>NC_140182.1:26757648-26773576 GCF_963971535.1 Notolepis coatsorum
GAGGACGGGCATTTTTCGCGCGATTGTGCGGGGAGAGGGGCGAGGCGACCTCCGCCAGCCCCAGGTGGAGCGCAGCCCCAGAACTCGGTGCGCAGTGCTGGGCTCAGCGCAGATGTGGAGGTGGGAGGGGTGTGGACGCGCAGAGCTGAGAGCAGTGTAAACAGGGTCCCGCTGCAGACTGCCAGCAGTGCAGCTGATAGTATCCCTCTGCAGACCGCCGGCAGTGCAGCTGATAGTGTCCAGTTGCAGGGCCGCGGAGCAGGGGCGGCAGGTACAGAGCAGAGCCTTGGTACAGATGAGGGAGGAGTGAGGGACGCTGCCCCCCCCTCAACCAGTGGTGACTGTGGGGTAACAGGGGAGAACAGTGGTGGTTTGGTCCTTCCATTACCGCGTCGGAGAAAGAGAACAACGAATGTGGTGGTTAATGAAAACAGCCAGACAGTTGAAAATGGGTCAACAGGTGACAGTGGACTAGAGGGGGGGAATCCAAATGTGGTGGTTAATGACGACAGCCAGACAGTGGAGAAAGTGACAACAATTGACAGTGAGATAGTGGAGGAAGGGTTGAATGTGGTGAATACTGTGAATAGTAGGACATTGGATGACAACAGTGGTGGGGGGGGGGAGGATATACCTGAGTCAGTTGAAAGGGAGGGAAGTGACAATAGTGGCTCTCAGGCTGGACAAGGAGAGGAAAGTGTTGTCAAAGGGAGTCAGGAGGAGGTGGAGCAGGATGAGGAAGGAGAGTATTTGTCCAGTATGGAGGAGGGTGAGGAGGATGTTGAAACAAGTAGTGAAGAAGATGAGTTTCTCACTGATTCACAAGTGCCTGAATCACAACAGAAGAAACGGTATACAGTCAAAGAGATTCAAAAATTCTTGCAACAATCAAAGAACATGAAGAAAGTAGAAATTGGAGATTATTTTGAAGATGAGGAGATGTTTTATAATTCAGCAAAAATTCAAATGAAAACAAGGAATAAGGGGGGTACACTAACCAGGAGGTTTATAGGTTGAAGAAAATTGTACAGAAGCACAATAAAACACACAATGAAGGGAAACCAGAATCCAGGTAGTTTAGGACACTTCCAGTGTGTTTTTTTCTGTTGTACACTCCTTTTAGAGATCATGAGTAATATAAAGGTTTCCACACTCAATATAAATGGAGCCAGAGATATGAGGAAGAGAGCAAGCTTGTTTGAACTCTGTAAATTGAAGAGATGTGATGTAATGATGATTCAAGAAACGCACAGTGACCCTTTAAATGAAATTGACTGGAGGAGAGAATGGGATGGGGAAGTTGTTTTAAGCCACTTAAGCAACAGTAGTGGAGGTGTGGCTGTCCTTTTCTCCAGGAATTTTATGCCAAAATCGTTCGTTGTGGAAGAGAGTATTGTGGGTAGGTTGTTGGTAGTTAAAGCCAAATATGAGCTTTTTAATATTGTTTTTGTAAATGTTTATGCTCCAAATGTAGGATCTACCAGGGTTCAGTTTTTAAGTGAAATTGGAGTTGTTTTAGGTCAGTGTGAGCCTGAAGATTTTTTATTTTTGGGGGGGGATTTTAATTGTACGGAGAATGATCAGATGGATAGGAATCACAGTGAACCACATCCTGCTTCAAAACAAGCTATGAAGCAGCTTGTGAACAATAATGATTTAATTGATGTATGGAGGGGAATCCATGATAAACAAAGACAATACACTTGGACTCATTGTAGAGAGAGTCGTTTTTCTATGGCCAGATTAGATAGGTTTTATTGTTTTAAACATCATTTTAGTACTGTGAAGGAGTGCAGGATAATACCTGTAGGTTTTTCTGATCATTCAATGGTATCATGCAATGTTTTTATTGCAAATGTTAAACACAAGTCTGCGTACTGGCATTTTAACACGGCTTTGCTTTTGGATGTGAATTTTAAGGAAACTTTTGTATTTTTTTGGAAGATTTTTAGAACCAGGAAAGGGGATTTTGCATCCTTGAAACAGTGGTGGGATTGTGGGAAAGTGGAGATTCGACAGCTTTGTCAACAGTACGCTCTCAGTGTTTCTTGTGACATCACCAAATCTATGAGAGATCTGGAGATTGAGATAGTGGAGCTGCAGGCTTCTGCGGAGTCCACAGGAAATCGAGGGTATAATGAAGACCTCAAATTCAAAAAGGCTATACTGGCAGACTTGTTGGGCACTAGAACACAGGGGGCGCTGGTCCGGTCACGTTTTCAGAATGTTGCGCTGATGGATTCACCATCAAAGTTCTTTTTCAGTCTGGAAAAAAAGAATGGGCAGAGCAGGTTCATCCATGCTCTCCGTTCGGATACAGGGCAGGTTCTAACTGAAGCGAGAGATATCCGGCGGAGGGCTGTTGATTTTTATGCTCACTTGTTTAAAAGTGAATATGAGGAGGATGAACTGGCGTTTGAATCTTTCTGCAGTGGTCTACCTATTGTTTCAAAGGAGAGCAATAAGGAGTTGGAGGACCCTTTGACAGCAGAGGAGGTGGACGTGGCACTGCAGAGCATGCAGGGGGGGAAGGCTCCTGGGATAGATGGGCTCCCACCAGAGTTCTATAGAGCTTTCTGGAATGAACTGAAGGAGGATGTGTTGGAGGTCTTTAATGAGAGTTTTGAGGACTCTTTGCTGCCTCAGAGTTGCAGGAGAGCAGTTCTGGCTCTGTTGCCCAAAAAAGGAGACCTCCAAGAAATAAAGAACTGGAGACCAGTGTCGCTTTTATGTTGCGAATATAAGCTGCTGTCTAAAGTACTAGCCAACAGACTGAAAAAGGTGATGGACCAGGTCATCCACAGGACACAAACGTACTGTGTGCCTGGCAGGTCCATTGTTGACAATGTGTCATTAATTCGAGATCTTTTGGAAGTCTCTGGTTCAGCGGGTTTTGATGCGGGTCTGGTTTCTTTGGACCAGGAAAAGGCCTTTGATCGGGTTGAGCACCAGTACCTATGGAAAGTGTTAGAAAGGTTTGGCCTCAGCCCTGGATTCATTGCCAAGATTAAGGTGATGTATAAAGACATTGAGAGCGTGCTGAAAATTAATGGTGTTTTGAGTGCGCCTTTTAAAGCAACTCGGGGTATAAGACAGGGTTGTTCTATGTCTGGTATGCTGTATGCTTTTTCCATTGAACCTATGTTGCACAATGTGCGTTCTAACATAAATGGCCTGTTTTTACCTGATTTTAATACGCATTTTATTTTATCTGCATATGCTGATGATATTGTTGTGATCATAAAAAAGCAGCAAGATGTGACAGTTTTGGGCAACATTGTTGAAAATTTTGGAAAGATGTCAGCTGCGAAAGTGAACTGGGCAAAGAGTGAGGCTGTAGCAGTTGGGAGGTGGGCGACAGGTCTTCCTCAGTTGCCAGGAGGTTTATGCTGGAAGAGGGGGGGTTTGAAGTACCTTGGGGTTTACTTAGGTGATGATCAGATGGTACAGAAGAACTGGGAAGGAATGGTAGAAAAAGTAGAGGGGAAGTTGAACAAGTGGAGGTGGCTGTTACCACAAATGTCTTACAGAGGGAGGGCTCTGATCATTAATAATTTGGTTGCATCAACTCTCTGGCACAAACTAAGATGTCTGGAGCCCCCTGCTGGATTACTAGGAAAAGCGCAGTCTGTGATGGTTCGGTTTTTCTGGGACAATTTGCATTGGGTATCACAGAGTGTACTTTATCTGCCAAAGGAGGAGGGGGGTCAAGGTTTAGTGCACCTAGAGAGTAGAAAGGCAGCTTTTAGATTGCAGCATATCCAGCGGTTTTTAATAGGAGGTGACAATGTTGTCTGGAAACATGTAATGTGTTCCATTTTAAAGAGAGTGGGAGGGGTGGGGTTGGATGCATCTCTTTTTTTAACTGACTGTAATTTTAAAAATTGGTGTGGAATGCCTCCTTTTTATCAGAGTCTTTTTAAAGCATGGTTTTTATTTAAATGGAACAGAATGGAGCTGGAAACATCACTGTTCTGGCTGCTAGAAGAACCTTTGATTTATGGGGCCCGGCTAGACATTCAAGACAATAGTAGGCCTGGGATTGTCCAGCGTTTGTGCTCAGTGGGGGCAGTAAAACTGAGGCATATAGTGGATGTAGCTGGGCCAGGACTTCATAACACGGTGGCAGTGGCTTCTCTACTGGGTCTGAGGTCATCCCGTCATACCAGAGACATTTTAAATGCGTGGACTGGAAAATTGAGCACAGAGGAACAAAGCATGTTACGAGAATACTCCAGTGGAACGGAAAGTCCCGACGAAGGGGATCTGTTCCCTGAGTTGGGTATTGGAATTGATCAAACAGGACTGACGGGACCCATGTTGGGTTTTTCATATGTTTTACCTACGAACTTGTATGTGTTAAATGGGAAACATTTGTATAAGTATTGTGTCAAAGCGTTGAATAAATTTCAATTGAGTGGAAGAACAGACACTGTGTGGAGAGAGAGACTGAGGGTACAAGATACAGGTGCACCAGTGTGGAGAGTGCTGTATAAGCCACCGCTGAATAAAAGAACAGGTGACCTTCAGTGGAGGATTTGAAAGGAGCAGTAGCAGTTAATTGTTTTGTTGCTAAATTAAACCCCACTGTAACAATTTGTTGTCTTTTTGTCAGGAGCCAGAAACGATCTTTCATTGTTTTTTTAGAGTGCAAAAGACTTGAAGGTCTGTTTGAAAATTTGAATAATGTGTTTTGAAATGTGGTGAGAATTGGAGTGAGATAGCTTTTGTTGTTGGGGCTGGGTTACAAAAAAAACAATGTAATGAAGTGGCAAATGTTGAATTTTGTTGTGGGTCAAGCCAAAATGGCCATCTATAAAACCAGGAAAATGCAAATGGAGAATGGCTTAGGTGGTGAGCTGATGCAAATGTTTAAAGCATTGGTAAGAGCCTAGGGTCAGAGTAGATTTTAGGTTTTATTCCTTAATGAAAATATATTGATGAGTTTGTGTTTCGGTGGTGTTTCAAGGAAGTTATTTGGTTGTGTTGTAGAGGGGCAGCTGTTTTTTAGCACTGTTTTTATGTGAAATCTCATGTGGTTTTTTTTAGTGATAAGAAACACATGTATGAATGTTAAGATACAATGTGTATGTATGTAACTGTACTGAGACGCACCTCGTAGTGATTTTATGTAAATAAATGTTTTCTAAATCAAAAAAAATCTTAAAAAAAATCTCTCTCTCTCTCTCTCTGTCTCTCTCTCTCTCTCTCTCTCTCTCTCTGTCTCTCTGTCTCTCTGTCTCTCTGTCTCTCTCTCTCTCTGTCTCTCTGTCTCTCTCTCTCTCTCTCTCTCTCTCTCTCTCTCTCTCTCTCTCTCTCTCTCTCTCTCTCTCTCTCTCTCTCTCTCTCTCTCTCTCTCTCTCTCTCTCTCTCTCTCTCTCTCTCTCTCTCTCTCTCTCTCTCTCTCTCTCTCTCTCTCTCTCCTCTCTGTCACTAAATTCATATTGAATTATTCAGCTTCTGCTTGTTTGAACACATCAAGGCGTCTGACTCTGGTGCCTAAAGGCTAAATTCCACCCTCAGAAAGTTTCTCTCATCACTGAGTTGTTGATTCCCAAGGCAACACATTTAGCAGCATGAATTAATCACCCTGCCCTCATGAAATATTAAATATTAAACATTACTTACCTCCCTGGTTGTTGCCTAACCAGACCGACCAAAGGGTCCCCAAGCTATAATGTTGTTGATTATTTCAAAACTGAATGTTAAAATTAAATAAAAATTCTCCCTTAAAATGAATCCACATACATTATTAATTTGGCCAATCGAGTTCAGAGCAGATTTGTGAAAACAAGTATCTTTCCACAAGATAGAAGCTGTGGAACTGTTTGATGTTAACCCTTTCACTACCACACTACAGAAGGTTAACCCTTTCACTACCACAATACAGAAGGTTAACCCTTTCACTACCACACTACAGCAGGTTAACCCTTTCACTACCACACTACAGAAGGTTAACCCTTTCACTACCACACTACAGACGGTTAACATTTCACTACCACACTACAGAAGGTTAACCCTTTCACTACCACACTACAGAAGGTTAACCCTTTCACTACCACACTACAGAAGGTTAACACTTTCACTACCACACTACAGAAGGTTAACCTTTCACTACCACACTACAGAAGGTTAACATTTCACTACGACACTACAGAAGGTGAACCTTTCACTACCACACTACAGAAGGTTAACCTTTCACTACCACACTACATACGGTTAACCCTTCACTACCACACTACAGAAGGTTAACCTTTCACTACCACACTACAGAAGGTTAACCTTTCACTACCACACTACAGCAGGTTAACCCTTTCACTACCACACTACAGAAGGTTAACCCTTTCACTACCACACTACATACGGTTAACCCTTCACTACCACACTACAGAAGGTTAACCTTTCACTACCACACTACAGAAGGTTAACCCTTTCACTACCACACTACAGACAGTTAACCCTTTCACTACCACACTACATACGGTTAACCCTTTACTACCACACTACAGAAGGTTAACCTTTCACTACCACACTACAGAAGGTTAACCTTTCACTACCACACTACAGAAGGTTAACCTTTCACTACCACACTACAGAAGGTTAACCCTTTCACTACCACACTACATACGGTTAACCTTTCACTACCACACTACAGAAGGTTAACCTTTCACTACCACACTACAGAAGGTTAACCTTTCACTACAGACGGTTAACATTTCACTACCACACTATATCCTTGAGCAAGACACTTGACCCCTAATTGCTCCAGATGAGCAGGTTGTCACCTTGCATGGTCGCCTCTGCCGTCGGTGTGTGAATGAGAGGCATACATTGTAAAGCGCTTTGGATGAAAGTGTTATACATGCAGTCTACATGTTGAGTCTAAACTAGACCCTGCATCAGTCCTCTGGTCTCTCTCTCTATCAATTCAATTCAATTCAAGTGGCTTTATTGGCATGACGCAGCTTGTACATGTTGCCAAAGCAAATGGTTGATAACATAAGCATGGATTACAAAACACATATTAATGTCATAGTATATACAAACATTTTCATCATAAAATAGAACATAAAATATTACGGCATAAACATGTCAGGTGACTGTCACTCACTGTCCCTCAGTCTATGGCAGGCAGCAACATAGGCTGCTGCTAGCTCACAGCTTGTTGAGTCCTCCCCTAGTAGGACTGGTAGTTTTCCTGTATCTGGTAGTGCAAGAAAACCTTTTGTTATTAGTTCAATTTTTTTTAAATGCGTTTCTCTAATATCTTTATATTTTTCACATTTGGTGAGGAATGTTGAGTCTAAACTAGACCCTGCATCAGTCCTCTGGTCTCTCTCTCTCTCTCTCTCTCTCTCTCTCTCTCTCTCTCTCTCTCTCCTGTGCGCATGCGTGTGAGTGGAGCGGAGATCGGAGTTTGGTGAGACTGCGTGTGAGTGAGTTTCTAACTTTTTTCTATCTTTTCTATTTATATGTTGTTTGTCAAGTTGTGAATTAGAGTTTTGCTTATTTATTGTTAGGTTGTTGGTTTAGTGTGTGTTGTTGTGTTAAACGGAGTTTAGAGGTTTGTTCTCAGTCCGTTTGGCTAAAGCTGGGGCTGGTCGGCAAGATACCCAGGCGTGCAGGATGGCTGATTTGAACAAATTGAGTAGGAAACACGGCATTAAGATTGGCACCGTGTTCCCCTGCTCAGTTGAAGAGGTTAGTTTAGCGGTAGGTAAAGTTGTTGGTTACAACAGTATTAAGTCTGCAGGGAAAATGAATTCTGCTGTGGTAATCTTTTTGGATCGAGTTGAGAAAGTGAATGCAGCAATTGAACGTGGTATTATTGTTCGGGACCTGCACGTTCCCGTGTTGCCACTTGCGCAACCATCAACTAAAATCACGTTGTCTAATGTACCACCATTCATCTCTGATGAGTTTCTGATAAAAGAGCTGTCCAGACATGGAAAGATAGTTTCTCCCATTAAGAAGGTGCTTACAGGGTGTAAATCACCTTTGCTGAAGCATGTTGTTTCTCACAGACGGTTTTTGTATATGATTCTGAATAACAGGAATGATGAGTTCAATATGAGATTCCATGTTAAAGTGGAAGATTTTGATTATGTATTGTTTGCATCATCAGAGACCATGAAGTGCTTTGGGTGTGGGGGGGGGGGGGGGGGGCATGTAATTAAAGCATGCCCTAAGAAGCAAGCTCAAGATGCGCATGCAGACCTTGGGGAGGGAACTAGTGGGCAAGGAAGAGAACCGTCAAATAATGAGACTGTGGTTTTAGAAATTAGTGGTAGGGGACAGTCAAGAGTGGCTAGGAAAGAACCAGCTGCTGTAGACAGGGCTACAGTTGAGATACAAGCAGAGGTGGCCAGGGATAACCCAGCTGAGACAGACAGGGCTGCAGGGGAGCTACAGGAAGAATTGGCCAGGGTTAAACCGGCTGCTGCAGAAAGTGCTACAGGGGAGCTACAGACAGAAGTGGCCAGGGTTGAACCAGCTACTGCAGAAAGTGCTACAGGGGAGCTACAGACAGAAGTGGCCAGGGTTGAACCAGCTACTGCAGAAAGTGCTACAGGGGAGCTACAGACAGAAGTGGCCAGGGTTGAACCAGCTACTGCAGAGGGTGCTACAGGGGAGCTACAGATAGAAGTGGCCAGTTTTAAACCAGCTGCTGCTGAAAGTGCTACAGGGGAGCTACAGACAGAAGTGGTTGGGGTTAAAGAAGCAGCTGTAGACAGTGCTACAGTTGAGATACAAACAGAGGTGGCCAGGGATAATCCAGCTGAGACTGACAGTGCTAAAGGTGAGCTACAGGTAGAAGGGGCCTGTGAGAAACAGACAGACAGTACTACAAGTGAGATGCAGGTAGAAGGGGCCTGTGTGAAACAGACAGACAGGGCTACAGGAGAACTGCAGCTGGAAGGGGCCTCGGAGAAACAAACATACAGTGCTGCTGTGTCTGGGGGGAAAACACAGGAGAGTAGCAGTGGTTTGTGTGGAAGCAGTGCGGGAGTTTCAGTTAATGACCAGACTAATGAGGTGGAAATGGAAGATGAGGATGTTTCACAATCTGCACCTCATGAATGCAAAGGAATGACTTCACAGTCAGACCAGAGTGATAGTGAGGAGTATGAGTCAGATTGTAGTGACATGTCTGAGTTAAAGAAGTCACAAAACAGAAAATCACTGTCAGTCAAAACTATCAAAACTTTGCTACAGGAAAACAAGAATGTTCGGGGCTTCAAAATAGAGGAACATATTACTGATACAGAGGCTTTCTATACGTCTGTCAGGTTTCACATGGGAAATAACAGCTTTACTAAGCAGGAAGTGTATAGACTAAGGAAATTACTGCCAAAGGTCAGAAAACAAATTTATGAAAGGAAAACAAGGGGCAACTTTTAATTTATTGTTATTGTGCGTTCTAGTCACTCCTCTTCTCTCCATGGAACATTTTAAGGTTGGAACTTTGAACTTGAATGGGGCAAGAGATGTGAGAAAATGTGCAACGCTGTTTGAACTGGTCAAGTTAAAACACATTGATGTTCTTTTTATGCAGGAGACACACAGTGATAAAGTAAATGAGGTGGAATGGAGGAAAGAATGGGAAGGTGATTTAGTGTTGAGTCATAATACTACAATTAGTAGTGGAGTTGGTTTTTTATTCTCAAAACGTTTTATTCCTGCTTCCTATACTGTAGAACATGTTGTAAAGGGTAGGTTCATTGTAGTGAAAGCACATTTTGAAACATTTAATGTGGTTTTATTGAATATTTATGCTCCTTCTAAAGGGCCTGAAAGAAAGGCTTTTTTAGATATAGTGTGTACTAAATTGTCCGATTTTAGTCCGGATGATTTCTTATTTTTTTCTGGAGATTTCAATTGCACAGAGAATAACAGTTTAGACAGGAATCATAATGAACCCCATCCAGCTTCTCAAAGTGCATTAAGAAAGCTTGTACACACACACGGCTTGGTTGATGTGTGGAGGAGGTTTCATGGGAATGAGCGCCAGTATACATGGTCTCATTGTAGGGATAATGTTGTCTCCTTAGCTAGACTTGACCGTTTTTATTGTTTTAAACATCATTTTAATGTTTTTAAAATGTGTAAAATATTGCCTGTTGGTTTTACAGACCATTCATTGGTAATGTGCAATGTCTTTATTAAGAATCTGGTGCCTAGAAGTGCGTATTGGCATTTTAATTCAGCTTTGCTCCATGAAAAGGATTTTAGGGATGTTTTTAGTTTTTTTTGGGTCCTGTTTAGGAGTAGGAAGAATGAGTTCTCTTCTCTTAGGCAGTGGTGGGACTGTGGCAAAGTAGAAATTAAAATGCTTTGTCAACAACACACTCTCAATGTGACTAGAGACATCACTACCTCCATGAGAGATTTGGAGACTGAGATAGTGGACCTTGAGAAAATGTTTGGGTCCACAGGAAATCAAGGACAGTTTGAAGTCCTTAATAAAAAAAAATGGCTTTAGCTGACCTGCTAGGTGTGAAGGCTCAAGGAGCTTTGTTAAGGTCTAGATTTATGAATGTCAATGCTATGGATGTGCCTTCCAGTTACTTCTTCGGTCTGGAAAAGAAGAATGGACAGAATAAATTCATTCACTCTCTTCTGTCAGAGACAGGGCAGGACATCACTGATGCCAGTCAGATCCGGAGACGGGCCGTCGAGTTTTATTCTGCTTTGTATAGCAGTGAGTACACTGACAATGATGTCCTTCTACAGTCTTTTTGTGAAGGATTGCCCACAGTATCACGGGAGTCGAATGTGCTGCTGGAAAGACCTTTGGACTCGTCAGAGCTCTATTCTGCCTTAAAGAGCATGGGTGGCGGGAAAGCCCCTGGTATTGACGGTTTGACGGTGGAGTTTTACAAAGCCTTTTGGGACATTGTGAAAGACGACCTTCTCGAGGTATTCAATGAAAGTCTGTCTGAGGGTGCGTTGCCGCTTTCGTGTCGCAGGGCAGTCATAGGCGGAGTTTGAACTTGACGGCAGGGGGTGCGACTGCTTGGCGCACTATACCCGCGCGCTCGCGCAGCGGGCGCGCACGATTTTTTTTTACCTTTATTTTATTATTTTAGCGTTTTTACAATGCCCTAACCCCTAATTTTTTATTTTATTTAGGTAGTACAGCAGCACACACACACACTCACACACACAGCACTACGGGGGATCATTTTTAACTGACTTAGGCTCTAATTATTATTATTCATAGAGACTCTCGAGCAATAATAATTATTACAGCCTCCATTTTTCGTGGACGAAAAATATACCAGGCTATAGATATCAATTTTCCCGAAATAACGCTACCTGCCTCGACAAAATTCGTGCATTGGTTATCCAGATACATTAATTATCATCTCAGAATAAGTGGCTTTGTATCGCGCTGCTGCTGCTGCTGCTGGCCGCGCGTTGCCGTTAACCCTTTCACTGCCACACTACAGAAGGTTCGCCTTATAATGTGACATGATTACTACTATAAAATGAATGTATTGTAAAACAAAACATAATAGAATTCAGATTTGTTTCTCACAATTATTATAATTTTATTAAAATAAAAATAATCTCGATTAAAAAAAAAAAAAAAAAAAAAAAAGGCTATTTCACCCCCGGCCACCAGGGGGTGCAATGCACCCCCTGCACCCCCATAAACTCCGCCCATGAGGGCAGTGATAACCTTACTGCCAAAAAAGGGGTCTTTGCAGGACATAAGGAATTGGAGGCCTGTGTCAATATTATGCAGTGAATATAAGATTTTGTCAAAGACCTTAGCAAACCGTCTGAGAGAAGTGATGGATCAGATCATACATCGTGATCAGACGTATTGTGTACCTGGCAGGTCAATATTAGATAATGTATATTTAATTCGTGATGTTTTGGGTGTCTCTGATTCATTGGGATTGAATACTGCTCTTATTTCAATAGATCAGGAGAAAGCATTTGACCGCGTTGAGCACAATTATCTCTGGAGTGTTATGAAGAGTTTTGGGTTCAGCGATGGTCTCATTGCTATGGTGAAAGTTTTGTATCAGAACATTGAGAGTGTGTTAAAATTCAATGGTTCTCTATGTGCTCCTTTTGAGGTACAGAGGGGTATTAGGCAAGGCTGCACTCTTTCTGGCATGTTATATGCAATTTCATTGGAACCCATGTTACAATCATTGAGAAATGAGATGAGGGGGTTAGCTATACCTGGGTTCCAGGATAACATTGTTTTGTCAGCTTATGCTGATGATGTAGTTGTTTTTGTAAAAAATCAAAACGATGTAAATATATTGGAAAGAATTGCTGACAGTTTTAGGGCTGTGTCTTCTGCCAAAATAAATTGGAGGAAGAGTGAGGCGTTAGCTGTGGGAAACTGGCATAGTAGATTACCTGTGTTACCTCAAAACATGATCTGGAAAAGGGATGGTTTTAAATATTTGGGGCTATACCTTGGGAATGACACGATTGTACAGAAAAATTGGGAGAATGTGGTGGAGAAAGTAGAAGGAAGGCTGTTTAAGTGGAGATGGCTGTTGCCTCAGATTTCCTATAGAGGCAGAGTCCTGATAATAAATAACCTTGTGGCTTCTACCTTGTGGCATAAGCTGGCATGTGTGGAGCCTCCTTCAGGCATGTTGGTGCGGTTGCAGGCAAAGATGGTTGATTTATTTTGGGATCGCCTGCACTGGGTTCCTCAGAGTGTTTTGTTTTTGCCCAGAGAAGAGGGAGGGCAAGGCCTGGTTCATTTAGCGAGTAGGACAGCGACTTTGAGGCTACAGTTCATACAGCGATATCTGTTAGGACCAAGAGATTTAGTTTGGAGAGAAGTTGCCTCTTTTATTCTTCGACAAGTAAATAGTCTTGGACTTGATGTATCTTTGTTTTTAACAGACCCGACGACTTTAAGGTTAAATGCACTTCCTCCTTTTCATCAGGGGGTTTTTAAATGTTGGACACTTTTCAAGTGCACAAGGACTACTTCTATTAAATCGTTGCACTGGTTACTTGAGGAGCCTCTTGTTCACGGTGCAAGGATGGATATAGGCGACTGTGCAAATCCTGGGCTGACTGGACTGCTGTGTGCTGCCGAAGTGGTACGCCTGAGACGGCTGGCAGACACAGCAGGACCAGAGTTAAAGGATGCTCAGGCTGTGTGTTCGTTATTGGGCCTGAGGTCACAGCGCTACGCAACCAGGGTGCTGGATCTCTGGAGACAGAGGTTGACTGTTGAGGAGCTGGGAATGCTTAGATTATACAGCAGTGGAGCTTTAAAACCGGATAAACAGGATGAGTTTCCAAATATCTACCTGAGCCCTGTACTGGGAGAAATGTCTGGTCCTCTACTTTTTGTAAAGGGTTCAGCTTTTTACAAAATGGATAGGAAATCGTGGTACAGAAACTGTGTCAAAGTAATTAATAAGAAATGGCTAAACAATAGAGTGGACACTGTATGGAGGAGTAGGCTGTGTGCAAGTAATGACACTCAACCTGTGTGGAGAGTTTTATATAAACCTCCTTTAAAAAAACAAACGGCTGACCTTCAGTGGAGGATTCTGCATGGTGCTGTGGCAGTGAACGCTTTTGTTTCCATCATCAACCCAGATGTGGATAATAAATGTCCTTTCTGTGGGTTGACTGAGACTGTTTTTCATGCGTTTTTAGAGTGTAACAGGCTTTTAGGGCTGTTTGAGCTGCTCACCGACGTTTTTAGGCTTTTTGGTGAAACCTTTTCTGTTATTGGTTATATTTTTGGAGCAGGATATAAAAAAGACAATAGGAAAAAATGGCAACTGCTTAATTTTCTGGTGGGGGAAGCTAAGCTTGCAGTCTATGTAAACAGGAGAAACAGAGTGGAAGATAAACCGGACCAGGATGTAGTGTTAGTGTGGTGCTGTAATGTGAAGGCTAGAGTCTGGCTGGAGTTCAGGTTTTATAAAGCTATGGGAAATTTGGAGGTTTTTGCTCAGGAATGGTGTTATGGAAATGTGATTTGTGATGTCTTTGATGATGAATTGGTTTTTAACAACATTATGAATATGTGAAGCTCTATTTATTTATTTGTTTGTATTGTTTTTTTTAATCTTGAAGATGAAAAGTCTTTTTTAAAGGCTTGATGTAAAGTTTTTGTTTCATACAGTACAAAATAAAGTACTTTAAAAAATCAAAATCTCTCTCTCTCTCTCTCTCTCTCTCTCTCTCTCTCTCTCTCTCTCTCTCTCTCTCTCTCTCTCTCTCTCTCTCTCTCTCTCTCTCTCTCTCTCTCTCTCTCTCTCTCTGTCTACATGTGTGCGGAGGGAGACCTCAAGCTGAACTGAGTAAAAATAACATTCAGCAGTCAGACGGAAAGCCTCGCAAACTGCAAACCTTCAAATCTTTAGGGAATAAATTAAAATATAGACACGTTTTGGGTGAGCGGTTCTGGAGATAAGCCAAGGACAGACGCGCAGACAGATGGCTGGTCGAACGCCACTGAATTCAACACTCCTGCAGGTTCTCAGCAATACGCCCACCGAGCGCCACGTGGAGTGGCAGGAAGGCATGCGGGCAGGCAGGCAGGCAGGCATGCGGGCAGGCAGGCATGCAGGCAGGCAGGCAGGCAGGCAGGCAGGCAGGCAGGCAGGCAGGCAGGCAGGCAGGCAGGCAGGCAGGCAGGCAGGCAGGCAGGCAGGAAGGCATGCGGGCAGGCAGGCAGGCAGGCAGGCATGCGGGCAGGCAGGCATGCAGGCAGGCAGGCAGGCAGGCAGGCAGGCAGGCAGGCAGGCAGGCAGGCAGGCAGGCAGGCAGGCAGGCAGGCAGGCAGGCAGGAAGGAAGGCATGCGGGCAGGCAGGCAGGCAGGCAGGCAGGCAGGCAGACAGGCGGGCGGAGCGGGGCGGGCAGGCAGGCAGGCAGGCAGACAGACAGACAGACAGACAGACAGACAGACAGACAGACAGACAGACAGACAGACAGACAGACAGACAGACAGACAGACAGACAGGCAGGCAGGCAGACAGACAGACAGGCATACAGACAGGCAGGCAGGCAGACAGGCAGGCAGACAGACAGACAGACAGACAGACAGACAGACAGACAGACAGACAGACAGACAGACAGACAGACAGACAGACAGACAGACAGACAGACAGACAGACAGGCAGGCAGGCAGGCAGGCAGGCAGACAGGCAGACAGACAGACAGACAGACAGACAGGCAGGCATGCAGGCAGACAGACAGGCAGGCAGGCAGGCAGGCAGGCAGGCAGGCAGACAGACAGACAGGCAGGCAGGCAGGCAGGCAGGCAGGCAGGCAGGCAGGCAGGCAGGCAGGCAGACAGACAGACAGACAGACAGACAGACAGACAGACAGACAGACAGACAGACAGACAGACAGACAGCCAGACAGACAGACAGACAGACAGACAGACAGACAGACAGACAGACAGACAGACAGACAGACAGACAGACAGACAGACAGACAGACAGACAGACAGACAGACAGACAGACAGACAGACAGACAGACAGACAGACAGACAGACAGACAGACAGACAGACAGATCGATCGATCGATCAGTTCTGGAGATATACACGTCACAGCCAGACAGACAGAGAACCTTCCTTTAGAGTTAATCCGTCTAGGACATGTATGTGTGGGCCTGCCTGGTAACATGTTAATAACAGCTATGAATCCCCTCATGTATCAGGCCTCTCTAAGCAGCACGGTGGCGGTGTGAGCATAACCGCCTTGGGATGTGTCTGAGTGGTGGTATTATGGGCTGTTGTCTCCATGGAGATTTGTTTAGATGGCTTCCGCCTCGCCCCGTCTCCTAATCTCCTAATCTCCTAATCCCCTCTGGACAGCTGGGTCATTTCTCTCTCTCTCCCTCTCTCCCTATCTCTCTCTCTCTCTCTCTCTCTCTCTCTCTCTCTCTCTCTCTCTCTCTCTCTCTCTCTCTC
>NC_140182.1:26773776-26814590 GCF_963971535.1 Notolepis coatsorum
ACCTGCTTGTGCACTGCACAAGACCGTAGCAGACTACAAAGAGTGACACGTTCAGCCGAACGCACAATTGGAGGGGGGCTTCCCACCCTCCAGAACATTTACAACAAGCGGTGCAAGGGGAAGGCTAAGAGAATTATTAAGGACTCGAGCCACCCGAACAACTGCCTCTTTGAACTGCTGCGGTCAGGCAAGCGATACCGGAGTCTTAAGGCGAGCACAGAAAGACTCAGAAGAAGCTTCTATCCCCAGGCCATCAGGCTGCTAAACGAACAATAAACACTATGCAACAACCATCAAATGCACACAGCACACACACCCACACGCACACACTCACTCAAACAAACAACACACTGCAGCACCCACTCTCCACACTTTAGATCACACAAACACACTTTACACTTTATATTTATTGATAAAGGATTTGCACTACAACTCGTACACCTACTGTGAATTGTACCTAAATTGCACCTCGTCCCATTTCTGCCTTGCACTATATAGTATTGTATATTAGTACACTGCACAGTATTGTATATTGTATGGTAACTACGTCTATTATGCATCGAACATTGTACATATGTCTAAACTGAACACTGTGACCTCATTTTTTTACTTCTAATTTTACTATGTTATTTTATTTCATACTTATCTTGTCTTGCACAGTCTCTGGAGCGTAACAGTAAGAAGCATTTTGTATAAAAGTATTCTGTACTTCTGTATGACAAATATTAAAGAAACTTGAACTTGAAACTATTCTTAAAGTATGGTCCAGGGACCCCTAGCAACTCCCTGAAGTGACTGTAACGACTACAGAGAGAAGCGACTGTAACAACTAAAGAGAGAAGCGACTGTAACAACTACAGAGAGAAGCGACTGTAACAAGTACAGAGAGAAGCGACTGTAACAACTACAGAGAGAAGCGACTGTAACAACTACAGAGAGAAGCGACTGTAACAGCTACAAAGAGAAGCGACTGTAACAACTACAGAGAGAAGCGAATGTAACAGGTAGAGAAGCGACTGTAACAGCTACAGAGAGAAGCGACTGTAACAGCTACAGAGAGAAGCGACTGTAACGACTACAGAGAGAAGCGACTGTAACAACTACAGAGAGAAGCAACTGTAACAGCTACAGAGAGAAGCGACTGTAACAACTACAGAGAGAAGAGACTGTAACGACTACAGAGAGAAGCGACTGTAACAACTACAAAGAGAAGCGACTGTAACAACTACAGAGAGAAGCGACTGTAACAACTACAGAGAGAAGCGACTGTAACAACTACAGAGAGAAGCGACTGTAACGACTACAGAGAGAAGAGACTGTAACAGCTAGAGCAGGGCTATTCAACTAAATTGTTCAGGGGGCCACATTTTCAGAAACCCAAGGGGCCAGGGGCCGGACTGCCACGGCGTCTCCCCGTGCTATGAATATATGTACACTTGACACAACACGCAACCACATTTTCACAACTTTTATTTAAAGGGGAACTATTTTACTATTTCTTTCACTATTTGGGCACTTTTACACAATTCCTGTGGGTTTATGGAACACCTCTGTAATTTTTTTTTTTAATTCATTGTTTTGTATTTCTAATCAAGTACTCAAAAACAGCATTTTTCTACCTCAAGATCTTAAGCCGTTTTGAGCCTGGGCTCCAACCACAGTGGGAACTGTGTGGAAACTCAGCTGATTATCATGCAGCGGTGTCTCTCTGACATCACAAATCAGCACATTTTCAGATGACTCAGTTCAGTGAGGGTGAATATTGTGAGAGGAGAATTGGAAGAATGCGCCAATATGAGAATTAGAGACATAGATCATATTAATATAAGTCCACATAGCTAGGAAACAATGCTAAACACTGAAAAAGGCCATTTATAAGATAGTTCCCCTTTAACTACATTGCAAAAGTAGTATACTTTTCAAAAAAAGTGCTTCATTTATGTGCCACATCTGCAACATCTCCTGCAAAAAGTGCTTCATTTATGACTGTGCAACAACTGCAACATCTCCTCTTCAACATTTCAATATAAAAATAAAATAAAAAACAAACAAGTGCATGATGTGCATCTGAACATTCTAACATCAACACTTGAACAAAAAACACATTTGTAGTGCAGCTGAGCTTATGAAAAAGTGCTTCATGTCTGTGCAACAACAGCAAATCACAGCATCTTATTAGCACTTATTGTCGACTCTTAACTCTCAAACATCAGGGGGGTGGGGGGCAGACAGGCCTAGCCTACATACACACATCTAATGAGAGCGATTGCACTTCTTTGACTGGGCAATGGCAGAGAAAGAGGGTTCATAGGAAGTGAGGGCTACCCGCAAACAGTGATGCAAATGCTCATTTGTCAAGGAGGCATGGTTGCTTGTTTTAATGGCATTCATGTGAGAGAAACTGGATTCACAGGTGTATGTTGAGCCAAACATTGTTAGCACAGATATTGCCAGCGTTTTTATTTTGGGGAATGTCTTGACATGAATACACTTTATCCAAAATGTTGTGGTGGATTCATTCTCAAGTGCCTGCTTCAGAGCAGATGATGCTTGCATGTCAATTATTTCAAGTTGCAGGAGACCTTCATCAATGTGAAGTGATGCAAGGAACTCTTGTCCTTTTGTGGAAATAGCAGCTACATTGGCAAATGGGTTGCTCACAAAATGCATCAATTCTCTGGACATGTCAAATTCATCAAATCGACTTGCAAAGTTTTCCCTCAATTTATCAATGAAATCTGTCATTAATTGAGTGACTTTTGGCTCAATTGTGCGTGTTAACGTTGACATGAAAAGAAAAAAGTAAAAAAAAAAAAAAAAAAAAAAAATTATTATCATGTAATCTTTGGCGGGCCGGTCAGAATCATCCCGCGGGCCGGATCTGGCCCGCGGGCCGCCAGTTGAATAGCCCTGAGCTAGAGAGAGAAGCGACTGTAACGACTACAGAGAGAAGAGACTGTAACAGCTACAGAGAGAAGCGACTGTAACAACTACAGAGAGAAGAGACTGTAACAGCTACAGAGAGAAGCGACTGTAACAGCTACAGAGAGAAGCGACTGTAACAACTACAGAGAGAAGCAACTGTAACGAACAACTACAGAGAGAAGCGGCTGTAACGACTACAGAGAGAAGAAACTGTAACAGCTACAGAGAGAAGCGACTGTAACAACTACAGAGAGAAGCAACTGTAACAACTACAGAGAGAAGCGACTGTAACAGCTACAGAGAGAAAAGACTGTAACGACTACAGAGAGAAGCGACTGTAACAGCTACAGAGAGAAAAGACTGTAACGACTGCAGAGAGAAGCGACTGTAACGACTACAGAGAGAAGCGACTGTAACGACTACAGAGAGAAGCGACTGTAACAGCTACAGAGAGAAGAGACTGTAACAACTACAGAGAGAAGCAACTGTAACAACTACAGAGAGAAGCGACTGTAACAGCTACAGAGAGAAGAGACTGTAACAGCTACAGAGAGAAGAGACTGTAACAGCTAGAGAAGCGACTGTAACAACTACAGAGAGAGGCGACTGTAACAGCTACAGAGAGAAGAGACTGTAACAGCTAGAGAAGCGACTGTAACAGCTACAGAGAGAAGAGACTGTAACAGCTAGAGAAGCGACTGTAACAACTACAGAGAGACGCGACTGTAACAGCTACAGAGAGAAGAGACTGTATCAGCTAGAGAAGCGACTGTAACAGCTACAGAGAGAAGAGACTGTAACAGCTACAGAGAGAAGCGACTGTAACGACTACAGAGAGAAGCGGCTGTAACAGCTACAGAGAGAAGAGACTGTAACGACTACAGAGAGAAGCGACTGTAACGACTACAGAGAGAAGCAACTGTAACAACTACAGAGAGAAGTAACTGTAACGACTACAGAGAGAAGCGACTGTAACAACTACAGAGAGAAGCGACTGTAACAACTACAGAGAGAAGCAAGTGTAACGACTACAGAGAGAAGCAACTGTAACGACTACAGAGAGAAGCGACTGTAACAACTACAGAGAGAAGCGACTGTAACGACTACAGAGAGAAGCGACTGTAACGACTACAGAGAGAAGCGACTGTAACAGCTACAGAGAGAAGAGACTGTAACAACTACAGAGAGAAGCAACTGTAACAACTACAGAGAGAAGCGACTGTAACAGCTACAGAGAGAAGAGACTGTAACAGCTACAGAGAGAAGAGACTGTAACAGCTAGAGAAGCGACTGTAACAACTACAGAGAGAAGAGACTGTAACACACAGGTCGGCAATAGGCTGCCCGTGGGCCAAAATTGGCCCACCAGCAATAATATCTGGCCCTTCAGAATATAATTTTTTTTTAGATATATTTTTTTTGATTATTATTATAATATTTTTTATATATATCAGACCAACTAGGCTAGGCTATATGTTAGCTATAATGTCCAAATAGAGAAACTACCACCACCTAAAGAATGCTTATTATACGTTGTTTTATCCATGTTGAGAGTGAATAACAGGTAGGCAGCGAGGTGCAATGTAGTGCTTGCTCAACCAATGACGCGGGAACTGGGGGGGCTTAGGGTGCTGCAGCACCCCCACCTGTTGGCAGGGAGTTGTAACTGCATGGTCAAAATGTTGACACATCAATAAAAATCGTTTCTTTTTTGATTTAGGATTTTACTGTAAGCAGTCTAAAACATGGTTGTTTTTTAAATGGTTGAAATCCAACCTCTGTTTTTTTTTATTATGATTTCTGTGAGGATTGGTTCATTCCCCGCCACACGCTCCGCTCCTTTAAGGTACTGTGTTGATTGGTGCATTCCCCGCCACACGCTCCGCTCCTTTAAGGTACTGTGTTGATTGATGCATTCCCCGCCACACGCTTTTGGAGCAAGTATCAATTCCAGCACGCACCTGTCATAGTTTTTGATTAGCGCCCCAGAGGCTTTTTATACTGGGACTTCCCTTCAATCGATGTCGGGTCGTTTTGAATACTTCTGTTTCTGCCTGTTGTTCCCCGTTGCTGTGCCTCGTCTACTCTCCCTCCAGGACATCTGTGGATTGCCGCTGGTGAAGACCTTGTCCCCCCGTTTTGAGCTGCGCCTCGTTTACCCGCTTTACTCTTCGCGCTTTGGTGAGTTTGATCCAAACCCCTTTTTTGGACTATTCTGTTTTGTGTGTTTTGAAGAACACTGAAGAGTTCTATTTTTGCTTACACTTGACTCAGCTAAGTTGTGTGTTAAAGGAGACACTGAAGATTATCATTTTGCTTGCACTGGACTCAGCTGGGGTGTGTGTTTAGAAGAGACACTGAAGATTATCGTTTTTGTTTTGCACTGACCCTCAGCTAAAGTGTGTGTTGTCGTGAACACTGAAGATATCGTTTTGTTTGTTCTGGACTCAGCTAAGGGAGGAGGAGACCGCACTGCCTCTGTGTGATGTGGACTGTTATTGATCTCTCTCTCTCTCTCTCTTTTCCACCTCGAGTTGAAGCTGGGAGTATCTGCAGAGCCGCTTCGGCGTCAACACCGTTTCCCCACCTCGAACACCAAGAGGATCTGCAGAGCCGCAGATAACTCTGCTGAAGGCAGTCTCCCTTTGTTTCAAGATTGTTACCTGTTCCTTTTTGACTCTGAAAATAAATACGCCCTAGTATTTGGCTAACTCTGAACTACCTGTCTGTGCAGTGCGTTTGAGGTCGGTTTCAAACCCTAACAATTTCTTTAATGACCCCAAAGCAAAATGGATATACGGTATTTTTCCAAGGCATATAAACAAATGTAGCACTTTGAATATGTGACTATTATTCAGAAGTGCTGACTTGCCTTTTATCTCCCCTTTGTGCACAAAGACATATTAACTAGTTTCCATTGATATTCCCTCGAACAATGACGCGGGTTTCTCCTTCTCTCACCGGCTGGAATATGGATTATAAACAGTAAACTGAATCATATTCTATCCACCCAGTTCTTCCTGTGGGGCTAGTTGGCGGTACCAGCAGGGGGCGGCGGTGGCAGGCGGAGCGCACGAGAGAGGCATAGAGGGAAGCAAGTCAACTGGAACGGAAGTGAGGAGAGCCAGCCTCTTCGACATTGGACTTGGACCTGGTCGGTCGTGTCTTGAAAGAGCCCCGTTGTGGACCACACGGGTGAACGTATTGAACTTGAATATATTACGGGTTATACTAGAAATATAAGCGTAGTAGCGTGTTGCATGTCCCCACTGAATAACCCTAGTGATACAATGAGTTATCCTAGAAGAAAGCGGTATAGCCAAGAGTTGGCTTATGTTAACGTTATCCCCTCCAGTGAGGTGCCCAGCCAGCGTGGCTTGAAGAGGACCGGTGGTTAGAGGCACCCTGCGTCGTTGTATGTTTCGGCTAGCAGGAGGGCTGTCTAGGACCCACAGAGTAGCTTCAGTTAAGGTAGGGCCCAGATTATTATCGCGCGTCAACCCAGCCCCGGCAGCCATCAGCCTGTCTTCACCGGTGTTCTACATCTGCTCTGCACCGGCGGTCGTCAGCCTAGCACGGGAGTTCGTCCCGTCCAGCAGAGGTCGCCATCACCCAGCACGCGCCTTCAGCCCGCTACTGCTCCCTCTGCCCCACCCCGCTTGCTAGCTCCTGTGACGAGAGCGTTCGACGCCATCTTACCACCCGGACAGTGGTGGTGCGGCGAGGCCGCCATCTTGGTTGAGTACATTAGCGCTTCGGTGCTCAGGATCCTATTGCACAGTACACAGTGTGGTGCGGCCTACGGGCGAAGCTAATGTTGCTAACTACAGTTCATAGGGGTACCCCATAAACATTACATGTCGGCATTAGTATAGGACTTTTGTTTGGTAAAGTGGGCCCACCTTTTTCATTTTCTTTGAGTGTGATAGCGTGTTTGTTCTTTAATAATATTTTCCCATCTAATTAACCCTTCCCCTGTGAGGAGGTTACCGACCTGTTGTATTATAAGTAAAGCCTTAGAGAGGTATTATCACTACCATATAATTAAAGCCTGAGAGAGGTATTATCCCTGGTACTAACCCAGACGTGGGTGATGAGTCAAGCACATTGAAGTATACTATACTTGGGTCGGCAATACCTGGTTCTATATACGGTGTGGGTGTATAATCTAAGTGTCTATAAGGTATTGAGTTACAAATTGGGTAATAGTAAGACTTCATTCTATTTGACCCATTGCTATTAAATCTTTGTAACTGACCAGTATAAGTAACGATAAAGAATTAGATGGGAGTTCTGTGTGCGTGTCCATTCCTGAGCCTATGAACAACTCTTTTGGTGTGGGTAACGTTAATACAATTAACCCCTTCCTATCCAACTTTTCCTTTTTTACTATAAGGTTTCTAATGTCACCGAGGGAGGGTACTGCTTGCGGGAGGAACTAAGTTATTTATTTACAATTCAGTCACTAGGTGTGGGAGGGTTAAAGGAGGTATTGGGGGAAGTGAGAGCAAGTTGGGGAGTACTGCTGACCGCCCTGGAAGGGCGAGGAAGACCAGAGTACCAGACCAGGTTGGTAAATCCCGGGCCCTATCCACTCCCACTGCCGGCCTCCAGTTGACAATACAGACCCAAAGACAAAGGTGCAGTCAGACGGAGCTCTACTGTGTCTCGCTACCCAGTGGCTGTGCACACCCGTTCCCACGAAGCAGGGATAATCCACCCTGCTACACAAAGTAATTTAATATTGGGGTGTGCATATTTTGTAATACAATATATATATCGAATTGAAGGCTTATTTGTTGCCTGTCGGCCAGAGAGAAGCGACTGTAACGACTACAGAGAGAAGCGACTGTAACGACTACAGAGAGAAGCGACTGTAACGACTACAGAGAGAAGAGACTGTAACGACTACAGAGAGAAGCGACTGTAACGACTACAGAGAGAAGCAACTGTAACAACTACAGAGAGAAGTAACTGTAACAACTACAGAGAGAAGAGACTGTAACAACTACAGAGAGAAGCAACTGTAACGACAACAGAGAGAAGCAACTGTAACAGCTACAGAGGGAAGTGACTGTAACAACTACAGAGAGAAGCCACTGTAACAGCTACAGAGAGAAGCGACTGTAACGACTACAGAGAGAAGCCACTGTCACGACTACAGAGAGAAGAGACTGTAACGACTACAGAGAGAAGCAACTGTAACAACTACAGAGAGAAGCGACTGTAACAACTACAGAGAGAAGTAACTGTAACAACTACAGAGAGAAGCAACTGTAACAACTACAGAGAGAAGCAACTGTAACGACTACAGAGAGAAGCAACTGTAACAACTACAGAGAGAAGCGATTGTAACGACTACAGAGTGAAGCGACTGTAACAGCTACAGAGAGAAGCAACTGTAACAACTACAGAGAGAAGCGACTGTAACAACTACAGAGAGAAGAGATTGTAACGACTACAGAGAGAAGCGACTGTAACAGCTACAGAGAGAAGCGACTGTAACAGCTACAGAGAGAAGCAACTGTAACGACTACAGAGAGAAGCGACTGTAACGACTACAGAGAGAAGCGACTGTAACAACTACAGAGAGAAGTTACTGTAACAACTACAGAGAGAAGCGACTGTAACGACTACAGAGAGAAGCCACTGTAATGACTACAGAGAGAAGAGACTGTAACAACTACAGAGAGAAGCGACTGTAACGACTACAAAGAGAAGAGACTGTAACAGCTACAGAGAGAAGCGACTGTAACGACTACAGAGAGAAGCAAATGTAACGACTACAGAGAGAAGCGAATGTAACAGCTACAGAGAGAAGCGAATGTAACAGCTACAGAGAGAAGCGACTGTAACGACTACAGAGAGAAGCAAATGTAACGACTACAGAGGCATCTCCCTCCTCAGTAGACATTATCTTCTTCCTCCACCAACTCCAGTGTAGAGAACAACAGATGCCCCCGTTCAGGGCTTTCATTGACCCGACCAAGGCATTTGAACTGATTAGCAGGGATGGATGGACGGATGGAGCCTGTAGGATTGTCCTAAAGGCTAAAAAGGCTGCCCACCAAAAACCGCAGAGCCTGTTTCCAATCCTTCCACAACAACAAGAGCGCGAAGGGGACGGTGCGGTTCACCGGCGGCTTCTCCGAGCCTTTTCGACAGACGCGGCGGTGTCGAGCGAGGGTGCGTCCTCGCTCCCACACTCTTTGGGATCCTCTTCGCCCCCGGCTCCTGCTCTGCTCCTGAAGCATTGCCTGCGACAGAGGGAGCTGAAACCAAAGTTCACAAGTCCTCGAGGCCCTCGTCAGAGTCACGCTGTTTGCCGATGACACGGCCGCTCGTTGCGACCCACTCAGCAGGGACTCCGACTGACCGTCAGCCTGCAGACGGGGTCCCGGGACGCGACCCTGAGGCGCCGCCGGTCATCACCATGACAACTACCATAAACACAATAAATACCTGGTCTATATGTCACTCTTTCCCTCCCTTCTCTCTCTCTCGCTCTTCCCCCCTCTCTTTCTCTCCATCTCCCTTCACCTCCCTCCATTCTCTCTCTCTCTCTCTCTCTCTCTCTTTCTCTCTCTCTCTCTCTCTCTCTCTCTCTCTCTCTCTCTCTCTCTCTCTCTCTCTCTCTCTCCATGTATGTAACTCTCTCTCTCCATCTCTCAGATTAGTGGAGCGGTCATGCAAGCTCCAATCAACTCACTCATTGATCACAGCCTTCACACTCTTCACACATTCTTTCTCTCGCTCTCTCTCTCTCGCTCTCCCTCTCTCTCTCTCTCTCTCTCTCTCTCTCTCTCTCTCTCTCTCTCTCTCTCTCTCTCTCTCTCTCTCTCTCTCTCTCTCTCTCTCTCTCTCTCTCTCTCTCTCTCTCTCTCTCTCTCTCTCTCTCTCTCTATGCCCCTCTTTTCTTTTCACACAAAAGCTCTTTTTTCCCTCTGCTCTCTTTCTGCTCCTGTCAGGCTGAATATGCACCCTGGTCACTGAAGCCAAGTGCTGACACCTTTAAAGATGTGACACGTGTCTGTGTGTGTGTGTGTGTGTGTGTGTGTGTGTGTGTGTGTGTGTGTGTGTGTGTGTGTGTGTGTGTGTGTGTGTGTGTGTGTGTGTGTGTGTGTGTGTGTGTGTGTGTGTGTGTGTGTGTGTAAATGTGTGTGTATATATGTGTGTGCGTGTGTATGTATATATCATATATATATGTGTGTGTATTATGTGTGTGTGTATGTATATATATATGTGTGTGTATGTATATATGTGTGTGTGTATATATATATGTGTGTGTATGTGCGTGTGTGCGTGTGTGCTTGTTGATCTCGTACATTGATCTGGAAAATCTGCTGCTTTTTTTGTTGAATATTGTTGAAAATAATGATTTTATTATTATTTGTATTAATAATAATAATATGATCATTAGAATTATTATCATTGATATAGTATACATGACATGTATGTCTCACCTGTCTGGCTGGTGGGTAAAAGCATTAGCTAAATTACTAAATGACTACATGTAAATGTAAATGAAAATGTATTTGCAAATGTATTTGCAAATGTATTTGCAAATGTATGTGAATATCATGCGGTAAATGTAATGTTAACCTGTTCCACACGATGTGAAAATCCGCCTAAAATATATACCTAGGTAAATGGAATATTGCTCCACTTCTACAAGGGCTATTTGCATATTCTTGGTATCTAGGTACATCTATGGACCTCAGGGAATGTATTCACAGTGTCAGAAATAGTGTGTCTATTACTAGGCTTGCTTAAATTGTGATGAAACAAAGGAGAATATGAATTATGATTTTTCTTTGCATCTTTGACAGTGAATAACACCATGATAATAATGACCAAACTTAAAAGACTGCCACTGATCTCGTTCAGTACCCTCTTGAGATCATGTGTACAAAAAAATCTAAGGACATTTATAAAGGGAAGATGATTAAACCGAAGGTTCTGTAGATACAGTACTGAATTCTCCAATCCGGACCAATGCAATTTGAAATATTATTATAGAATATAGAATATGATGCTTATACATTACCTTATTATAGCCAATTCGCACATTTATATATATATATACATATATTATCTTTCAAATGCCCGAGTTCAATTTGGATTTAGTATCACCAGGCGTGCATAAGAACAGATAATGAAATCTACTTCAATCTAGTGTACTTTTTAATTTTCCCCACAGTGCAACCGTTTTTAAACTAATTTCAGATCTAATTGTTCCTACATGCTAACAATAGGGAGGAGAAACTAACTGCGTTTCAATATTTGTCAAAAACGTTACCTTTTGTGGCTTATTATCGCGAATCATAACAGTTATTGATATGATTCATTCAGAACGCTGAACTTTGAACCCCCACAGTATCTGACAGGAAGTGTAGTTCGGAACAAATCCAACGCTGGTCGACAGCTATGCATGTCCTCTACAAAATGGCCGCAAAAAGTCTACAATTCCCATGGTTCAAAATTTCCATTTCCGTTTCCGTCTTGGAATAGACTTCATAAAATCGAAAACTTAAAACTATCTAATGGCACTTTTAACCTGTTGCTAAACTAACGTATTGATGATAATATACATTCTACATGCTTTTGTGACATGTTAGTGATGTTATTACTTGAAAACGTTTGGAAAAAAAATCGCAACTTATATGCAATATTAAAAAATATATGGATTTATGACCAGATGTCATGTTTTGGGTCTGTACCGACCCCGTGGGGTGGAACAAATGTGAATGTAAATGTAAGTGTAAATGTAAGTGTAAATGTAAGTGTAAATGTAATGTAAATGTATTGTATAATCCTATCAATATCTAAGGTTATTGTACAGTACAATGAGATCGCTATCTGGAAGGAGGAAGGAAGGGTCATAAGTGATAGAATTTGGTCTCCTCATCTGACTTCCAATATATCCAGCAAGGAATAAACGTGCAGTCCAGACAGGAGAGTTCGAATTCAAACTCATGGATTTATTTGTCTCGGCGGCCCAGAGTGAATAAAAAGGTTGCTTTTCACATACAAGGATTATCAGAATACATTAACATGTCTGTTTTGTACAAAAGATCAACAAGGTTTGCATCTCAAAACCCCAACATGTACATACAACAGTCATTGTTAACATCAATGAAAATAGAGAATCTACTGTAAGCCCCGTTTCATATGAGTAAGCCTGGTTTCTAAGATAAGTACCTTTACATTCTATTCTAACCAACCATTGGGACCATCCAGCTTACTTACATGAAAATCAGCCGACAGCATTCTCTGGGAGGGGGAGCGGGGAGCCGCAGACCTGGGGGCGGTCTGGGCTCCTGAACTAACACTATGTTCGCTCTTAAATACTATAATTTCCCACCAATAGTATTACATTTTAATAATACGTTTGGTCCAATCCGGTTGGTTCTTCTGTGGGGGGCTGTCCCCAAATCGATCTCCTGTGTGGGTCTTCCTTCAGTTAACAGAGGGGGGCCGCCGATGGCCCCCGTCGGTGTGGTCTTTTGATGAGTATAGAGGAGGGCGCTTTTGATGACCCCCCTCCTTGGCTGCTCAAGTCTCCTCTAAATGCATCAACATTCCTTTGTGTACCATTATTGACCAGATCATATAACTGTGATAACTATCCCAGGATTCTTAATTCTAAATATCTATATAGATGTTTTTATTGGTTTCTTTATCCAATCAAAGCCAATCAAGTATCATGCTTTTTCATTTAACTTTGAACCATGTCTTTATTGATTAATGATCTTTAGTCCTGTCTTATACTTATCAGAGCCAGTTATCTGGTCTCTGCTGTCGGTGCTGACATCTGCTCTTCAACAAGTCTAAGCGGGTCTGCCCTCTGCACCCCGTGGGGGCTATCACCATATTTACATACAGTACTCAGTCCCGTGTGGGGGTTGAGAATGGCTGTCTCTGTAACACCAGTATCAGCTCCTTACTTTAGCACTGAAAATCCATTCTGCTGTTGAAAGGTACACCTGGCTTTTACATTATGGTTCTCTAATTATTCACACATATTAATTATGAAATTCAAAGTCAATATCACGACAAATGTAAATGTAAGTCTAAATGTAAGTGTAAGTGTGAAAGTAAATGTAAATGTAAATGTAAGTGTAAATGTAAATGTAAATGTAAGTGTAAATGTAGGTGTAAATGTAAATGTAAATGTAAGTTTAAATGTAAATGTAAGTGTAAATGTAAATATAAGTGTAAATGTAAATGTAAATGTAGGTGTAAATGTAAATGTAAGTTTAAATGTAAATGTCAGTGTAAATGTAAATGTAAATGTGAATGTAAATGTAAGTGTAAATGTAAATGTAATGTAAATATAATTGTGAGTTTAAATGTAAATGTAAATGTAGTTTAAATGTAAATGTAAATGTAACGTAAATGTAAATGTAAATGTAAGTGTAAATGTAAATGTAAATGTAGTGTAAATGTAAGTGTAAATGTACGTTTCATTGGGAACTATTTTCTACTCAAGCAAGTGTATTTCTTTTGGTGCTTTGAGCCACAAACCTAATGTCATTCAGCTCCATTGTATTGGAGTGACGGCAGACATCTCCACAGCAGGTATCTCTACAGCAGGTATCTGCAGCAGGTATCTCTACACAGCGGACATCTCTACAGCAGACATCTCTACACAGCGGACATCTCTACAGCAGACATCTCTACAGCAGACATCTCTACATCATATATCTCTACAGCAGGTATCTCTACAGCAGACATCTCTACAGCAGGTATCTCTACAGCAGGTATCTGCAGCAGGTATCTCTACACAGCGGACATCTCTACAGCAGACATCTCTACACAGCGGACATCTCTACAGCAGACATCTCTACATCACATATCTCTACAGCAGGTATCTCTACAGCAGACATCTCTACAGCAGACATCTCTACACAGCGGACATCTCTACAGCAGACATCTCTACATCATATCTCTACAGCAGATATCTCTACAGCAAGTATCTCTACTGCAGGTATCTCTACAGCAGGTATCTCTAGCACATATCTCCTCTCATCATATTCTTTTCTATTTTATTATTAGTATTATTGCACAATCAAAGCGGGCATGGCCACCCGCATTTCACTGTATCATAGGATCATAACTATCTGGATCATAACTATCTGGATGGACAGATAGTGCTCCGGGTAAGAGAAAATATTTATTTGTTTTTTTATTTTGGGTGAACTGCCACTTGTATAAGTTTTGTCATAATATATGTAACGGTTGTGATATCGTCACCTTAAACTTCGATCCCCCGAGGGAGTTTCGAACCGGGGGTCTGCCGCACCACGGGTCGACAGCACAGACCACAATACCAAGAGGTGAATTCACTCCTTGGTAACGTGTCTATGTGTCTTATAAGGGAGAGAGTGAGTTTAACTTGTAGTACCGCTACTCGCCACAGTCACTTCACAACATCTGAAGTCCATCGTGACTGCGCCTCATGGTATCATCCGTTACATATATATATATATATACACTATATATACTGTATATAAATATATACCATATATATACTCTATATACACTATATGTATGTATATATATATACATATGTATACTTCACTGACACACCACAACCTTCCAGTCGTGTGGTATCTGTCTCTAGTCCAACCACTTAACCCGCAAGGGCCCCTTTTGAGGACGATTTGCCTACCGGCACTTTGGCGACATCTAGTGGCTCGGGTGTGCATATTTTTTAATACAATATATATATTGAATTAAAGCCCCATTTGTTGCCTGTTGATAGCCCTTTCAGGTGACAAATCCGTTCAGCGGTTCTCGAGTTCCATGCCGATATTTGAGGCTTGCGCAAAGTACACGATATTGAGCAAATACTACTCCCAACTCTTGGGGCTCTAGTTCCGTCAATAATTTGGCGATCTCGAAAATGATTGGACAGGGTTGTGTAACGTTCTGGGTTTCTGTCCTCTCCCAGGACTGGAAACCCTACTGCCATTCTGGGGTACTTCACCTGGTTCTCTTTAATTAGCACTGATTGACTGTCACCTGTGGTTTGTTGTCACTAATTACTGCGTGTGGTTTGCTGGGAGTTTTGCCTTTAAAGTAATCTCTTGTTCTCTGTCTGTTGTCGGATCTTCAACAGAACCTGCGAGCAGTCGGCCACAGGACAAGAAATGGAACCTCTTGTCGTTGTTGTTATTATTTAATTCTCTTTCCTTATATACCCTCAGTTGAAGCCTGGCTTCTATTTTCGTTATCGTTACAGTATCTTGCTCTAGTGATTCTGATAATAAATGGAACACGTATTTTGAGAAGAGCAACCACATCTCTGTCTCCTTATTACCTTCTACTACTGGAACTCAACTCCTACCTTGAAACATAACAGGTTGTAGCCAATGAGTGTGGCTTTCCAATGATACCCCACCTGGGGATGTACGAATCAGGGATCTAGGTGAAAAAATCACGAGCGAAAACAGGAAGAGAAAAAACGCAGAATTAATTGAAGTATATGAGAAAACTTTTCTTGCAGTTTACCGAAATCACTCCTAATCACTAATTTCTGAACGGATCTTTATGAAATTTGGACTTCAGGCTATGGATCTCGGGAGTTTTTTAAGCAATACGAATTTCTGGGGAAATACTACTTCTGGACTACTAACTACTACAGAAAAACTTGAGTAACAAGTTTTTCTACAACTCAAGTTCAGACGTATGTTACTCTATTTCATTAGCACTAAAAGTGATCTTTCTTTATTGTATCATAAACTTCAGAATGTTATCTTTCGAAAGAGACCAGGCTTATGCATGTGCTATAAGTATAAAGTATAGTATTTTGGTTTGCAAAGAAGGTATGCACTCCTCAAAAACGAAAAAGAAATTGCCACTTTTCTGCCCGAATGTTAAGATAAGATAAGATAAGATAAGATATTCCTTTATTGATCCCCTTGGGGAAATTCAGGCATCATAGCAGCATGGGGGGGAGGGGGGGAGGGGTACAGGTAGTAAAACAACACAGTATACAGGTAGTAAAAGACAACACAGGCAGTGTAAACAATTTGATCAATATGGTCAATATAATTTACTATCTGACTAGCTGAGGAATATTCACATTATTCACAGTGTCACATGAGGTGCAGTATGCAAGAGGTAGTGTTATAATAATTTACTATCTACTGAGTATACATTAATCAAAGTACCAGGGTAGTCTACTTTGTCCCCCTTGGGTTCCTATAAGTCCCAGGTCAATGTCTGGTAGCAGTCGCTGTCGCTGCCCCCTGTTGTGGGGCCTGGAGGCTGCTAGTCGCTGCCCACTGTTGTGGAGCCTGATGGCCGCTGGTATGAAGGACTGTCCGAGGCGGTTAGTTGAGTGTCGGGGGGGGATGAGTTAAGAGGTTAATTCTATGAAAAGTTCTTATAAATAACATAGGAAAATATACCTGCAAGCAGGGATGTGGGGGCCAAGCATAGGCATACCTTTATAGACATTGGTCTAGACAGATTATGTGTACCACGTTTCGTGCAGATTGGGGAAAATCTGTAGGAGTAGCATTTTAAGTGTTTCTGCAAAATGGCGGCAATCCAATATGGCATAAAATGACGTCATAGGTTGCGTTGAACTCGGCTTGAGCCAAGGATTCCAACGGTACCTTGTTGTAGACAATCTAACTCACGCTTCAAAAGTTGTGTGCATAAATGCACCTCCAACTTTGACACGTTGGTGGCGCTAGTCTAGTTGGAGCTGGGGACATGGGACTTGGTGACAGAGGTCAGTGGACTGTCCCAAATCAGTGGGCCAATTCTTCATAACTTTCTCCCATACGGTTCTATGGGCTGCCAAGCCTGCCATAGGCTCCAATGGCAGAAGAATAATACTAAGAAACGGTACAGTCCCTCAAGGTGGCCTACACATCAATCACATGGTGTAGTCTGACGTCACTGGTTGTTCCACCCGTATAGGGATTCATCATTGGGAAAATGGATTATCGGCTATTGTAACAATTCTGCCTCATGGAAATTGAAAAGCTTTCCATTTTTGCTAGGGATGTCCGATATTATCGGCCTACCGATATTATCGGCCGATATCGGCATTCAAATGTGATATCGGAAAATATCTGTATCGGTTTTCATTTTTTTTTCTTTTTTTTTTTTTACATTTCTATAACCTTTATTTACCCAGGCAAGCAAGTAAGAACAAATTCTGATTTTATTTATTGTCAAAAGTATGCATAATGTTGTGTTAATTCCACAACAAGAGATATGTAATGTTAATTACCTGAAATTATTCCATTTTTTGGGGGGGGAAACCCTGCATATATCGGTATCGGTTGATATCGGTTGATATCGGTATCGGAAATTAAGAGTTGGACAATATCGGTATAGGTAAAAAAGCCAATATCGAGCATCCCTAATTTTTGCACAAAATGAGTTCCCTTCTACCACTAACATTATTGTTTAAGCATTTTTGCATTTTTTCTACATTTGTTATGATTAATTGCGAATATTTTCATGTTGAGCTATAGATTGTGGATGAATAAGCACAGAAAGGTACACCATGCAAATGTGTTTTAAACGATACAATTTAGAAATGGGCAATGGGGAAATACATTGCGTTGGACAGAGGGTGGAACACGAAAAACGGCAATGACGTATAACCACCTACCGATGATTTAACCGTTTCACTACCACGCTACAGACGGTTAACCGTTTCACTACCACACTACAGACGGTTAACCCTTTCACTACCACACTACAGACAGTTAACCCTTTCACTACCACGCTAGAGACGGTCAACCCTTTCACTACCACACTACAGAAGGTTAACCATTTGCCTACCACAATACAGACGGTTAACCCTTTCACTACCACACTACAGACGGTTAACCCGTTCACTACCAACCTAGATACGGTCAACCCTTTCACTACCACACTACAGAAGGTTAACCCTTTCACTACCACAATACAGACGGTTAACCCTTTCACTACCACACTACAGACGGTTAACCCTTTCACTATCATGCTAAAGATGGTTAACCGTTTCATTACCACACTACAGAAGGTTAACCCTTTCACTACCACACTACAGAATGTTAACCCTTTCACTACCACACTACAGACGATCAACCCTTTCACTACCACACTACAGACGGTTAACCCTTTCACTACCACACTACAGACGGTCAACCCTTTCACTACCACACTACAGACGGTTAACCCTTTCACTACCGCACTACAGACGGTTAACCCTTTCACTACCACACTACAGACGGTTAACCAGATATCACATATCAGGTTAGTATATCCAGTGATGCCACAGATTACTTGTAAAAATAATCTGATTACTGATTACTCCTTTAAAAAGTAATCTAGTTACTTTACTGATAACTAGGTTACAAAGTTGTCGTCGTCCCCCCTGCTGCTGCCACACCATAAGAATGACAACAGTTATTTTTTTTAAATAATGCTTTATTGAAAGTGCATAATGTCATAAATCATGATTGGCTGCTCATTGGCTGTGTGTGTGGCTGTGTGCGTGCGTGCGCGAGCACGTCCCATCTCCGGTCTAGCTGACTGTACCCCTGGCTCTCTTATCATCAGCATTATGAGATAGTAACTAAATAGTAACGCACAGCCACTTGGAAAAGTAACTGTAATCAGATTACTGGCTTGTAAAAAGTAACAAGTTAGATTACTATTTACTGAAAAAAGATTAGAGTAACTAGTTACTTAGTAACTAGTTACTGGCATCACTGAGTATATCTAACTTTGGCAACAACAATGCAACAACCCACTGTCACACAGCAGGGCTTTCTCGTTAGTTGTGCAGCAAAGTTATATTATCATACTGGCCAATCGCGTCTCGCTCTTCGCCATTATGAGATATCTCTTATCTCCTAGCACATAATGTGCTCACGAAACAACAAATGCACTCACATGCACGTGACCAGGCCACGCCCCCGCGTCCCACTATATGACGCCGGACATGGTCACACTCTACCTTCCTCTTTTTGTTTCCAACACGGAAGTAGCAGTGCACTCCGTGAACTAGCTGTTATGAAACGCAGGGAGAAATTACACAATGTTGGGTTTTCGCCAGAGGTTCACCAGCCCCTGGAATCTTCTCGGCACATCCTAACAGCGCATCGGGCCTGTCCTGGGGTTTCCTCATCTCGTGACAGCGGATCGAGGGACGTCGCGCGATGGTTAGCAGTCGAGCTACGTCGTGCACAGGTAGGGCCTGCGCTGACAGGCATTGATACTAGCATGAGTGATACTGCTCGTTGTCCCGTGAGACAGCCGAGTTATGTATTGGCACAAGGGGCAGGATATTTGGGTAAACATGCTCATCATGACTCTGTTTTGGATGTTTTCCCAGCTATCCTGGAGCGTGCGGCTAATGCTAATGCTACGATGCTGGGACGCCATTCCTTAGTTCCCCGCCGTGGGCTGTCACCACTCTTCCCTCCTCTTAACCGTTTCATTGCTGAAGGTCAATCGGTGTCTAATGTGGGGGGTTTTGCTGAGGCTTATTTACCCTTTATACGGGTGGATGGGCTGACAACAGGGCGCAAGGCAGGTGTGTCGTGGCTTGAGGGCCAGGTAGCATCGGCCCTTTGCCCTGGCATGGTTGAACGGTGTCCCACCCGGAAGCCGACGCCAGAGGGTGAGTCAGCCCGGCAGGTGGCTGTATGGGCTGGTGAAGTTTATACCGCCGCAGGACGGAATTTAGCGGCGACCAGTGTCATTGCTCGACTGCTTTTCTGTCCACAATGGTAGTCGGGTGTCTTAGGGCCAGCCGACGTCGAAAACATTGCATGTGTTTTTGGGGTTATACAGATTTTAACTCGCAAGCTATAACCGCAGGGAGGACTAGGATGCTGTCAACGCTTGTTCACAGACATCTTTGGTTGGAGCAGTCTTCCTTTGAGGAGGAGAAAAGGCTTCTCCTCCTCAGGGCTCCCCTCTCCGCAGAGGGACTCTTTGGTCTTTCCGCAGGAGCGCGGGCGGTATTTGACCTAGGCCCCACACCGCCTCGCACCACGCAGCCAGAGGTGAGGGCGCAGCCTCGCCAGCTACTGTGGCGGGGCCCCCGACCAGCGGCCATGTTTCCCACGCCAGAGGTACCCTGGACACAAAGACAACAGGTGATCACAAGGCCGACAGCCTTGGCGGCCGAGGGATCGGCTACATTAGATGAGCACACCCTAAAAAACTGTTGCCGTCTAGCTGTGTCTAGCTCTCTCTCCGGTCACTCCCCCCCACAACACCAGCGGGATACAGGCTCTGATTTGTCCTTTTTGGCTGCGGGCCGTATGCCTTCAACGAGGCGCAAGCGGCCCCACGTTTCGCTTCTCATGGGGACAGGGGCTGACACCCAGTTGCTGGCTAGGCCTGGGTCTGCCTATGAGAATGCTGTGCTGTCAAGCGGCTCCCACGCCACACGTTCTACGTCTGTGTTTGGTGAGCCTGGTGTTGTCTCTGTCAACGATGAAGGTTGTCAGGGGGGGAACTCGAGGCCCAGGGGGTCGCAGCGTGAGGTCCCCCAGCCGCCAGGCCGGGTATCACGTTAGTGCCTCCCACGGCCGGAAGACCGGCGGTGGTCAGTCAGGCAGGCGTGATTTGGGTGGTAGTAATATCACTGCAGGGCTACAGTGTGTAGGAATCCACCCTATCGGGCAGTGTGGGGACCACACGCCTTGCATGTCCAGCTGTGGAACAGATCCTCAGCAGTCCATGCCGGGGAGATGTTCAGTGGGGGAGCTTTTGTCATCCAGTGTGATGTCAGCTTCCCCGGTATCAAACCGGCCCTTTCTGTCGGGGTCCTTCCTTAGGTGCGATTGCCTCGTTGGTAGTGTCAGGGTGCGATATCCCGGCTCCGTGAGACGCCCTGCTTGTGTGGTTGGCGAGTCCAGGGTTGGCAACGCACAGCGGGTGGGACCGGGGCCGCCTATCTACGGTTCCTGGCGGACCAGCGCCAAGTGGCGGCGGATGCGCTTTGGGATTATCATCATATATGGCTACAGCAGTGCCATATGTCGAGGTGGATGGAGAGAACACTGAGGCGGGGACTTGTGTTGCAGTTTGCACAACCCCACCCTCCGTTTTCAGGTTTGGTATAGACCCTGTTGTCAGGGTCAGCAGCAGTGACAGCTCTGGCCGACGAGATCCAATCTCTGTTAGCAAAGCAAGCCATCGTCGTGGTCCCAAAGGAGGACGCGATGCGTGGCATTTACTCCCGGTATTTTCTGGTGCCCAAGAAATCGGGAGGTGTCAGACCTATTCTGGATCTGCCTGCGTTCAATCGGCTGATTGTGGTGAGGCGGTTCAGGATGTTGACCGTCGAACACCTGATAAGCTCTGTCAGAGTGGGAGACTGGTTCACCTCCATAGACCTGAAGGATGCGTACTTTCACATCCCGATCTTCCCTCCTCACAGGAAATTTCATCGCTTCCTTTTTCAGGGTGTAGCATACGAATACCAGAGGCTGCCGTTCGGCTATTCTCTGGCCCCTCGCACATTCACCAAGTGCGTGGAGACCGCGCTGGAGCCTCTACGTCGTCAGGGGATACAAGTTCTTTTCTATCTCGACGACATTCTGCTCCTCAGCCGGTCGGAGGAGGTCGCCAGGTCTCATACCAGGCTGGTGGTGGAATTTCTCACCAGTCTGGGTTTTGCTGTGAACTGGAAGAAGAGTACTCCTCTTCCCAGTCAACAGGTACAGTATTTTGGCTTGGTTCTAAGCTCAAGGCCCATGAGGGCAACCCTCTCAGAGCGACGGCGAGTGGATATTCTCTGCGCGCTCAGGGGGCTCCGTCCTGGCAGGACGGTTACGGCGCTGTCCGTGATGCGCCTGCTCACTATGTGGTCCCTCTTGGCCTCCTATTTATGAGGAGGGTTCAGAGGTGGTTTTCCAATAAGAAAATAGACCTGGTGAGAGGCAAGTGGAAACGACTGAAGGTTCCCGTGTCAATACTGGGGGATCTCGACCACTGGGGGAGGACTGGTACCCTCACAAGCGGGATCTCCATGGGCTGCAGGCTGTCACACGTCACGGTCTTCACCGACGCCTCCCTCATGGGTTGGTGGGGGACGTGTCGGACCAACGCAGTAGGGGGCAGCTAGACGTGCCATGCTACCCGGTCTGCACTGCATATCAATGTGTTGGAATTGAAGGCGGTCCTTCTGGTCCTCAAGCAGTTCAGCCACCTGGTGGTGGGCGAGCATGTGTTGATCAGGACGGACAACACGACGACAGCGTCGTATATCAACAGACAGGGAGCAGTACGCTCCATCCGTCTGCACCGGGCGGCGGTCGAGCTCTGGCTATGGGCGTCTCTCAATCTGCGTAGCCTGAGGGCACTCCACATCCCTGGCAAGGAGAATGTGGGCACGGATGTGATGTCGCGGGGCGGTCCTCATCCCGACGAGTGGGGACTACGTCCAGACATAGTCAGACAGGTCTGGGACCGATTCGGGGAGGCCACGGTGGATCTGTTTGCGGGCAGACAGTCTCACCAGTGCCCCTTATGGTTCTCGGTCAGTCGGGGGGACAATCCTCCCCTGGGGGTGGATGCCTTCTCGATGTATCCATGGCCGCCCGGGATTCTGTACATGTTCCCCCCCATACACCTGATAGCTCAGCTGTTGGAGCGGGTACGTCGGGAGCGCAGGACTTTGATCCTGATCGAGCCAGACCGGGGCATGGCTATGTGGTTCCCGGTCCTGATCCAGCTCTTGGTAGCCCCGCCGTGGCCTGTTCCTTGGTTGCCGTGCGCCCTCTCTCAGGCACATGGATCTCTGTGTCTGTTCCCTGTTCTGGGGCAGCCACTGAAGGTTTGGCTGCTGGGAGGGTGAGTCTGGAGGGGATGGGTCTTAACCCTACTGTGGTCGACACCATCCGGAACGCGCGCGCTCTGTCCACTATTGCGGTTTACGCGGGTAAGTGGCGTGCTTTTCAAGAGTGGTGTAAGGTTGGGGGCCGGGATCCGGTGTCCTGCCCCCTGGACACTGTTCTTTCCTTTCTCCAGTCTATCCTGGATAGACTGTCGGCCTCGACGGTGAGGGTATACGCCGTAGCTATATCCTCTTGTCATGTGGGTTTTGGGGGCGGTACATTGTTCAGCCACCTTCTTGTGAACCGTTTCCTGCTTGGCGCTCGGCGTCTCAAGCCTGTGGGATGTTCTCTGTCTCCGAGTTGGGACCTCCAACTGGTCCTGGGCCGGTTGTTGGAGGCCCCGTTTGAGCCTCTTGAGCAAGTGCCATTGGAGCAGCTGTCTTTTAAGACTGTGTTCCTTCTGGCCATCACCTCCGCTAAGCGTGTGGGTGAGCTGTGTGCTCTCTCTGTGCGGCCTGAGTGCCTGTCTATTCGGGCCAATAGCGGTGCGACTCTGAGGCCTAATCCAGTCTTCATGCCAAAGAATATCCGGAGCTCTTTTCGCTCCAGGGATATTGTGGTTCAGGCGTTTCATCCGCCTCCTCACGCTAGTGAGTTAGAGGCGAGCCTTCATCTGTCATGTCCTGTCCGTGCACTGGGGGTTTACCTCAGTCGGACGCAGGATCTCAGGGCTTCCGATCAACTGTTTGTTTGTTATGGTGGCCCTCGCGCAGGTAAGGCACTGTCCAAGCAGCACCTGTCACATTGGTTGTGCGAGGGCATTGCCCTTTGCTACACGTTGGCTGGCCAGGTCCCCCCTGGGGGCATCAGGGCGCACTCCACTCGTGGAGTGGCGGCCTCTGCCGCCCTGTTAGGGGGGGCCTAGGTGGAGGACATCTGTGCTGCGGCCTCCTGGTCCTCCCCGGGTCCCTTCGTTAAGTTCTACCTCGTGTACATGACTGGGGGTTCTGTATCCCAGGCGGTTCTGAAGTCTGGGACCTCTCCTGCGTCCCGCCATTTGGTGGGCTAGCAGGGGTGTGTGGGTGTGTGCCATGGGGTGCTGTGTCACACGTGGTCCCGCCTGTGCTGTGCGTTTTTCAGGGGTGTCTGGTTCCCCCTTTTTCGCACTTTGGTGGAGTTGACTGCCTCCCCCCCTTCGTTAGGACGGGCGGGTGGACGGGACTCCCCTCCTCCCTGGTTGGGGCTTACGGGCCCTCAGGGGGTACACTTGTCGGGCCACACGTCTGCTCTGCCCCATATCTCATAATGACGAAGAGCGAGACGCGATTGGCCAGTATGATAATATAACGAAAGGTTATCCTATAACCTAGTTATATGAATACTGGCTGAGCGTCTCGCTCTTAGCGCCCTGAGGTCCCTTGGTTGGGTTTTCAGTGTTGGAAATCTTTCTGAGGAAGGTAGAGTGTGACCATGTCCGGCGTCATATAGTGGGACGCAGGGACGTGGCCTGGTCACGTGCATGTGAGTGCATTTGTTGTTTCATGAGCACATTATGTGCTAGGAGATAAGAGATATCTCATAATGGCGAAGAGCGAGACGCTCAGCCAGTATTCATATAACTAGGTTATAGGATAACCTTTCGTTAGTTCTGTTTTGGTACAACTTCACGTTAGTTGATTCTGTGCAACACCATCTCTTTCATAGCAGCTGAAACCCTGTGATCACAATGTCAGAATCCTTACAGAGGGATAATGACTAATGTCGAATCAAGTATCTCGCACTCACCTCAGTGAACAAAGTGATTACAATTTAGTTTGACACTTTCAACTGCTCTGATTTTTATTGAAGTGTGTGTGTGTGTGTGTGTTTGTGGTAATGTGTGTGTGTGTGTGTGTTTGTGTTGTGTGTGTGTGTGTGTGTGTGTGTGTGTGTCTGTGTGTGTTTGTGTTGTGTCTGTGTGTGTTTGTGGTATATGTGTGTGTGTGCATGAACATGTGTGCGTGTCGTGAGTGTGTGGATGTGAATAAAAACACATAATAATTACAAAGTGTGTTCATAAATCGTCCCAGTGAAGAAAATGACTGATACGAATAGACACTCTCCACCTTGTAGTCCCAGAAATAATTGCACTGTTAGATTGACGGTTTAAATCCCGATTGATATAGAAGTTAGATAAATAATTATGAACTTCAATACCCTACTTTCACTTACAGCGACTCAGACTGGGGGGCGTTGTCGTGGGGTGGGGGGTGGGGGGGGGGGGGGTCATCGTGGGGTGGGGTGTGGCGGTGGACTATGCAGGGCCCCAAGGTGGGGAGGGCTCAATAAATAGGTTGAGAGGCTGAACGTTGTATCCAAACAGACGATAGTGGAGGCTCTCTGATGCCCCTCTCTCCCCTTTCAAATGGTGCAGAATGGTTTAGCCTGGGCCTGCATCAAGGAACCTATAAAAGAAGGACGGGTCATCACATCACTGTGTAGCGTATGAACACACACTGGTGCCAAGTGTGGAAACTTTCCGTTCATGGAGTTGAATGGGATCAGCCATCTCCTCGTTTAGACAGGTTATAACCTGGGATGTCAGAATCATCAGTTATTTGTTTTCCTGTGATCTATTAGTACTTTCTTTACGTTTTTTGATGAGATCTTGTTGCCCCCCCCCCACACTGAGGACCACTGCTATACAGTCATAATCATAGTATTCATCTACTTTAATATTATCTATTTATTAGTTTTTAATGCTCTCTTCTCAGTCTGTCTGTCTGTCTCATTCTATCTATCTCTCTCTCTCTCTCTCCCCCTCTCTCTCTCTCTCTCTCTCTCTCTCTCTCTCTCTCTCTCTCTCTCTCTCTCTCTCTCTCTCTCTCTCTCTCTCTCTCTCTCTCTCTCTCTCTCTCTCTCTCTCTGTCATTCTGCCTTTAATATTTGCTTCTGATGGGAACACACACACACACACACACACACACATACACACACACACACACACACACACACACACACACACACACACACACACACACACACACACACACACACACACACACACACACACACACACACACACACACACACACACACACACACACACACACACACACACACACACACACACACACACACACACACACACACACACACTTTAAACAGATGTGAATCATCTTGGAAGGAATGGACATTTAAACGAGGAGGACTATGATTAGATGTTAGATGATCGTATCTGAGGTCAGGGCTGACTGGGAGACAAAGAGAAGGTCCCTGCTTCTGGCTGGATGAGGCTGTTTCTAACAGACCATTAGACACCTGAAATCAATGTGTGTGTGTGTGTGTGTGTGTGTGTGTGTGTGTGTGTGTGTGTGTGTGTGTGTGTGTGTGTGTGTGTGTGTGTGTGTGTGTGTGTGTGTGTGTGTGTGTGTGTGTGTGTGTGTGTGTGTGTGTGTGTGTGTGTGTGTGTGTGTGTGTGTGTGTGTGTGTGTGTGTGTGTGTGTGTGTGTGTGTGTGTGTGTGTGTGTGCGTTGGATAATAACTTAACAGCCTCATCCACAGTCAACACAATATGAGTCGTTAGGTGACAGCTATTCAGCTAGTCAGTAAACCAGCTAGTCGTTCAGCTATGCAATCGTCAGTAAACATCAGTCATTCGGCTAAATAAGCTGTTCGTTTAATAGGAAAAGGTCAGTAAAAAGCCTTTAAACTATATAAACAGTCAGTAAAAGTAGGTGTATTAGGAAACAGTCAGTAAAACCAGTCATTCAGCTATGCATCAGTGAGTAAACAGTCATTCAGCTAGAAAAGCAGTCAGTAAACAGTCACTCGGCTAGAGAAACAGTCAGTAAAAAGTCCTTCAGCTGTAGAAACGTCAGTAAAAGTAAGTTTACTAGGAAACAGTCAGTAAACTGTTAGTGTTGTGAAGGGCCAGATTAAACCGAATATATATATTTATTTATATATATATATTTAATTGTATTTGTATATTCTCTAATATTCCCTGATATCCCTTGTATATTCCTTGTACAATATGCATTGAATATCCATTCTAGCCTACTGAACATCCCATAATAGTCTCCATTCTACTATTGGTCGAGACCTTGGTGCCAGGCTGCCATACCCCTCAGACCCAGTTCAAACGTACCGCTCGACATGTACGAACAAGTCCTAGTTCCGCGTAGGAATTTGGCTACCGCACCACTAATGGGACTATTTGTTCATAGTGCGTATATATACTGCGCTACTAAAGTAGGACTTTCTTTTCAGTCCAGTTTCTTACCCTCCAATAGAGTCACAGACGTAAAGCCTCCCCGCGATGCCACGTGTGGGAGTAAGGCCAAGTTCGGCCTACCATCGGTATTGAGACATCGTGTATATTAATATTTGAATAGTCATATTTGGCACTATATCGTCGAGTTGGACGTAGTCTATTAAGCTAATAATAGTCTGTTAATATATAGTGCTTCGTGCGGTGAGAATACTACCGTAGTCAGTACCCCATCGTTTCGGGCAGAGAACTGGCTGCTTACCCAGGGTGGTTGACCCTATGTGAAGCTGCACCCGAGGAGCCCCAGAGCCGACGAGCGAGTGGACCTGTATACCGGATTATTCTACCGACGACAGCCCGCCTTCCCAGGCACGGATTATGCTTTGGATACTTTGATTATTCTATGGATAAAGACCCCCGACACTACCGTGTGTTGGAACCCCCCCCCCTGGAGAGGACGCAAGGTGAGGAGACGCTCTGCAAGACGAGGTCTCTCCACATCTCTCCCCCCGTGGACCGGAGAGAGCCGGCCCACAAAGAGTCCACCTGCTTTCATCTGTGGTCCAAGGATCGCCGGCGCATTGAACGGCACTACAGTGGGTTCTCCTGGGATACCCTTGGCCGGACGAGGCAGCTGGATTCTACCCCCCCCCCCCTCCTACTCCTGTCGGCTTACAAGCGACCGGATTAACCCCCTCTAGTGTATCCAGCCTATAATCATTAAAGTATCATTGCTGTTATTCCTTAACTATTCCAGGTCGTATATTTACCCCCTGCGCCTTCAGAGATTGGACATTATCTATTGATATACCGACGAATACTCCTTGCCATAAAAGTGCATACTATTTCAATTCATAAATGTAATTAAGTGATTAAGTGCTTATTCTACACACCATCGCTGTGTAGGAAATAAAGACCTGTTTCTAATTCGTACATTTGTGTTGGATCCGTTTCATCTACGTGAGAGTGTTCATGATAATATATTTATGCCGTGTACTGGGTGGCCGAATATTAAGTACAAAGGTAGTGGTAGTAAGTATCATATCTAGTAATACAGTCAGGGAATTGTACCCCTCAGTTACAATTGGTCCTTCGAGCCGGATGGTAATTAGTGTAATATTAATATAGTGTTATTAATATTGAAATGGCCTATGATGAACACTCCACGAAACGATCCTCCTAACCAACGCCCGCAGCGCGAACGACGGCTCCCTCAGTACTTAGAGGCTTACGCTGTCAGTCAACAACCTAGTCTTCTACTAACAGTAAACGCGGTAAAACTAGAAAGTAAAAGTATGTCTAACCCCAACGCCCAGACTACCCCGACCATAGAGGCCCCTACGGGCTCTAATGTAACTGACCAAGTTCACGGTGGGGACCAGTGGGAACCAGACATGACTTCACACCCCGCCAGTACTGAAGAAGTAGTCCCCGATGAGTCCCGGGAGGAATACAACGCTACCGAGAGAGAACTCGGCACGGAAGAAGACGGGGAGAGCACCGTGGAGATAGAGCTCCAAGGCTCCGCAAGGAGTACCCCGAGGGAAGGCTCCCCTATACAACCGCCTTCTCCCAGCGAGGCAGAGAGGACCCTACAGCAGGCATTCCTCGTCAGCCTGAAAGCCTCTACTGAACGCGATAGACTCCAGGGTGAACGCGATCGATTGCAGATACAGCAACGGAGCGAAGAAGAGCACATACGCCTGGAAATAAGACGCATTCAGATGGAAGAGAATGTGGCCCGAGACCGAGCAGACAGCCAGCGAGCAGCTGCTGGTGCTCTACGGGACGCAGAGCGCGACAGACAGCAAGCGCAACTAATAGAACAGCTGATCAGACGGACAACACCCTCTCCCTCCGCCAGAGGCTCCAGGAACTCGTCTAGACACACCTCCAGGGCGGCATCCCCTAGCCGAGTAAACAACCCTGAACTTGACCAACAGACGAGGTCTATACCCCCCACAGACCACCTCCCCCCACCGGTCCAAGCGAGACCTAGCAACCGGGAAGGAGCAGCATATCCTGTGGAGAGGCTAAACCAGAGACTACAAGCACTGGATGACCTAACTGAAGACGAAGAGGAAGAGGAGGAGAACCGCGCCCGAAGACAGCACAGTACTCTACCGGACCAGGAGGTCCGGTACAGCCCAGGCTATACTCCCGCGGAGCTGCGCTACAGACCCCCGACTCTATACACGGGTGAGCACGACGCACGACCCGCACCGAGGAACAGCACCTGGACAAGCGGGCCATGGTACACTGCCGGTACCAGCCCATACCAAGGAGCGGGAGGAGACTCGCCTAGGAGGCCTCTCCCCCAACACTCGCCGATGTATCCACAGTCAGCGTCATACATTGGCACGCCTATGGTACCCGACTTCACCCAAGAGAACCGGGCCCAGTATACAGAACTCCGCATGTGTCTGGAGACCATGTTGGTGGATTTATTGGATGAACGCCACAAATACGCCATCCTACTGCAGCACTTAAAGGTGCCCCGCGCACATAATATAGCGCTCGCCTACGCGACTTCCACCACCCCATACACAGCAGCGCTGGTAGCATTGGACCAGAGGTATGGGCGCATATGGGATTACGTGATCCAGGAGATCCGACACATCGACCGCTTACCCCCAGCAATAGACAATCGAGCACTGGACGACCTGTCCATCAGAGTGCAGTCCCTGGTAGGGATGTTGGGAGCGCAAAGAGAGAAGGGGAAGTATGAACTTTACGCCAACTCAAATGTGGAAAGGATCCTGGAGAAGCTGCCGCCCGCTCGTCAGGAGCGCTTTAGGCGGCAGAGGGACCACAGAGACCCGAATGGCCCCGAACCGAACCTCCTCGATCTAGCAGACTTCCTGGCGAGAGAAGTCAGCAGCCTACGGCTAGATACATTCGGACGGAGCACCCCTGGCTCCAGAGAAGGAACCAGACGACTAAATGATGGAAGAAGATCGGTGACTGTGATGCACCAATCGGAGTCAGTACCGAGCAGCAGGAGCCACAGTACCCCCTCCAGAACGGAGAAGTGGAAGATAGTGTGCCCCTACTGTGAGAAAGAACACTGGCTAGCGCAATGTGACTCCTTCCCCAAGCTGAACGCGGAGGAAGCAGGTCAATGGATAAAGTCCAACAAGCGCTGTTTTCGCTGTGCGCGCTCACACATGGCAGCCGAATGCCGCTTAAAGAAAAGGTGCACCAAGTGCGATGGAGCCCATCTGGACATACTTCACGACAGTAACAGACGGCGCCCTTCACCTGCACCATCCAGCCGCAAAGCGAGCGTCATGTACATCGATCCCGCCAGCAGCAGTGGAGCCCGAGTACTCCTAAAAGTAGTGCGTGTGACACTAAGCTACCAGAATAAAGTCCTGGACACTTACGCCGTCCTCGATGACGGGTCAGAGAAGACCCTGCTGCTCGCCTCCGCTGCGGCCCAGCTAGGGCTGCGGGGAAGCGAAACCCAAATGACAATTCGGACAATAAGACGAGATTTGAAGACGATAAAGGGCGAGAATGTCTCATTCTCTATCGCAGCAAGCGGCCAGCCTGAGCGACGGTACCAGATTGCAGACGCTTTCACCAGCCAAGAAATAGGACTGTCGCGGTACACATACCCCGTCGCCAAGCTGATGGAGAAATATGCACATCTGCGCAAGTTACCGATCCCGCTCATAGACAATGCTATGCCGACCCTGTTGATAGGCTCCGACCATGCAGACCTCATTGTCCCGATAGACCGGGTTCATACCGGACCCCGAGGCTGTCCTGCAGCAGTCGAGACCCGTTTGGGATGGACTCTCCAAGGCCCGCTCGCCAAATCTCTCAACCGAAGTACAGCCACTAGATGTCTCCACTCCCGAGTCACAGAGGGAGAAACCGCACTCCTGCAACACGTAGAGCGGCTATGGAGCTTGGAACAAATGCCCTTTAAGAATGGAAAGAAAGACATTCGCTCTAAAGATGACATTTACGCCATTCACCTCCTCGAGACAGGGACCAAGAGAGTCCCGGTCAACGGCGTGTTGAGATACGCCACGCCACTCCTGCGGCGAGAAGGAATGCCTACTTTCCACGCCAAGACAGACGCCATAGAACGGTACCTGCTGAACGCGGAGCGGCGCTTAGCCAAGAACCCCGCCCAAGAGAGTGTATACCGCGCTGAGATTGAGAAGCTCATCACAGCGGGACACGTCACAAAGATGGACATTAAAGAGGCTGACCAGACCACTGAATCGTGGTACGTGCCCCACCACAAGGTCCATCACAACGGTAAAGACCGCATAGTATTTAACTGCAGCTACCAGATCGGATCCCAAAATCTGAATAAAGAGTTACTGCCCGGTCCCACACTCGGCCCCTCCCTACTCGGCGTTCTACTCCGCTTCCGCCAGGAAAAGGTGGCCATCAGCGGGGACATTAAAGGAATGTTCCTGCAGGTGAGATTAGTAGAGGCGGACAAGCCCCTGTTACGGTTCCTATGGAGAGAGAAGCCAGGAGATGAGCACCCAGCCATCTACCAATGGGAAGTCCTCCCCTTCGGAACGACGTGCAGCCCCTGCTGTGCGACATTTGCACTACAGAAACATGTAGCAGAGGACCCAGCAGCGGACGGAGAGATCTACACAGCATTTGTCCTCGCCCGCTCGAGAATAGCCCCACGCAAGCAACAATCTATCCCACGTCTAGAGCTCTGCGCAGCCCTAGCCGGAGCGCACCTAGCCACGCTCATCCAACGTGAGCTCACCATACCGGTGTCTAGAACAATCCTGTGGTCAGATTCCACGACGGTACTCGCCTGGATCAAATCGGACTCATGCAAGTACAAAGTCTTCGTGGGAGTCAGAGTCACCGAGATTCAAGACTTAACCGAAGAGTTAACCGGAGAAACAGAGTGGCGCTACGTTGATACAAAACAGAACCCAGCTGACGTCATCACCCGGGGGATGCCCCTGGATGACCTCACCCGTCGCAATGTCTACAGTGACGGCCCCGCATTCCTAAGACTCCCGGAAGGACAGTGGCCCATGCCTATCCCGAGGGAAGCAAGTTCAGAGGAGGTGGAAATTAAGAAGTCTGTGTTCTGTGGATTGAGCACCGTAGCCTCCACCGACCCTAACATAAACGATTGCACGTCCATAGAGAGTGCACAACAAAGAACATTCCTGCGGTACCACCTGGAGTGCAAGTCCCCCGCTGATATGTCAGCAGCTAACTACGAGGAAGCAGAATTGCTTCTACTGCAGCGAGCCCAGAGAGACTCGTTCCCCGATGAATTGGCCTGTCTACAGGGAGGAAAGCCCGTCCCATCCGACAGCAGATTAATTCACCTGGCCCCCGAGAGCGACGCTCACACCCTCATCAGAGTGGGTGGTCGCCTACGCAGAACCCCCAACACACTCCTGATGGGGCGGCTAGATCCCACATTACCCCAGACAATGTACCGGCCTGAAGAAGCGAACGGCCGACGAATGTGGAGGTACAGCCAAGTATTAGCCGACAAGTTTTGGAACAGTTTCCTACTGCACTACCTACCGTCTCTACAGACCCGCCAGAAGTGGGTAAAGGAGAGAGACAATTTGACAGCAGGAACAGTCGTCATGATTATTGATCAATCACTGCCCAGAGCTATGTGGCCGGCCGGCCGCGTAAGCAAAGTGATCACCGGTGCCGACGGCAAGGTCCGAGCAGCTGAAGTGCTCGTCCAGGGTCGCACTTACACCCGTCCCGTGGCAAGGCTCATAGAACTGCCTCGACTCCCAGACACAATCGATGATGACCATGACCCTACAACCCTATGACTTTGTGAAGTTGACTGACCCCTACAGCAAACCCTTATGTGTAAATAGACAACGCGATTAATCTGTCTCCGTTTAACTGATTAGGTCTGGGACCTATTCAGGGGGTGGCTGTTGTGAAGGGCCAGATTAAACCGAATATATATATTTATTTATATATATATATTTAATTGTATTTGTATATTCTCTAATATTCCCTGATATCCCTTGTATATTCCTTGTACAATATGCATTGAATATCCATTCTAGCCTACTGAACATCCCATAATAGTCTCCATTCTACTATTGGTCGAGACCTTGGTGCCAGGCTGCCATACCCCTCAGACCCAGTTCAAACGTACCGCTCGACATGTACGAACAAGTCCTAGTTCCGCGTAGGAATTTGGCTACCGCACCACTAATGGGACTATTTGTTCATAGTGCGTATATATACTGCGCTACTAAAGTAGGACTTTCTTTTCAGTCCAGTTTCTTACCCTCCAATAGAGTCACAGACGTAAAGCCTCCCCGCGATGCCACGTGTGGGAGTAAGGCCAAGTTCGGCCTACCATCGGTATTGAGACATCGTGTATATTAATATTTGAATAGTCATATTTGGCACTATATCGTCGAGTTGGACGTAGTCTATTAAGCTAATAATAGTCTGTTAATATATAGTGCTTCGTGCGGTGAGAATACTACCGTAGTCAGTACCCCATCGTTTCGGGCAGAGAACTGGCTGCTTACCCAGGGTGGTTGACCCTATGTGAAGGAGCCCCAGAGCCGACGAGCGAGTGGACCTGTATACCGGATTATTCTACCGACGACAGCCCGCCTTCCCAGGCACGGATTATGCTTTGGATACTTTGATTATTCTATGGATAAAGACCCCCGACACTACCGTGTGTTGGAACCCCCCCCCCTGGAGAGGACGCAAGGTGAGGAGACGCTCTGCAAGACGAGGTCTCTCCACATCTCTCCCCCGTGGACCGGAGAGAGCCGGCCCACAAAGAGTCCACCTGCTTTCATCTGTGGTCCAAGGATCGCCGGCGCATTGAACGGCACTACAGTGGGTTCACCTGGGATACCCTTGGCCGGACGAGGCAGCTGGATTCTACCCCCCCCCCCCCTCCTACTCCTGTCGGCTTACAAGCGACCGGATTAACCCCCTCTAGTGTATCCAGCCTATAATCATTAAAGTATCATTGCTGTTATTCCTTAACTATTCCAGGTCGTATATTTACCCCCTGCGCCTTCAGAGATTGGACATTATCTATTGATATACCGACGAATACTCCTTGCCATAAAAGTGCATACTATTTCAATTCATAAATGTAATTAAGTGATTAAGTGCTTATTCTACACACCATCGCTGTGTAGGAAATAAAGACCTGTTTCTAATTCGTACATTTGTGTTGGATCCGTTTCATCTACGTGAGAGTGTTCATGATAATATATTTATGCCGTGTACTGGGTGGCCGAATATTAAGTACAAAGGTAGTGGTAGTAAGTATCATATCTAGTAATACAGTCAGGGAATTGTACCCCTCAGTTACAGTTAGTGTAATAGTAAATGCAAATATAAATGTGAATGTAAGTGTAAATGTGTAATAGGAATCAAATGGACTGCATTTATATAACAGCTTTTATTGAAAGTGCTTTACAACTTATGCCTCACATTCACACACCAACGGCGGAGGCGACCATCCAAGGTGCCAACTGCTCATCAGGAGCAGTTAGGGGTTCAGTGACTTGCTCAAAGACACTTCGACACACTACTGGGATGGTGGGGGGGGGGGGGGGGGGGGGTGGAATCTAACCGGAAACCTTCTGATTACTGGACGACTGCTCTACCTCCTGAGCTGCTGTCAGTCTGTTAACCAGTCATTCAGGCAGAGAAACAGACAGTAAACAGTGATGTAGGATCATTGAAGACAAACTACCCATCTGTTCCAACCTCTGCTTGTGCAGCCATGGCCTTGCACCACTTCCTGCCTCACTGGGATTGGCTGGCCTCACCTCAGGTCCACAGGAAGCCACACCCCCTCCTGTTACAAACTCTCTCTGTGACAGATGGCCTGTGTGTGTGTGTGTGTGTGTGTGTGTGTGTGTGTGTGTGTGTGTGTGTGTGTGTGTGTGTGTGTGTGTGTGTGTGTGTGTGTGTGTGTGTGTGTGTGTGTGTGTGTGTGTGTGCGTGTGTGAGTGATTGTGTGTGTGTGTGCTTGTGTGTATGAGTGTGTGTGCGTGTGTCTGTGTGTATGAGTGTGTGTGTGTGTGTGTGTGTGTGTGTGTGTGTGTGTGTGTGTGTGTATGTGTGTGTGAGGGTGTGTGTGTGTGTGTGTGTGTGTGTGTGTGTGTATGTGTGTGTGTCTCTCAGGTGAGATAACTGTTCTACTCTCTTCTGTCCAACATGAAATATTATGAGATTATAATTTTCACATAGAGGTAGCAGCATTTTTATCAACCGACATTCTGGTACTATTGTTATTACTATTCTTTGACTCCCATAGACATTGGCGACATAGAACTGGTTGATCTGACTCTGAAGAGAGACAGTGTTATATTCATTTACATTTTACATTTTACATTTAGTCATTTAGCTGACGCTTTTATCCAAAGCGACTTACAAGTTCTGTGCGACAAGACAGCAAGAAGGGTATAACTCTATCAGCTGAGTAACAATGTTCATCAAAGTGTTGCGTGTTACAGTGTAGGTTAGTTTATTAGGACAAGTGCATGACATTAAGGTTAGTCGGGGTTAGATTATTATTTTTTTTTTTTTTTTTTTTTATCATTTCAGATAATGGTTGAAGAAGTGAGTCTTTAGTCGACGGCGAAAGATTGGACGGGATTCGGCTGTCCTAACTGGGATGGGTAGTTCATTCCACCATTGTGGGGCAAGGACTGAGAATAGGCGGCTTCTCTTTGATGACCCTCCGGGAGCTCGGATAGGAGTAGGTCTGAGGTGGCCAGAAGATGCAGAGCGTAGGGGTCTTGAGGGTGTGTAGTTAGAGACCATTGACCGGAGGTAGGCGGGAGCGGTTCCCTTATGCTAGGTCGAGGGCCTTGAAGCGGATACGTGCAGCAATGGGGAGCCAGTGCAGGTCCCTAAGAAGTGGGGTGACATGGGCCGACTTCGGTAGGTTTGAGATCAGGCGGGCCGCTGCATTTTGAATGAGTTGAAGAAGCTTGGTGGCAGTGGCCGGGAGGCCAGCTAGCAGTGCGTTGCAGTAGTCGAGGCGGGAGATGACTGTTGATTGGACGAGGAGTTGGGTGGCTTCTTTTGTCAGGAAGCGGCGTATCCTTCTGACGTTGCTCAGGAGGAATCTGCAGGTTCTGGTTGTCGCTGCGATGTGAGCAGAGAAGTTCAACTGGTCGTCGAGGACAACACCAAGGTTCTTGGCGGTCGGCGACGCGGTCACAGCTGCATTCTCGACTGTGATGGAGAGGTCGGTCAGGGGGGAGGATTTGGCCGGCAGGTGGAGCAATTCTGTTTTGCTTAGGTTCAGTTTGAGGTGGTTGGTCGTCATCCAGGCGGAGATGTCGGACAGACAGGCCGAGATCCGCTCAGAGACGTGGATATCTGAGGGAGGGAAGGAGAGGAAGAGTTGAGTATCATCGGCATAACAATGATATGAGAAGCCATGAGACGTGATAATGTTACCCAGTGATTTAGTGTAGAGGGAGAAGAGAAGGGGTCCTAGGACCGAGCCCTGGGGGACACCCGTCCGGAGGGGGCGGGTGGCCGACAGAGTCCCTCTCCATGACACTTGGTAGGAGCGGTCATTGAGGTATGATGTCAGCCATGTCAGCGCAGATCCAGCCACTCCCATTCCTGTTAATTAGATAGATAGATAGATAGATAGATAGATAGATAGATAGATAGATAGATAGATAGATAGATAGATAGATAGATAGATAGATAGATAGATAGATAGATAGATAGATAGATAGATAGATAGATAGATAGATAGATAGATAGATAGATAGATAGATAGATAGATAGATAGATAGATAGATAGATAGATAGGTAGATAGGTAGGTAGGTAGATAGGTAGGTAGGTAGGTAGGTAGGTAGGTAGGTAGGTAGGTAGGTAGGTAGGTAGGTAGGTAGGTAGGTAGGTAGGTAGGTAGGTAGGTAGGTAGCACCTTTAGCACCTTTAAAGTCTATGCTGTTTCAGGTCCCTCCATTTTATCCCTCCATGACAAACAGCCTGGGAGAAAAAAAGTTACACAGTTAAGAAAACATGACACACACATACTGTACAAGCTACATCTCAGGGGCCTGTGAATCAAATACATACATTTCCATATACACACACACATATACACACACACAGACACACACATATACACACACACAAACACACAAACACACACACACACACACACACACACACACACACACACACACACACACACACACACACACACACACACACACACACACACACACACACACACACACACACACACACACACACACACACACACACACACACACACACACACACACACACACACACACACACACACACACACACACACACACACACAGTACAATGCAGAGGGAATGCATTCTCTGCCGGTTGAACTTTTATCTGCTGCACGCATGAACACACACACTTAAAATTAATACACTTTACGCATCAACGCACACACTTGGAATTAATACACTGCACGCTTGAACGCACTCCAACGCCCCACACCTTCGCCTCAGCGCACATACACACACACACACACACACACACACACACACACACACACACACACACACACACACACACACACACACACACACACACACACACACACACACACACACACACACACACACACACACACACACACAGCACATGCACACACGCAGAGAGCACATGCATACGCACACAGAGCGCTATCTTTCTCTCATCCATACCCCATAACACAGACACACTAACACACACAACCCATAACACAGACACACTAACACACACAACCCGTCTCTAGTTGAATCCATTATGAGTTTAATGTCGCCATGTAAAATGAGAACAATTGCAGTATTTGAACAGGAAGTACAATCTGATCATAGAACAGTTTGATGGGACGGGAGTCTCAAGTTTTCAGTGTCATTTGCCTCGTTTCCACTAGCCAGGGTTTAGCCGTGCTGTGGCCTGTCTGGCACACAGTGAGCGTCTCCATTGTCTTTAGAACCTGGACAAACCTGGCTGGACCCCGACTGAGACAAACACCTTTCACAACATGGCCAGACCCTGGCTGAGACAGACACCTGGGGGGCGACAGTGGCTCAGGAGGTAGAGCAGTCGTCTGGCAATCCGGAGGTTCCCGGTTCGATTCCCGCTCCTCCCGGGCAGCGTGTCGATGTGTCCCTGAGCAAGACACTTAAGCCCTAATTGCTCCCGATGAGCAGGTTGGCACCCACCTTGCATGGTTGCCTCCGCCGTCAGTGTGTGAATGTGTGAGTGAATGGGTAAAATGTGAGTAACAAATTGTAAAGCGCTTTGGATAAAAGCGCTATATAAAAAAGCAGCCATTTACCATTACACCTTTCACAACCTGGCCAGACCCTGGCTGAGACAGACACCTTTCACAACCTGGCCAGACCCTGGCTGAGACAGACACCTTTCACAACCTGGCCAGACCCTGGCTGAGACAGACACCTTTCACAACCTGGCCAGACCCTGGCTGAGACAGACACCTTTCACAACCTGGCCAGACCCTGGCTGAGACAGACACCTTTCACAACCTGGCCAGACCCTGGCTGAGACAGACACCTTTCACAACCTGGCCAGACCCTGGCTGAGACAGACACCTTTCACAACCTGGCCAGACCCTGGCTGAGACAGACACCTTTCACAACCTGGCCAGACCCTGGCTGAGACAGACACCTTTCACAACCTGGCCAGACCCTGGCTGAGACAGACACCTTTCACAACCTGGCCAGACCCTGGCTGAGACAGACACCTTTCACAACCTGGGTTATCATCATGGTTTAGCTTTTGTACCACATTTGTGATGTGAGGTTGCCTATAGCAACCGGGGAGTTTACAAGAAATGCAATGCAGAAACCAAACCCAACCATACCATACCATGCTAGACCGTGGCTAGCCCCAGTCAGGCTGAACAAAGCTAATGGAGACAGAATACATCATCTTTGGTTCCCAACCCAGGCTGCGGAAGCTGGTTTCACCCAGCATAAATCTCGAGGGACAACTTTTTGCGGCAAAAAAGTGTATAAGCTATCTAGGTTGTCACCAGCAGCAGCCTGAGCGGGGAATCCATGGCTCTCAAAACGATGAGCAAGGTGAATGGCAGACCTAAATTTCTGGCCAGGAAAGTACATTTATTAGACCCTGAAAGTCTTCGCATTCTGGCAAATTCTCTTGTTTCTTGTTGCTTCGACTATGTTATCTGTTCCTGGTACGGAGGTCTGGCCAAAGTTTTAAAAGATAAGTTACAGGTTTCCCAGAACAAACTCATCCGATTAACTCTAGTCTAGGACTAGCCTCTAGTCTAGAGCACATGTGGGCAAACAACACTTCCAGTTGCTGGGCTGGCTCTGGCTGACCCTGGCTGACAACCTGGCCCTCGACACCAAGAAAAGGAGCCTATCATAGACTTCAGGAAGACTAGAGCTGGTGCGCACGTGCTGCCGTCCATATCAACGGGACGGAGGTTGAGCGTGTCTCCAGCTTCAAATTCCTGGGAGTCCACATCTCCGAGGACCTCTCTTGGAACCTCAACACCTCAGCACCGCGTCAAGAAGGCTCACCAGCGCCTCTTCTTCCTGAGGGGGACTGAGGAAAGCCCTCCTGTCTCCTCAGATTCTGGTGAACTTCTACCGGTGTGCCGTAGAAAGCATCCTCACCAACTGCACCCCAGTCTGGTATGGCAACTCTCTCTCTCTCTCTCTCTCTCCTCTCTCTCTCTCTCTCTCTCTCTCTCTCTCTCTCTCTCTCTCTCTCTCTCTCTCTCTCTCTCTCTCTCTGATTACAGAATGGGGTGCAGGTGTGTGACATCCGGAGGAGCGGCTGATTGACATCTACTGGCTGATTACCAGTCATATTTAGACCTCAGGTGTCATGAGGCTGCCAGATCGTAGTTAGTGTTACATCGTCTCTGCCCCTGTTTGTGTCTGCATCTGTGTTCTGGCTTTAGTTAGTTTGTTACAGGTTGGTTGGTCCACAGCAGTGTCCCCACCCTCTAGCAGTCACAGTCTTCACCCTAGGAGGCTGGGATCTGCCGTGGAGGTCACTTGTGTGTGTGTGTGTGTGTGTGTGTGTGTGTGTGTGTGTGTGTGTGTGTGTGTGTGTGTGTGTGTGTGTGTGTGTGTGTGTGTGTGTGTGTGTGTGTGTGTGTGTGTGTGTGTGTTGTGTGTGTGTGTGTGTGTGTGTGTGTGTGTGTGTGTGTGTGTGTGTGTGTGTGTGTGTGTGTGTGTGTGTGTGTGTGTGTGTGTGTGTGTGTGTGTGTGTGTGTGTGTGTGTGTGTGTGTGTGTGTGTGTGTGTGTGTGTGTGTGTGTGTGTGTGTGTGTGTGTGTGTGTGTGTGTGTGTGGTGTGTGTGTGTGTGTGTGTGTGTGTGTGTGTGTGTGTGTGTGTGTGTGTGTGTGTGTGTGTGTGTGTGTGTGTGTGTGTGTGTGTGTGTGTGTGTGTGTGTGTGTGTGTGTGTGTGTGTGTCGTGTGTGTGTGTGTGTGTGTGTGTGTGTGTGTGTGTGTGTGTGTGTGTGTGTGTGTGTGTGTGCGTGCGTGCGTGCGTGCGTGCGTGCGTGCGTGCGTGCGTGCGTGCGTGCGTGCGTGCGTGCGTGCGTGCGTGCGTGCGTGCGTGCGTGCGTGCGTGCGTGCCTGCCTGCCTGCCTGCCTGCCTGCCTGCCTGCCTGCCTGCCTGCCTGCCTGCCTGCCTGCCTGCCTGCCTGCCTGCCTGCCTGCCTGCGTGCGTGCGTGCGTGCGTGCGTGCGTGCGTGCGTGGATGTGCATATGCAGTTGTACAGGTAGCTATTGCTGGAGTTTGGCTGCTTGTACGACATCCAACACACTGTTGTCAGTGT
>NC_140182.1:26819790-26857290 GCF_963971535.1 Notolepis coatsorum
ATTATTATTATTATTATTATTATTATTATTATTATTATTATTATTATTATTATTATTATTATTATTATTATTATTATTATTATTATTATTATTATTATTATTATTATTATTATTATTATTATTATTATTATTATTATTATTATTATTATTATTATTATTATTATTATTATTATTATTATTATTAATGATGATGATGATGATGATGATGATGATGATGATGATGATGATGATGATGATGATGATCATAATGATGTTGTTGTTGTTTATATCTAACACCTTTCTTTTATTTTTTAAACTTACATTTTTCTTTCTTCATTTTTTCAACAACATAGACAATACATTTCAACATACAAAACTATAAAGACATAATATCAAAAACAAATAAAAATAAAAAACAAATAGACAAAAATGAGAAAAGAAAAAAGGGTGACATGGGTCCTTCGGTCCATTCTATATTTACATTGTTTATTTACATTTCCATTTATTTTCTTGTTTCCTTTTCATTCTTCTGTGATGTCGTTCCTTTTCTTCCTATATTCCTCCCACTTTTCCCATTTTCTCCTTTTACAGCCTCAGCATATGTGTGATTCTCTCCATTTCCTGTATCCCCTCTATTATCTCTGTCCATTGTTCCTTCGTCGGTGCTTCTACTCTGTACCACAGTTTAGTCAAAGCTTTCTTGGCTGCTACTAATAGTATCTTAAAGGCCCACTTGCAGGTTGTATTTTTGTTCAATAAACAATGTGGACTAGGCCAACTGTGACTTTCATGAAGAGGGGAAAAAAGTTATCGAAATTGACCCAGTTTTAGCGTTTTTATCAAACATTTTGTCCGCCCAACCACAACCACCACACACGTGCATATTTTAATCCATGTTTCATAGCGTGCGTGTGTCATCTTAATGATGACGTCACACCAGGTATCAGGGCAGCAAGGGGCGCTGAGAATCACACGCAGGTAGTGGCAGGAAGCAAAGAGCCTTCTTTGTGAGGGCTGGCCCAGTACTGCGCGCTTCCAGGTGCCAATTGCCATCACGCACCTGAGAGGAGTTACCAATCAGCTCGACGGGAGCCCTCTTATACACGGTTTGCTGTGCATTCAGTGTCGGGTCGTTTTGGTCACCACCAGCTACTGCTTGTGCCTCTTGTGTGTTTCTCCAGTACGCCCTTGGACATCGCTGCTGTCTCCTCTCTCTGCCTCCGTGGACCCGTGCCTCGTATTTACACTTTGCCCTTGGTGAGTTTTTGGATATCTATTTTTGATGAACTAATATCCTCGTTTTATCCTGGACTCAATACCTTCATCTGTTTTTGTGTGTTCCTTAACACTGAAGACAATACCTTCATCTGTTTTTGTGTGTTCCTTAACACTGAAGAATTGTCGCTTTGTTTTGTTACCAGACTCTGTTTTGTTACTGGACTCTGCCTCGTAGAATTCTACGTTTCTATTACTGACATTCTCCATTTTCTTTTTCTCCACGAGTGGATTATTATCCAGCTGCAGAGCCGCAGAGTCCTACTTGGCTAAAAGGATTATCAAGCTGCAGAGCCGCAGAGCCCTACTCGGCTAAAGGATTCTCCTCGGATGGATTTATTTTATTGTTGCCCATTTCTGTTGTGAAATAAATACGCCCATAGTTTTTGGCTAACTCTGAACTACCTGTCTGTGTCGTGCTGTTTGGGTTGTTTACAAACCATAACATTATGACGCGACCATGTCGACCCTAGCCGACACAGATAGAGTTAGAGCAGCCTTGGCAGGTCAGATCCAGCTGACCAACGGCCACACCCAACAGCTAGAGGTGGCTGCGGCTGCTGTGCAGGGCCTCCGGACCCAGGTCCAGCCACTCCAGGCCTCTTTGGATGTCCTAACTACCCAGCAGGCTGCGCAGGGGGTTCAACAGGCAGATATCCTGCAGCAGCTGCAGGCCCTCGGTACTGCGCTTGACAGCCTGCATTGGAACCAACCGGTTGCTGGAGCCTCAGTTAACCTACCTCCCGCTGTCGCAGCCGACCCCGCGCCCTCCAACCCAGCTCCCCGGGAACCCCATCTCTCCAGCCCACGACCGTTCGACGGTAACTTCGAGGACTGTGCCATGTTCATTATGCAATGTGAGTTCGTTTTTATTCATCAACCCAGCAGATTTACTACAGAGGGAACCCAGGTAGCTTACATGATTAACCTGCTCACAGGCCGAGCAGCACAATGGGTTACTGCTTCCTGGTCCATGAAAGCTGACTTCTGTTTTTCCTACACAGAATTTGTGGCAGAGCTCCGAAGGGTTTTCCACCACCCAGCTCGTGGCCAGGACCCTGGAGCCCGGTTGGGCACCTTCCAGCAGGGCAGTGGCAGTGTCACCGACTACGCGCTGGAGTTCAGACTGGCCGCAACCGAGAGTGGTTGGAATTACCGGGTGCTTCATCTCATTTTTCTGAAGGGGCTCAACGACGCTGTGAGAGACCAGCTTGCCACCCGGGAGGAGCCCGATTCGCTCAAGGCCCTAATCAGCCTCGCCATCCGCATCGATGGACGCCTCCGGGAGAGAAGGCGCGAGCGAGCCAGACTGGGACCCCCAGCCGTTCCCCAGACCTCCCGCACTCGTGACTGGACTGCTGCTCGTCCTGCCTCCTCCGCGACTGGTGGTCCCTTCCCCTCCCGGCCTGTGACCAAGGAGGAACTCCTGCAGCTGGGACGCACACACCTTAGCCCAGCCGAATGGGAGTCCCGGCTCAGGTCCGGCCTTTGCCTCTACTGCGGCCTTGATGGACACCTTGTCTACAATTGTCCTACCCGGCGAAAAGACTAGGCTTGCTGGGACCCCGGGAGATCCTGGTGAGCCGTTTTTCCTGTTCCCACACCCATGCACCACCTAACCATCTGACGACCGTCACCCTGGCCTGGGCGGACCAGCGGGCGACGGTGGGTGCACTCGTTGACTCGGGGGCTGATGAGAGCTTCCTGGATTTTGAGTTTGCCACCCAGGCCAACATTCCACTTGAGAACCTCGAGAGGCCCTTGGAGGTCTTCGCGTTGGATCAGCACCGCCTGGCTGACATCACTCAACGCACCTGTCCTGTCCTCCTCACCATTGCTGGTAATCACGTTGAGAGACTCCAGTTCCTTATTACCAGGTCCCCTTCAGTCCCAGTAGTTCTGGGTCGTCCCTGGCTCGCGCTGCATGAGCCCCACATCGCCTGGTCCTCCGGCACCATCATGGGGTGGAGCCCCTCCTGTCATGCCCAGTGTCTTCAGGCTGCTTCCAGTCCGTCGCCCCGGAGTTCCCCTAGTGTGCCACCCCCAGACCTCTCAACTATCCCCCCTGAGTACCACGACCTCTGGGAGGTTTTCAGCAAGTCCTGGGCTCAGGCCCTTCCTCCTCATCGGCCTTATGACTGTGCAATCGACCTCCGCTCTGGGGCTCCCCTTCCCGGCAGCCGCCTTTACAGTCTGACCGTCCCTGAGAAGGCAGCGATGGAGGAGTACATCTCTGAGTCCTTGACAGCAGGCCTCATTCGGCCCTCGTCCTCCCCGGTGGCGGCCTGCTTCTTTTTTGTTAAGAAGAAGGACGGAGATCTCCGGCCCTGCATTGACTATCGCCAACTCAACGAGATCACCATCAAGAACAGGTATCCTCTTCCTCTCATGAACTCCACCTTCGAGCCCCTCACCCAGGCTACCGTCTTCACTAAACTGGACCTCCGGAGTGCCTACCATCTGGTACGTCTCCGAGAGGGCGACGAGTGGAAGACCGCCTTCAAGACTCCCAGGGGTCATTATGAGTATCTGGTAATGCCGTTCGGCCTCACCAACGCTCCGGCGGTATTCCAGGCGCTCATGAACGACGTCCTCCGTGACATGCTTGAGGTGTCTGTGGTGGTCTACCTTGACGACATCCTCATCTTTTCCAAGACTCTCGAGGAACATGTCCATCATGTCCGCCGAGTACTTGAGCGCCTTCTCCACAACCGGCCCTTCGTTAAGGCAGAGAAGTGCCGTTTCCACTCCGATTCCGTCGATTACCTTGGCTTCATCGTGGAGAGTGGCCAGACCCGAGCCGACCCCCGCAAGATCCAGGCGGTGGTAGAGTGGCCGGAGCCCTCTTCTCGGAAGGAGCTACAAAGCTTCCTCGGTTTTGCAAACTTTTACCGGAGGTTCATCCGGAACTACAGCCAAATGGTGGAACCACTTACCAAACTGACCTCTCCCTCCCTGCCGTTTGACTGGTCTCCAGTGGCCTGCGCTGCGTTCCGTTCCCTCAAGAACAGATTCACCACCGCCCCGGTCTTGCTCCACCCTGACCCCAGGAAGCAGTTCATTGTGGAGGTGGACGCCTCGGATACTGGACTAGGGGCCATCCTGTCTCAGCGGTCGGCGACGGACCAGAAGGTCCATCCGTGCGCCTTCTACTCTCGTCGTTTCCTTCCTGCTGAGAGGAACTATGACATTGGGAATCGGGAGCTGTTGGCAGTGGTGGCTGCCTTGGAGGAGTGGCGTCATTGGCTGGAGGGGGCTGAGGAACCGTTCACCATTTGGACAGACCATAAGAACTTCACGTACATCCGCGCATCCAAGCGCCTCAACGGCCGGCAAGAAAGGTGGGCCAGCTTCCTCAGTCGGTTCGACTTCTCTTTGACCTTTCGCCCTGGGTCCCGCAACACGAAGGCCGACTCTGTCCCGGTTACACTCCAAGGGGGATCCAACCACTGAGGATCCGACTTCCATCCTCCCTGAGGTCAGGGTGGTGGGAGTGGTCACCTTGGGCATCGAGACCGTGGTTAAACGTGCCTTACGTTTCCATCCCGCTCCAAGCAACGTACCTTTTCGTTGCCTCTTCGTCCCCGACTCTGTCCGGTCCCTGGGATCTCCAATGGGGCCATACCAGCCGGTTTGCCTGCCACCCCGGCGTCCACCGCACCTTCTCCTTCCTGGCTCGTCGGTTCTGGTGGCCCACCATGAGGAACGACGTCAAGGAGTTCGTACTGGCCTGCACTGTCTGCGCCCGCAGCAAGGCCTCTCACCAGGCACCCTCCAGTCTACTGCAGCCATTTCCCATTCCGAGCCGCCCTTGGTCCCATGTGGCGTTGGACTTCATCACTGGCCTTCCACCCTCCCAGGGAAACACAGTCCTTCTGATGGTGGTGGATCGTTTCAGCAAGGGGGTTTACCTCGTGGCCCTTCCCAAGCTTCCTTCAGCTTCCGAGACAGCGGACCTCCTGACGAGCCACGTGTTCCGCCTCCATGGTTTTCCCCAGGACATTGGAGGGGGGCTTCCCACTCACCAGAACATTTACAACAAGCGGTGCAGGGGCAAGGCTAAGAGAATCATCAAGGACTCCAGCCACCCAAACAACTGCCTCTTTGAACTGCTGCGGTCAGGCAAGCGATACCGGAGTCTCATGGCGAGCACAGAAAGACTCAGAAGAAGCTTCTATCCCCAGGCCATCAGGCTGCTCAACGAACAATAAACACTATGCAACAACCATCAAATGCACACAGCACACACATCCACACGCACACACTCACTTTAAACAAACAACACACTGCAGCACCCACTCTCCACACTTTGCACTACAACTCGTACACATTACTGTAAATTGTACCTAAATTGTACCTCATCCCATTTCTGCTTTGCACTATATAGTATTGTATATTAGTACATTGCATAGTATATTGTATATTGTATGGTAACTCAGTTACTTCTATTCTGCATCGAACATTGTACATATGTCTATACTGAACACTGTGACTTCTATTTTTACTTCTATTTTTACATGCTATACTATTTTATTTCATACTTATCTTGTCTAGCACAGTCTCTGGAGCGTAACAGTAAGAAGCATTTTGTATAAAAGTATTCTGTACTTCTGTATGACAACTATTAAAGAAACTTGAAACTTGACGTCGTCTCGGACGAGGGGCCCCAGGTATGGCGGGCCTTTTTTTTTCTTTTTTTTTGATCTTTTTCCCCCTCCATTTTCCTCCGATTTTCTCCCATCCCAATGTTAGTCGTTATGCCAATTCCCAATCCCCTTCCTGGTCGCTGCGCACTTACCCCCCACAGTCGGTCTGGGAGAGTGGAGGCTATCACGTGCTTCCTCCGACACACGTCCAGCCAATCAACCGTTTCTTTTCACCTGGCAGCGCGGATTCTCATTTAGAGGGCGTAGCGTGTGGAAGGATCACACTATCCCACTCAAGTCCTATCTGTGCTTAGCAGGCGCCCCGACCGAACTGTAGGAGTCGCTGTTTACAACGACCCGGACCCACCCCGCCAGCTTCTCCCACCCTCTAATACTGCCAATTGTATTAGTGTGAACGGCCAGCCAAGCTGGTGACAACCCCGGAGCTGTGAGCTGGATTCGAACAGGTGAATCTAGCCGCTCCGGGGTTTGGTGACGAACGCAATCTCCGTTACGCCACCTGACCGCCCCTATGGCGGGCCTTTTGTAAGGGATTGGGGGCCACTGTTAGTCTTTCGTCTGGTTACCATCCACAGACTAACGGGCAGACTGAGAGAATGAACCAGAGCGTGGAAGGAGGCGCAGTGTTCAGGGTAACAGAGCATGAGGTGAGGCGGACCTTTAAAAAAGTGAATATCAGGAAGGCAGCAGGTCCAGACGGCATCCCCGGCCGCGTCCTAAAAGTCTGTGCCGACCAACTGGCCCCAGTATTCACTGACATATTTAACCTGTCCTTAGAACAGGCTGTCATCCCCACCTGCCTGAAGAAGTCCACTATTATCCCTGTACCCAAAAAATCCAAGCCTGCTTGCCTCAACGACTACCGCCCTGTAGCTCTCACCTCCATAGCCATGAAGTGCTTCGAGAAGCTAGTAAAGGGCTACATCTGCTCCTCCCTCCCCATCAACATGGACCCCCTGCAATTTGCATACCGCCCCAACAGGTCCACGGAGGACGCCATATCCCATGTGCTGCACACAGCAGCATCACACCTGGACAAGAGGCAGGGGAACTATGTGAGAATGCTATTCATCGACTACAGCTCGGCATTCAATACCATAGTCCCCTCCATACTCATAGCCAAGCTCAGGGACCTGGGCTTGGGCTATGACCTCTGCCAGTGGGTCTTGGACTTCCTGACTGGCAGACCCCAGGTGGTGAGAGCAGGCAACTGCACCTCCTCATCCATCACCCTCAACATAGGGGCCCCCCAGGGCTGTGTTCTGAGTCCCCTCCTCTACTCCCTGTACACACACGACTGTGTGGCTCAGCGGAGTAGCAATACAATCGTCAAATTTGCTGACGACACAGTGGTGGTGGGCCTGATCTCTGCCAACGACGAGAGGGCCTACCTGGAAGAGGTCAAGGTCCTGGCGGGATGGTGCCAGGAAAACAGCCTCTCCCTGAACGTCAGCAAAACAAAGGAGATGATTGTGGACTTCAGGAGGTCGGGGGTCAAGGACTACAGCCCCCTCAGCATCGACGGGGCACCGGTTGAGAGAGTCAACAGCTTTAAGTACCTCGGAGCCTACATATCCGAGGACTTGACATGGACCACACACATTAACAGTGTTGTGAAGAAGGCACGACAACGCCTCTACTTCCTCAGGCGCCTAAGGAAGTTCCAAGTCAGCCAGAAGATCCTTAAGAACGTCTACTCATGTACAATAGAGAGCATCTTGACCGGCAACATCACCTCCTGGTTTGGGAATAGCACTGCACAAGACCAAAGCAGACTACAAAGAGTGACACGTTCAGCCGAACGCACAATTGGAGGGGGGCTCCCCACCCTCCAGAACATTTACTACAAGCGTTGCAAGGGCAAGGCTAAGAGAATCATTAAAGACTCCAGTCACCCGAACAACTGCCTCTTTGAACTGCTGCGGTCAGGCAAGCGATACAGGAGTCTCAAGGCGAGCACAGAAAGACTCAGAAGAAGCTTCTATCCCCAGGCCATCAGGCTGCTAAACGAACAATGAATGAACACTACACAACAACAACCACCAAACGCACATAGCACACACATCCACACGCACACACTCACTTTAAACAAACACACTGTAGCACCCACTCCACACACTTATAGCACACACCCACTTTAAACAAACACACTGTAGCACCCACTCCCCACACTTTATATTTATGGATGAAGGATTGCACTACAACTCGTACACCTTACTGTAAATTGTACCTAAAATTGTACCTCATCCCATTTCTGCTTTGCACTAGATAGTACTGTACATTAGTACACTGCATAGTATTGTGTATTGTATATTATATGGTAACTCAGAACATTGTACATATGTCTATACCGAACACTGTGACCTCATTTTCTTCTTCTAAATTCATGCTATATTATGTTATTATGTTATTTGATACTATCTTGTCTAGCACAGTCTCTGGAGCGTAACAGTAAGAAGCATTTTGTATGAAAGTATTCTGTACTTCTGTATGACAACTATTAAAGAACTTGAACTTGAACTTGAATCTGCTCTCCGGTGTGTTGCCGCCAAGAAGCCTGCATCCTGGAGCCGGTTCCTCCCCTGGGTCGAGTACGCCATCAACTCCCTGGTCAGCTCCGCCACCGGCTTCTCGCCGTTCGAGGTATCTCTGGGCTACCAACCCCCTCTTTTCTCTGCACAGGAGTCGGAAGTGGCAGTTCCCTCCGTGCAGGTTCATCTCGACCGGTGTCGTCGTGTCTGGGAGATCACCAGGACTGCGCTGCTCCGGGCATCGGAGCGCCCCAGTCGGGGAGCTAACCGACGCCGGATCCCTGCGCCGACTTACCAACCAGGGCAGAGGGTATGGTTGTCCTCCAAAGATCTCCCGCTTCAATCCACCGCCAAGAAGCTGAACCCCCGGTTCGTCGGCCCTTTCGAGATCCGGAAGATGCTCAGTCCCACGGCGGTGAGTCTCAGGCTTCCAGCATCCATGCGCATTCATCCAGTATTTCATGTGTCCCGAGTAAAGCCTGTCTCTCTCAGTCCCGTGATGCCTCCTGCCCCAGATCCGCCTCCTCCCGAGATGGTGGATGGACACCCCCAGTGGAAGGTCCGCCAGCTCATGGACATCCGACGCCGAGGACGGGGGTTCCAGTATCTGGTGGACTGGGAGGGATACGGTCCTGAGGAACGGAGCTGGGTCTCCCTCCAGCTCATCATGGATCCCGCCCTGATCACCGACTTCCATCATTCCCATCCGGAGAGGCCGAGGCCGGGCAGGTCGCCGGGTGGCTTCCGTGGAGGGGGGGGTACTGTGAGGGCTGGCCCAGTACTGCGTGCTTCCAGGTGCCAATTGCCATCACGCACCTGAGAGGAGTTACCAATCAGCTCGACGGGAGCCCTCTTATACACGGTTTGCTGTGTCAGGTCGTTTTGGTCACCACCAGCTACTGCTTGTGCCTCTTGTGTGTTTCTCCAGTACGCCCTTGGACATCGCTGCTGTCTCCTCTCTCTGCCTCCGTGGACCTGTGCCTCGTATTTACACTTTGCCCTTGGTGAGTTTTTGGATATCTATTTTTGATGAACTAATATCCTCGTTTTATCCTGGACTCAATACCTTCATCTGTTTTTGTGTGTTCCTTAACACTGAAGACAATACCTTCATCTGTTTCATCTGAAGAATTGTCGCTTTGTTTTGTTACCAGACTCTGTTTTTTTACTGACTCTGCCTCGTAGAATTCTACGTTTCTATTACTGACATTCTCCATTTTCTTTTTCTCCACGAGTGGATTATTATCCAGCTGCAGAGCGGCAGAGCCCTACTCTGCTAAAAGGATTATCAAGCTGCAGAGCCGCATAGCCCTACTCGGCTAAAGGATTCTCCTCGGATGGATTTACTTTATTGTTGCCCATTTCTGTTGTGAAATAAATACGCCCATCGTTTTTGGCTAACTCTGAACTACCTGTCTGTGTCATGCTGTTGGGGTTGTTTACAAACCATAACATTCGTGTTACTACTAGCCGAGGAATCTGTGGCTAGTGTCTGTTTCACCTAACACTAGTGCTCCGTGATCATAGCCATTTATCTCTAAAGCTAACCACTATTTGTAAAAGCCACAACCACGTTACCATATTTGTAAATACTAATGTAAATCATTGTGTCGTTGTACATATTGTGTATATAACGTTAGTAGCTAGCTTGCTAGCCGGCATTCTCGAAACTCCTAACTCCTGTATACGTTTGTCCTCACAAACAAAGTATTCTGCCAGGGAACTTTGAGAGGACCTGCACATTTTACTCGTTCCCGAAACTCCTCTACATGCCCCGATTTAAAATGGTTCACGACAGTAGACATAATGCTAACGTTAACGTTAGCTAGCTAGCTTGGTACTATGACCCGTGACGGGGATAAGACGACAGCCAATGGCGCTAGGTACTGAACAACAGGCTGCCTAGTGGTAAATTTAGTTCTTTTTTTACTACATTAAAAACCTTATAACTACCTTTGTTTCAACCAAAAATGCAGTAGTAGCTGGTCCATCAAAGTCTCTCCGACGATTAAACCCATTTTCGTCTTGTAAGGCGTCCATTTGGATCAAGGAAATGGCTTTCCTCGCTCGTCAAACTCCATTGTAGTGGATGAGAGTTAAAGGGGAACTATCTTATAAATGGCCTTTTTGAGTGTTTAGCATTGTTTCCTAGCTATGTGAACTTATATTAATATGATCTATGTCTCAAAATTCTCATATTGGCGCATTCTTCCAATTCTCCTCTCACAATATTCACCCTCACTGAACTGAGTCATTTGAAAATGTGCCCTATATGTGATGTCATAAAGACACTGCTGCATGTTAATGTTCAGGCGGGGCCGACGCTGCGCAGTGGTTTAGGAGCCCAGGCTCAAAACAGCTCGAGATCTTGAGGTAGAAAAATGCTTTTTTTTTTTTTTTTTTTTTTATTGTAAAACAAAAATTATTAAAAGTCAGTACTCAACACATAATCCATAATGAAACTAACAGACAAGGTGGCTAAAATGACATGCAAGTACAGAAACAGAAAACAAAAAAAAGTCTATAATAATATTTTAACGTATATAGTGTATATCCAACGAAATTACCAATTATACAAATGCCTTATACAGGATATACCCCTAATACCTATTTTCTAAAACCCTACACACATATGCTCCAGCTCAAACCCCCCCCCTCCCGGACCCCTCCTTGGATAGTACCTCCATTATCCCTCACTCTAACCAGACACTACCATTATAAGCTAGCTTTTATTCTCTCCACCACTTCTAACCACATTGACATTTTGGATTCGTTGAGACCCAGAATTCTTGCTGTAGATATTTCTTGATAAATCACATCGAGATATGTAAGAGACCAAACCTTCCTGCACATTTTTTCCAGTTGAAACCAGCGTGATGCGATCAGTTTTTTAGCTACTGTGATACCCGATAAAACCAATCTCTTTAGCTGTGGATTTACTGCAAACTCAAAAACATCATTCAATAGTAATACAGAGGGGTGTACTGGTATATTCCAGGATACGAGTTTTGATAATTGATGGGTCACATCTTTCCAGAATGCCTTAACTGGTGGGCAGTCCCAATACATGTGCATAAATGTCCCTTCGTCTCCATTTGTACATTGGGAGCATTTTGAGTCTTGTTTAAGGCCCATTCTGTTCAGTCTTACAGGAGTCAAGTATGTCCTGTGAATATAGTTAAGATTGATTTGTTGATGGTCCGGGTTCCTTGATGTAAGACGGACATTTGCCCATGCTTCTTGCCAATCAAAGTCACTTTCCAGGTCTGGTATATCCCTCCTCCAGACAGAGTCTAGTTGGAGGGTTTCATACGAGGACGTTAGTAATTGATAATAAAAACCTGATACAAAACCTCTCAATGTATCTCTTTCATAGAAGAATTTGTGGTATCTGTGGTGTTCAACTGGTATGTCTAATGGAACACTGTGAGACCTCAAACATAGGCGTAACTGTATGTAAAAAAAGCCATGTGGACTCGGTGAGGTTAAATTTTGTGCATATTTCTCCATAACTACAAAAACCCTGGTTATTAAAAATATCCCCTAATGAGTGTATGCCTTGCTCTTCCCATATAGGGAATCTTATAGGACGTTTTTCCATTAAGAGTGCATTGTTATTGAATATGGGAGTATGATTATGCCATTTTTGAGGGTTAGGATATTTTTTTTGTGTTTCACGCCATATCCGGATTGCATGGGTAATTATGGGGCCAAATTTCCGCTCACAGTGCTTGATTGGTAGTTTAGTGTGTGCTATGTCCTTCAGTCTATGTGGGGCTACTATATTTTCTTCCAATTTTCTCCAGGATGCCAATGCCTGGGGATCAAACCATATTGTCAATGGTCTTAATGTGTATGCCTTAAAATATTGGAAAAAATCTGGAACTGCCAAGCCACCGTCTGCTTTATTTCTCTGTGCGGTGGATCTTTTTATGCGAGGTGGTTTGTTATTCCAAATAAATTTGTATGTGGAGGAGTGTAATCTTTTCCAGTAACCCTCTGGAGGGGGTAACGGTAGCATTGAACTGATGAAGTTGATTCTTGGTAGTACATCCATCTTAACTATTGATACCCTTGCCTGTACTGAGTTTTTAAGTTTTGCCCACCTGTCCAGGTCGTCTTTGATTTTGTTCTGTATTTTTGTGTAATTGTGCTTCACCGTTTGTCTTATGGTGGGAAATATTTCCACACCCAAGCATCTAAAATGTTTTACCATGGGTATCTCACCTGGGAGGGTTGTGTCTTTTTTTGCATGGGTGTTAAGTGGAAGGAAAGCCGACTTCGGCCAATTTATTTTAAATCCCGATAAATCACCAAAGTTCTCTATCAACTTGAGTAGATGAGGCAATGTGGTGTTGGGGCTTTGCATGAACAATATTACGTCGTCCGCATATAAGCTAATTTTATGTTGTGTGCCCTTGATTACGATTGGTTCTATGTATTGGGATTGTCTTATATATTGTGCTAAAGGCTCTAATGATAGATCGAATAGTCCGGGACTAAGAGGGCAACCCTGTCTGGCTGAGCGTGATACCGGAAATATTTTGGAGATGAATGTACCTGTTGTAATCATGGCCGATGGGTCTTTGTATAATACTTTAATCATATCAATGAATCCTTTTCCTAACCCCATCCTTTCTAATACTGCCCATAGAAACGACCATTCCAGCCTGTCAAATGCTTTCATAGCATCCAGGGACTAAAAATGCTGTTTTTGAGGACTTGATTAGAAATACAAAACAATGAATAAAAAGAATATATATATTACAGAGGTGTTCCATAGACTCACAGGAATTGTGTAAAAGTGCCCAAATAGTGAAAGAAATAGTAAAATAGTTCCCCTTTAAGGGAAAGTTACCTGCAGTGACGTCACGCCACTGATAGCGTCTGATAAGCTTTTTCATTGGCTCCATACATGTTATTCGTGCGTGGACATTTTTAACCCTTTCTGAGTGGAATTTCCGGCGTCAAATGGAAAAAAATAAAGAATGAAAATAGATACCAATGATGTAAACTACACATAATTGAAGACTAGGGTTTAACCTGCAAGTGGCACTTTAATCAAGTATTTGTCTCCCCCTGAATTCCTTCCTGTGATTGGTTCCCCAGATACAATAATTGGCCTGCCTGGGGTATTTCGTATCCTACTCTTTCATTTATTATCTCTCCTATCTCTTCCCAATAGTTTCTTATTTTCTGACATCCCCAGAATATGTGTGTGTGGTTCGCTACTTCTTGTCCACATTTTCTCCAACATGGTTTCTGTGCAGAAACGCACGCACGCACGCACACACACACACACACACACACACACACACACACACACACACACACACACACACACACACACACACACACACACACACACACACACACACACACACACACACACACACACACACACACACACACACACACACACACACACACACACACACACACACACACACACACACACACACATACAGTACACAGACACACACACACACTCACACACACACACACACACACACACACACACACACACACACACACACACACACACACACACACACACACACACAAACACACATGTTGTTGGAATGGTCACATCGTTGCTGCTGTGAATATGTTGTCACTTTTCTAATAGCTGGTTAATTCTCCCAATATGAGGAAATAATTAACAGCAAACAATCTGTCGTCAACCTTCCTCCCTCCTTCCCACTACCCGCCCCCCCCCCACCCCCACACACATCCTCCCTTCACCCCCTCCCCACACCCTCACACGTCACTCTGCTTGTTAAAGAAGCACTAATGAGTGAAAGACAGGAAAGATAGAGCAGCCAAGATGAGGTGTCATTCCATCACCTCCTCCTCCTCCTCCCCCTCCTCCTCCTCCTCCTCCTCTCCTCACCTCCTCTCCTCCACTCCCAACTCAATTAACAGATGACACAGAATTGTGCTAGAACCCAACAGGGAGGCTGAAGGTTGGTCTTTTCTAGCTGCGGTACTGTTCAGACAGACAGACAGACAGACAGACAGACAGACAGACAGACAGACAGACAGACAGACAGACAGACAGACAGACAGACAGACAGACAGACAGACAGACAGACAGACAGACAGACAGACAGACAGACAGACAGACAGACAGACAGACAGACGGGCGTCCCCCAGGGCTCGGTCCTTGGACTCCTCCTCTTCTCCCTCTAAAACCAAATCTCTGGGTAACATTATCACGTCTCATGCCTTCTTGTATCATTGCTATGCAGATGATACTCAACTCTTCCTCTCCTTCCCTCCCTCAGATATCCACGTCTCTGCGCGGATCTCGGCCTGTCTGTCCGACATCTCTGCCCGGATGATGACCAGCCACCTCCAACTGAACCTAAGCAAAACAGAATTGCTTCACCTGCCGGCCAAATCCTCCCCGCTGACCAACTTTCCATCACAGTGGAAAATGTAGCCGTGGCCGGGTCCCCGACCACCAAGAGCCTTGGTGTAGTCCTTGACAATCAGCTGAACTTCTCCGCTCACAACCACAACCTGCAGATTCCTCCTGAGAAACGTCAGAAGGATCCGCCCCTTCTTGACAAAAGAAGCCACTCAACTCCTTTTCCAAGCAACAGACATGTCTCACCTCGACTACTGCAACACACTGCTAGCTGGTCTACGGACCACCGCCACCAAGCCTCTTCAACTCATTCAGAACGCCGCCGCCTGATCTTAAACCTACCAAAGTCAGTGCATGTTACCCCACTTCTTAGGGACCTGCACTGACTCCCCATCGCCGCACGAATCTGCTTCAAGGTTCTCCACCTGGCATATAATGTAGCGAAGGGAACGGCTTCCGCCTACCTCCGGTCAATGGTCCCTAACTACACACCCTCAAGACCCCTCTGCACTACATCTTCTGGCCGCCTCAGACCCACTCCTATCCGAGCTCCGGGAGGGTCATCAAAGAGAAGCCGGCTATTCTCTGTCCTCGCTCCACAATGGTGGAACGAACTTCCCACCACAGTTAGGACAGCCGAAACCCGACCAATATTTCGCTGTCGACTAAAAACACACTTCTTCAATCAATATCTGAAAAAATATATATATGTAGACACGTGAATGTGTCTGACTGTGTTCATTATAACTGTTGTATAATTATTATGACCCGTTTGCTCTTGGGCCCGGCGGGGCATTGTGGAGGACTAACACTAGGGGGAGCTGGTTGGCGTTGGTCTGGTAGTCGGTAGAGAAATGCGAAGAGGACCGGTATCCAGGAGGAGCCACATGTGCGGGGTCTCTTCGGCGTTATCCACGGAGGCGAGTGGACGTGTTGGCCACGAGCATTCTACTTGTTGAAACACGTGAAATACCAATTGTGCACCGGAGCAGAAGAACTAACGCTGCATGCCGTAAGCATATCCGTAATAACAAGTATAGTGATTAGGGTTCGCCAAAGACGAAGAGGACGTTCGGCAGACGGGCTGTGAAGATGAACATTAAAGTGTTGCGTATTAGCATGTATAGTCGGGGAGTCAGCCTAGCCAATTCGGCTATTAGCTTAGCTCAAGTATAGTGCACTAGCCTTGTTAGCTTACTGTAGCACGTCGTATCGCCGGTTTCCAGCGGCAGGAGGATTCGAGCCTGAGGGATTCTACTGGACCTTCACAACATTGCTACCGACTACCTGCCTATAACACTTCCCCCGGTCCTGTGGGACCAGCCGGCAACCCTCCGCCCGGTTCGGTTGGTCCAGGACCCAGACATTTACAACCCCCCATCAATAACCCTCATAACATTGCCAACCGGTCAGCAAAAATCAGCTCACACACCAGCTTTATTATTATTTACTGCCAGTTATGTTTATTATGTTTATTGTCTGTGTTGTCGTTGTTGTCTCCACTTTGTTAGACTTGTGTTCCCCTGTCTGTGTTTTGTAAATATGTTTTAGTCTGGTTGTTTAATTGTTATTGTTTTCCCAGTGTGCTCTGTGGTCTGTTGTTTATGTCTAACACACCTGTGTCCTGTTTGTAATTACCCTCTGTGTCTATCAGTGTCTGTATATTAGGTGTTGTGGGCCAGCAGTCCCTTGCGGGTTCATTGTTAAATGTTACCTATGTTTGTCAGTCGTGTATTGTTCCTGTCTTGTAAAGTAAACTGTTATCGTCACCACCTCGACTCCTGTCTCATCTATATTCACTCTGCCACCTGGGTTCACCATGAAGAAGAAGCATAATCGTAACAGAATGAACCCGCCGCCTAACCTGAACCCGGCAGAAAGGAGAGACGGAGCGAGCTTCGCGCTCGGGATCCTGGGCGCTTCTGTCCTGCGTGCCGAACAGGCGACCGCTCGGGATCTGGCACCATGGGATGCAGTGGCCGGGCCAGCGGCGCCGATGACATCGGGTGCTTGCGCCGCGGCCACTCCTGTGCTGGATCCCTGGATGGGGAGTCGCTTGGTCCGCAGGGGAGCGTCGGGGAAGGGGCGCGGATCCCGACGTCACAGCCCCAGGGGAGGGGGTTCCCAGGACCGCAGGTCTTCCTCGCCGGCCTGGTCGAGGTCTCCTCAGCCCTGGGAGGTTCCAGAGGATGAGCCACCACCATGGCAGACCTGGAGGACGACGCCGGATTCCGCTGCCGGAGGGACCCCGGTCGGGGGTCCTGCACCGCGTCCTGCCGTCAGGGAGCCTCCGGTTCGGGGTTCGGCGGTGGGTCTCGCCACCGTGGAGACCCCAGCCCCAGGTCCTACTCCGGAGCCGTTACCCCTACCCTCCATCCTTCCCTGTTCCAGTCTTCCTCGTCAGCCCCCTCCTCCCGATCCAGTTCCCGCGAGCCCGGTCCCTCGAACCCCCTTCCTCCCCCCACACCTCTTCGCTGATGCGGCTTCCGTCCCCCCCACCCTTCCCGTTCCCGGGGAGCCTGCTGGGCCGCCTGGGAGTCGACCTTCGAGGGCGGGGTACTGTAACACTTCCCCCGGTCCTGTGGGACCAGCCGGCAACCCTCCGCCCGGTTCGGTTGGTCCAGGACCCAGACATTTACAACCCCCCTTCCTGACACCCCCCATCAATAACCCTCATAACATAACATTGCCAACCGGTGGGCTGATGCAGATCTGGCATCAGCTCACACACCAGCTTATTATTATTTACTGCCAGTTATGTTTATTATGTTTATTGTCTGTGTTGTCGTTGTTGTCTCCACTTTGTTAGACTTGTGTTCCCCTGTCTGTGTTTTGTAAATATGTTTTAGTCTGGTTGTTTAATTGTTATTGTTTTCCCAGTGTGCTCTGTGTTCTGTTGTTTATGTCTACCACACCTGTGTCCTGTTTGTAATTACCCTCTGTGTCTCAGTGTCTGTATATTAGGTGTTGTGGGCCAGCAGTCCCTTGCGCGTTCATTGTTAAATGTTACCTATGTTTGTCAGTCGTGTATTGTTCCTGTCTTGTAAAGTAAACTGTTATCGTCACCACGTCGACTCCTGTCTCATCTATATTCACTCTGCCACCTGGGTTCACCATGAAGAAGAAGCATAATCGTAACACCTGCCGACCGCCAGCCCAGCCCCTTCTTGGTATCACAGGTGACGGTTTCTCTGGACCTTTTACGGCCAAATAACTCCAGACAATTGCTATGTGGGGCTAACCAGCACTCAGACTATAGACTCTCATTCAAGGGCGAGTCGAGTAAAAGTACATTTCGCGCCTACAGCGCTGCGGAGTATTGACTATTGATTTTGTAGCATGCTCGCTAAGAGTGAAGGGGCTGTCCCGTTTTGAGCCACTACGTTCCCGAGCCACGACAGGGCGCTCCAACGTTTATTATTTTGGTAATGCCGGCGGGATCATCCCTATGTTCACCGGGTCCTATGTTCCCCGATTGATTGATTAATTGATTGAAATTTTTATACATTTTTATTATTTTATTAATTATTAATGTCCGCCTTGTTTTGAACTGGTTAAGCTTAGGCCCTCTTTCGAAGTTGGTTAAGGTTAGAGTTTGGAATCAGGGCTGGTGGTCTAAAATTTTCAATCAATCAATCAATCAATCAATCGGGGAACATGGGACCCGGGGAACATAGACATGCTCCCATGCCGGCTTAGCGCTAGGGACTATTCTTTCTAAAGTGTGGGCCCCACTTATGTTTGGTTTATTTCGTGTGTTATGTTACCAGTGTTTTCAGACTGGAAAGTATGTGCTGCAAATGTTTATCCGTGCAGTAGCACAGTTGTGCACAACATTATTAGTGTGCCGCCACAGGGCGAGGGTATATCCATGACGTACAGTGCTACGCGTGGCACTACTGCCGGGGCGTCTTTAAAGGGGACGTTCACTGTGTGAACTCTGGGTAATGTAGTGCTTTCTTTACCTAAGAGGCAAAGAGACGGTGTATGGAAGAAACAGTACTGGGAACAAGTGTAATGTGACTGTTACTTTTGCGCTTTGATTACAGTAAAGCTCTGCTGAGAACTGTATACCAGTTGTGCCGTGTCTACCTTCATTTACTGGGGATAGGGAATTAATTGTCGCCCTGCATTGCTAACGTGATTTCTCAACAGCAGAGCAATAAGGTAACATTTTGGGGAAGACTATATTGATCACTTTCACCGGGTGTGAGGGGGTACGCCGCTTATTAGACAGGACGCAGTTGTTAAGGGGGGTTACAGGGTATTGATGAATATTGGTGATTATAAAATCCTGCATGACTACTGTACCTGTTCCTAGGTTAGTAAATCCTAAGGCCCTGCCGCGTGTATGCTTTACCCAACGCAGTTGTGCGATTTGCGAATCTGATTGGTCACTGACGTTTCTGGTCATGTGACATGTGCGCCCAATAGCGTGACAAGCTGTGTCTTTGCCCATTTCCGCGTCGAACAGCCTGCAAAGCACCTGGCGTTCTCTCGCCATGCTCGAAGACAAACTCTAACCTTAACCAACTTCGAAAGAGTGCCTAAGCTTAACCGGCGAAATAACTTGCCGTCACGCTCTAAGACAAACTCTAACCTTAACCAACTTCAAAAGAGTGCCTAAGCTTAACCGTCGAAAGAACTTGCAGTCACACGATTGGTGCACATGTCACATGACCAGAAACGTCAGTGGCCAATCAGATTCACAAATCGCACAACTGCGTTGGGTAAAGCATTCACGCGGCCCGGCCTACTGCATTCCTATCCCTTACGTCTAGCAACGCGGCTGCTACAGTTGGGGGTTCGGTGGAACTTAGCTCCTCCGGTGTTTGTACAATCTCACCCTCACTAAGCGGAGGTTATCCACCCCGCTACATATATACAGGGGTGCAGTCGTAATATCAGAACTGCCTGTACTCTGTTTAAATGACGCCACATGCACGTGCGCTCCCGCGCGCGCATGCGCATACATGTTCCCTCACGTGCCCACAGAAGAGATGATTATTATGCATAAATAGTAGGAAACATGTTTGTATAGGAAATGACTAGTTTTAGTTTAGTTTTTGTAAATATTGCCTTGAAATAGAGAAGCTGAAAAAGGTAGCAGGATGTAGCCTTCAATATATAAAGAAATTATATTGTCAACAGATATGGTTGAAAAACAAACGTTTTAAATGTAATTGTAGATACAATATTGTAGTTACAATTTCTTTAATTGAATTAACTTAAACTAGAAAAGTAAATACAAACTAAATTAACAATGCAACTTACAGTTTATAGAAGGACAGTTTCCTTCTGAAGCACAACTTAATGCCTCATCCTTCCAGTCGGGACCATTTGTCACATAATGAGAGCTCCACAGCTCAAGCAAACCCCCACAGGGCTTGTATTTTGGTTTTGGTATCCTATTATTATGCAAAGTCTATGATAGATAAGTGCCGGGTACTTGGCGCACAGCGCGTCGAGTCGAGTGAAAGTTGTGAATGCACATCCGTGCGCGTATGTGAGGATTGGTCCAATACCGCACGCTTCCAGGTACCAATTGCCCTCACGCACCTGAAGTGAGTTTCAAATCAGCTCGGTGGAGCCCTTATATACTCTGGGGTTCTGTACGTTCTGTGTCGGGTCGTTTTGCTTACCACTACCTGCTGCTTGTTCCTCCCGTGTGTTTCTCCGTCGTTTCTCCAGAACGTCTTTGGAAGTCGCCGCTCTTGCTCCTCTCTGCCATCCGTGGATCTGTGCCTCGTAGATCGCTTTGCGCAATTGCGCCTTGGTGAGTTTTTGGAAACATACTTTTTTGGATGCTCTGTTTTTTCCTCGCATTTTCCTGGACTCGGGACCTTTCTGTTTTTGTGTGTTTTGGTAAACACTGAAGATGTGTCGCTTGTGTTAGTACTGGACTCAGCTAAATAATACTGGACTGCCTCGTATTCCATACACTCGTTTATTGACATTCTCTCTCTCTCTGTTCCTCCCGAGTGGATCTGTTCCTCCCCGAGTGGATGTCCAAGTAGCTGCAGAGCCGCAGAGTCAGAGGCGCAACGCCACAGTGCCGTCTCTGCTCTGAGCCGAGCTGCAGAGCCGCACAGCCTACTCTGCCCAAGGACATTCTCCCCTTGTGCTTTTTGTTGTTTTTGCTCTTCTCTGTTTTGGAAATAAATACGCCCTGGTTTTTGGCTAACTCTGAACTACCTGTCTGTGCCGTGCTGTTGGGGTTGTTTACAAACCATAACAGCGTACTTCTGCTCAGAAAACTGCTGGGACGGCGTGGTACTGTGTGGGACCACCACTGCACCACTGCATATATATAATAATAATAACCTTCTTACTGTCTTCTATCATACACTCTTCCTACTACACTAATATGTCTTTACTACTATGCACTCAACACTGCACTACCCACGTTTCAGCACTGTTTGATGAACATTGTTACTCAGCTGAAAGAGTTGTACCCTTCCTGCTGACTTGTCATACAGGACTTGTAAGTCACTTTGGATAAAAGCGTCAGCTAAATGACAAAATGTAAATGTAAATAGGGTACAGCCTATTGCAAGATTATGGTTCCTACAAGCGTGACAAAATCTTACATAATCTAAGAATTCTGGCCCAGGTCCCTCTGGCAGGGGTGTAGCTCCAGATTCTGGGCCCCATGAAAGAATGTATTTGTAGGCCCCCAGTGAATGCGAGCGCGCGTAAGCGCGCGAGCGGAAATTTTTTTGGCAATTTTTTTATTGATGAAAACGCATAATATGGTTTTTACCTACATTTACATTTACATTTAGTCATTTAGCTGACGCTTTTATCCAAAGCGACTTACAAGTTCTGTACGACAAGCCATCAGGAAGAGCACAACTCTATCAGCTGAGTAACAATGTTCATCAAAGTGTTGAGTGCTACAGTGTAGGTTAGTTTATTAGGACAAGTGCATGACAGTATGGTTAGTTAGGGTTAGATTTTTTTTTTTTTTTTTTTTTTTTTTTTTTAATTCAGATAATGGTTGAAGAAGTGAGTCTTTAGTCGACGGCGAAAGATTGGACGTGTTTCGGCTGTCCTAACTGGGGTGGGTAGTTCATTCCACCATTGTGGGGCAAGGACTGAGAATAGGCGACTTCTCTTTGATGACCCTCCCGGAGCTTGGATAGGAGTAGGTCTGAGGCGGCCAGAAGATGCAGAGCGTAGGGGTCTTGAGGGTGTGTAGTTAGAGACCATTGACCGGAGGTAGGCGGGAGCAGTTCCCTTTGCCGCACGGTATGCTAGGTCAAGGGCCTTGAAGCGGATTCGTGCAGCAATGGGGAGCCAGTGCAGGTCCCTAAGAAGTGGGGTGACATGGGCCGACTTCGGTAGGTTTGAGATCAGGCGGGCCGCTGCGTTCTGAATGAGTTGAAGAGGCTTAGTGGCAGTGGCCGGGAGGCCAGCGAGCAGTGCGTTGCAGTAGTCGAGGCGGGAGATGACTGTTGAATGGACGAGGAGTTGGGTGGTTTCTTTTGTCAGGAAGGGGCGTATCCTTCTGACGTTGCTCAGGAGGAATCGGCAGGTTCTGGTTGTCGCTGCGATGTGAGCAGAGAAGTTCAACTGGTCGTCGAGGACAACACCAAGGTTCTTGGCGGTCGGGGACGCGGTCACAGCTGCATTCTCGACTGTGATGGAAAGGTCGGTCAGGGGGGAGGATTTGGCCGGCAGGTGGAGCAATTCTGTTTTGCTTAGGTTCAGTTTGAGGTGGTTGGTCGTCATCCAGGCGGAGATGTCGGACAGACAGGCCGAGATCCGCTCAGAGACGTACCTATACATTCGGATCAGCAGTTCAGCACCTGCACTGTTGGTGGGTGAGCCTAGTAAAGGATGTCGCATTGCGTTCATCTTCAATGAATGGACCAATGCAATAGTCTACCAAAGCCCCCCCTCTCTCTCTATATATCTCACACACACACACACACACACACACACACACACACACACACACACACACACACACACACACACACACACACACACACACACACACACACACACACAGACACAGACACAGACACAGACACAGACACACACAGACACACACACACTTCAGAAACAAACATAGTATCAATGAGAGCATCAATAATACAGCTGAGTGATGTCTAGTAAAAAAAAAAAAAAAAAAAAAAAATTTGGGCCACCCCTCAGTGCTGGGCCCTTGGAATCATCCTAAGCTACCCCCCCCCCCCCCCCAGCTACGCCCCTGCCCTCTGGTGTGACTTCTTGGTTAAATTACATATTGGAAGTTTCTTATTTCTGGTACGAGTGCAAAATAGTATTTGGATTTCTCAATCTGAAAGGGGCTCTCTGGGACCTAAGAGGGGAAAAAGCAGGGGCAGTTGTATAGGCTCTATTCTATTCTATTCTATTCTATTCTATTCTATTCTATTCTATTCTATTCTATTCTATTCTATTCTATTCTATTCTCTATTACTTATACTTTATTTAACAAATGCACCATGACCATTTGTGTTTGTGTTTTGAATTGGTCTTTGGTCAGAGAAAAAACACCGACACACAGCGGAACCTTTGCGAGAAGTCTGTTTCAGAGGGACCTTGTATACGAGTGCGCGGGGATGACGTCATTTGACAGCAGACACTTGAACATGCACAGGACCCTGTTTATCTCGTATATATTGTATTGTATTGCTTTGCTAAGCAAAGTGACGTATAGTAGTTAATGACCGGTTTTGTGTTGTGATTTTAAATGAATTAACTACTTATTTTAGGTGAGTTCCAGGCGCAATTAATGCGAATAGACACACACGTGGTGGTTGTTTTTAGCTTTCGACGCTAACGTTAGCCTGCTAGCTGTCGGTCTTTTTATAGCTGTCGCTGGTCAGTCAGTTAGCGACCGTTTAGACTCGAGGCTACAGACAGTGGCTGCTGGTATGATGCTGGTTAACTTAGATGTTGAACGTTAAAGCGACGTTCCATCCAGTCCACTTTGAATTGAAAATGGGGGACCCTGATGTAAACAAGACGAAAGTCTTTCTCTGGTCTGCATCCCCTTAACAATTGTATGTATTGAGCCGTACTGTATTGTACCCATTCTGCAATCTGTTAATAACGTTTTCATTCATTCATTCATCCACACTTACGTATGTACACTTTGAATTATTCGTTTTCAGTTCCCCAATACAAGTGTTTGCCAGACTTATGAGATTTATCTGTGGAAGCCCACCACAATATCAAACAGACCCGCCACAATATCAGATTCAGATAGATCACAGATATATTTCACAAATGTATACAGTAACACGAATGGGGCTGCTAACAGCAACAGCTTCGTCGCATATACATTTGACCCTAGGCTGTGGGACAATAGAATAGAGCAGAGGACATGATGAACTTAGTGGGGATGTATGGGCATATACAGTAAATAATACAAATAGTTTAAAAACAGTGAACTGATGTAAATGAGACTAAAATGTGATTGATTTTATTTTGTATTTTTATTTCTTAAATTATTTTCATAAATTTTAGTTACACTTGCAGATATTTTTTGGGAATGTGTTAGGCCTCCAATCATTCATTGTATCTTCAATGTTGAATATACCGTTTTTCTGTTGATTGATTATAAACATTGCTGTTGATTGATTATACACATTGTTGATTGATTATAAACGCCTGACATACTGTTTAAAGATCTATTTTCCATTCCTCTCTCTCTCTCTCTCTCTCTCTCTCTCTCTCTCTCTCTCTCTCTCTCTCTTTCTCTCTCTCTCTTCTCTCTCTCTCTCTCTCTCTCTCTCTCTCTCTCTCTCTCTCTCTCTCTCTCTCTCTCTCTCTCTCTCTCTCTCTCTCTCTCTCTCTCTCTCTCTCTCTCTCTCTCTCTCTCTCTCACACACACACACAGAGCAGGTATGTCTATTGCGGAAGATAAAGACTTGTACTCCATCCTGGGAGCCAGTTCCTCAGACTCTCTGCAACAGCTGAAGCAGAAATACCAAAGACTGGCGTTACTGGTAAGCAGTTTACTGTGTACTGTTCTATGTCTGTATCTTACTGGTTGATTGAACATTTTATTAACAGATTGCAGAATGGGTACAGTACAGCTCAACACACAATTGTTAAGGGGATGCAGACCACAGAAATACTTTCATGTTGTTTACATCAGGGTCCCTCATTTTCAATTCCCTCATTTTCAATTCATAACATTTATGACATCATACACGACATACCGATATACAGTAGTTACATCCAGACATTTATGACATACAAGATATACACATATACAGTACTGTTTATTTACAGACAGGGTTTCTAAAAGTGAATATATACATTTGAGGGGGAGGAAACTGTGGGTGGGTGGGGTGGGGGTTTGGACATTTACCGGGGCCAGTTTCGAATAGCGAGAGGTTTAGAGAGGTTTTGAAGTTGGGTAGTGTAGTATATTGTGGATATCATGAAGAACTTGCTCAGTCAACTGAGGTCCAGTTAATAAGATTTTTTAGCCAGACAGATAGAATATATATACAAGATAGTTAGATACATGACTGAGGCTTCCGCCCAGGTGACCAGCTGAAATGACCCAGGTAAAGAAGACTGATTGTTGTCGGGGGGGGGGACCCTCATATGATAGGTCAAACGAGTGGGGGGGGGGGGGGGACAATGGTGATGGGAGGGGGGACATTTGATATCCACGACAGTACCAGTCATCACACACATAATAAACCTCTCCATAAAACAGGGACACGTCCCCAAGGACTTCAAAATTGCGAGAGTAACACCCCTGCACAAAAAGGGCAGCAAAATAGACCCAGGCAACTACCGCCCTGTTTCTATCCTTACATCCATCTCGAAAGTCATGGAAAAAATAGTATACGAACAGGTCGAAAAGTACCTTGCGGAAAAATATCTAATCTACGAATTCCAATCTGGCTTCAGAACATCCCACTCCACTGACACATGCTTTCTCTATTTGAACGACCACATCAAACAAGAGGTGGACGCAGGCAAATACTGCGGCATGGTCATGCTGGACTACGACTATGCTTGCACTGTTCCATCAGAGGGGGGAGCTTCGGTGGCCAGTGTCCTTTCAGCCGAACAGGATAATGAAAAAACGATTCCACTAAATGGCCAGACGCGTCTTATGGCGACATCTACAATTACCTCATTGAGTCTCCAGGTAGACTAATGTTTATATTTAAGTGCAGTGGTCTGTAGCCACTCACACTACCACCGAAGCTCCCCCCTCTGATGGAACAGTCCACATTCATTCGTGCGTCATCTCGTGTCGTCCAGACTCCGTTGACAATCTGCGCATGTGTATGGGGAGTAGGTGCTGGAAAAGGGACTTGATCTCGGCCGATTTAGTTCTGATCGATTAGGAATGGGTCGCGCCGTGTTCAGGAAACTCAGGCGCATAAAAGTCTATTCGATCATGTCTCTAGCGCCCCCACAGCCGTATCTGCAACCACTTACATCACGGCTCTCATCCACATTCATTCATATGCTCCCCCCCGCTATCTCCTCTGCGATTTCAGAATCCCGGAAGTGTTGCGGTGGTCTATCGACATAATGGTGAAATTTCACCTCCTACATAATCAAACATAGACAAAATGGTGAACTTTGACCTCCTACATAATCAAACATAGACAAAATGGTGAACTTAATAATGATTTATATTTAATATTGCCATGCTATTTGGCTTGATTACTGATTGGAGGAGGGCTTTAGACTTAAAATATTAATTATTTCACAAGAAAAATGTGTCTAGACCAAACGGTACACATGTACACGTATATCTCTGTCCCGACCCCCTGGTTGAGAACCAGCATAGAACTGAACTCCAGGACACAGACTGACCTCTGCATTCATTTGTTTCTATATCAGAATATATCAGAATGACAACATGTCGGTACCAACAGCATCTGTCAAGCCTCCCGGAATGAATACAAACACCTATGCTTAGGGGTGCACCGATGTATCGGTCGGGTATCGGTATCGGCCGATAAGTGCCTTGGTGACTGCAATCGGCCTATCGGCCGATAAGCTCGAATGTGCCGATGGCAGTAGCCGATAAATATCCATCAATTTGTGTAGCGTCAAGACAAAAAAAAGTTCACTCGCGACCTACCTGCACAACGCCGCCCCCGGCCCACACACACACACACACACACACACACACACACACAAGCTACTGCATCAAAGTTACTACTTATGATTAACAAGGCATTCGTTTTGTGGCATTAACATTATATAGTTAGTGTTACACGTTCATAACATCAGCATATTATTTACCCGAACGTAGCAAGCGTTCATACTAGCTCAGTTCCTTCCGTTGCTCACAGAGCCCTGAGTTTTACCCATTCTGCAATCTGTTAATAACGTTTTCAATCAGACACATGTATAGAAAGGCTTTGTTTTATTATAACATGGCAGTAGCCGATAAATATCCATCAATTTGTGTAGCGTCAAGACAAAAAAAAGTTCACTCGCGACCTACCTGCACAACGCCGCCCCCGGCCCACACACACACACAAGCTACTGCATCAAAGTTACTACTTATGATTAACAAGGCATTCGTTTTGTGGCATTAACATTATATAGTTAGTGTTACACGTTCATAACATCAGCATATTATTTACCCGAATGTAGCAAGCGTTCATACTAGCTCAGTTCCTTCCGTTGCTCACAGAGCCCTGAGTTTTACCCATTCTGCAATCTGTTAATAACGTTTTCAATCAGACACATGTATAGAAAGGCTTTGTTTTATTATAACATTAGTTGCAGTAAAATCATTATGCCTCATTTAAGTCATTCTGCGGAGCTAAAAGCTAAACGTCGGCCGCGCCGTGTTGTTGTTCTAGAAAACCTCTCGTCAAAATCAATGGCGGACAAAAGCAGGAGTAAAAAATGCAACACGCTTGCCGATTGGTGGTAACAGCAGAGGCGGGTGCAAGCGGTGTGTGACGTAATTGGCAGAATCGACTGTCAATCAAAATGTCATTGGTTGAGACAATAGTATCTCGCTGCAGCCCAGCAGGTAGACCATGCTGGGAGAACTAGTATCTAGCTGCAGCCCTGCAGAACATACTGGGAGAGCGATAGTGCTATTTCTTGATGTTTCCTTTTTTTAAGTAAGTAAAGAGGCCTATGTTCATATCGGTGAGCACAATTTGTAAGCCAAATATACAGTAGTTTCATAAAAAAATATATATATATTACAAAAAAAAAATATTTAAAAAAAATATTTTGCCACAAATATCGGTATCGGTATCGGCCGATTGTGTTAGTTGAACAATCGGTATCGGTGGCAAATTTTCATATCGGTGCATCCCTACCTATGCTCATCAATCTGAAAGCAAGACAATTTGACTAAATTCCCCCCAAAAAACGGACTTTTGTGTGGTCTGTGTGTGTCTCCTGATTGAAGAGCCACATTGAAGGCAGGGGTTGAAATATCAATCAGTAAATTCCATTAATCTTTTACAGCTGTGATTATAATCTGGATTAGATTAATCCACTCTATTAGAATTACTGAGCACACACAGTACCGCTTAATAATCTGTTTATTAATCACTGCAATATGGTGGCCAGGAGCCTTGTCTATCAAAACATTCTGTGGTCTTTTTATCCTAGATTCCTTCAGATGATGATAATTTAAAATAACAAGCTAGTCATCTGATTACATTTACATTTAGTAGGGGTGCACGATATTGATTTTTTGACCCCGATATCGATAACTTTCTGCTCCTCAAGGTCGATACCGATAACCGATAATATATATATATATTTATTGTATTATAATTTTTTTTAAATGTATATTCCTGTAGTTTTGACCTAACCAGATTTATCATGACATGAGCGTTACTACTATGAACAAAACAAAGCCAAGAGAACAGTTTTGACTCTTCAAATAAAGTGACTATATTTATTTTTCCAAATAAATATAATTTGAGTCAATCACAAAATTCACAATCCGTCAATGTCATTAACAATGTGTTTCCCTGAACAATGAGTGAACTAAAAACCAACAGGTATTGTGCTTTGTCAGGACTCTGCAGATAAAACATTTGACGCTATAGGAGAGGAGACTGTTGTGGTCTTGGTCCATGAAACAACTATTACTTGGCATTTATAGGACAGCACGCCTCAAAAAGAATGAAATAAACCAAACAAATCATCTCTGTCAAACGTCTTTAATTTGGCAAACGCCTTGTCAATAGGTACAAGCCGCGCCGGTTCCTTTGCAGCTGGCTTTGGATTCGCAGCAGCTTAGCCTTTAGCTGCTTGTGCGCCGTCGTCGGATTTTAATACACCATCGTAGCGGTGGTGATGTTTCAGGTGACTTATTAGGTTGGATGTGTTATAGCTTGTTGCCCCTTTCCCTCCTCGTGGAACTTCTGCATTTGTTACAAATAGCAAGCGAACTGTTTTCCTCTGAAACTTTGAAAAAGTCCCACACTACCGACGACGCCATCTTTGTTTACTATCTGTGCTGCTTCTGAAAGTTACGCGACTACGTCACAGCCAGGCATGAGAAAGGGAGCGCTGGATTTGTGAAAAACTCCCTCTTCCTAAACCACACGCTATCAGTCGTACCACAGTACTGACAAAACGGGAGGAGCCTACAGTAAAAACAAACGCCCTTCATCCCAATCCACCCACACCGGATTTCTTTTAACAAAAAAATTTATTATATTATCGGAGCTATCAATAATGTTATCAGGTTTATCGGGATGACGTCATAATTGCTGATATCGGCCCGGATAATTATCGTGCATCCCTAACATTTAGTCATTTAGCTGACGCTTTTATTCACGATCAGGACAAAACGTTCTGTATGACAAGTCATCAGGAAGGGCACAAAACTATCAGCTGACTAGCTTGTTTAATAAATTACTAACCTTTTACTATTATGCATTTTACTACTAAGTAATCTACTGTGCCTATATTACCATGCTAATATGTATTACAGTATACTACTATGTATTCAAGAGTGTAGCACCCAAGTTCGACACTGTTTGACTAACAATACCACTTACCCTTATTACTATTTACTATTATTGCTATTGTATTTTTGCACAATCACTGCGGGCATGGCCAACCGCATTTCACTGTATGCCCTGGTATGTATGTGATGAATAAACTCTTGAATCTTGAATCTACCCTTAGCTGCCAGAGTTGTACCCTTCCTGCCAGTGTTAATTTTGTTGACTAAATTGATGACGAAAGATGTTCGTCAACGAAGGTTTTTTTCATGACGACAACGAGACGTGACGTCACGTTATTGAAGACCATGTCACGCTAACGAGACTAAATAGTTTATTAAATATTGTTGACCACAATTGAGGACACAAAAATGTAATTTACAAAAACCAGGACGAAATTTCTCTTCATGTATGTTGATATTGTTGACTAAAACAAGACGAGACTAAATAATTATAACTTTTCTTAATGCCATCGTCCCGACAGCAGTGTGACGGGAGCTCAGTTATTAGCATTAGTTGAAGAGCTATTTGAAAAGCTAGTTTTAGTTGGCTAAAATTGGGACTATTCATAATCCAGCTGCAGACCTGCAAGCAAAGTACAGCAAGTTGGCAAAGGAGTATTCCAAGGTAAATAACTTTTTCACCAGTAACGTTACATTGTTTCTGTTTGTATTTCCATCTAGCTCGCGTTAGCTAGTGGCTAAGCTAGCTCACGCTAACGTGGTCACTGATCGACCTCTCGCACACAATTAATGACATAATGCAGACAGCCATACCGGTGACAATGTTTAGTTTTTAGTGCCAAATGATAAGAGTCTGAGGCGGAGTCTCAAAAGAGAATGTTGAATATTTATTTTGCATTAAAAATCACAACAGAGCCTCTGCTACTACAGTAGCTAACCTAAACGGAGCAGCCTGGATAGGAAGTGCTCAACAACGTGTAACGTCCGTGCGGAACCAATGTACCAACAACCATTCCATGGGTGAACTCATTGAGTTTAGTTGTCAATTAATGATACTAATACTAATCTATACAATCACCTGTTGTTGAATAAATACCATTACTTTCTAGTTATTACTAAAAAATATATATAAAACAGTAGCTGTAAAAAAGAAAAGATTTTTTTTTTTATAATTTATACAATATATATATATTTTTTTTTTTTATGTATGCACTGGTATCGGATCAGTATAACCAGACCTAGACCACCTCTAACTCTAACCCCTAACCAGACCTAGACCACCTCGAACTTTAACCCCTAAGTTAGGGTTGTGACTTAGAGGTGGTCTAGGTCCGGATAGGGGTTAAGAGTTGGTCTAGCCCTTTACATCCATCTATCTAAATAATAATAATAATAAATTATAATGAATGCAGTTACCCTAACCAGACCTAGACCACCTCTAACTCTAACCACTAACCTCTTCCATGTGGCACTTTAACACTGACCTCAGAATGTGATTTTATATAATGTTTTTATGCAAGCAGATTGCAATCAGTCAGTGTACTACTACTAGTACTACTGTGTTCTGTTTACTTAGTTTACAGTATCCTGTTATAGAATAAACCGCTGCCAGACACAGCAGAGAGAGAGAGGACAGACATGACAGAGAGGACAGACACAGCAGAGAGAGGACAGACATGGCAGAGAGAAAGGAAAGACACAGCAAACAGAAGACAGACAGAGTTCAGCGTCGTCTCTCTGGTCAGAAACAACGTCACCACATCTGTAATGCTCTCTTTGATGCATACATTGGACCATGACACCAACATATACTGTAGGAGCAACAATACATTGGACCATGTCTACACCAACATATACTATAGGAGCAACAATACATTGGACCATGTCTACACCAACATATACTGTAGGAGCAACAATACATTGGACCATGTCTACACAAAACAAGCCAGAGTCACGCCCCTCATAAAAAAACCAACCCTGAACCCCACCGTCATAGCCAACTATCGCCCTGTCTCTCTTCTCTCCTTCCTTTCTAAAACACTTGAACGTGCTGTATCCAACCAACTTACTGCTTATCTCTTACAGAATGACCTCCTAGACCCCAATCAGTCTGGCTTCCGGACTGGCCACTCCACAGAAACGGCCCTCATTGCGGTCACAGAGGCACTTCACTTAGCAAAAGCGAAAGGCCTCTCCTCTGTCCTGATTCTCCTAGATCTATCTGCAGCCTTCGACACAGTCAACCATCAGATCCTCCTCGCGGCCCTCGCAGGAATGGGAGTGGCTGGATCTGCGCTGACATGGCTGACATCATACCTCAATGACCGCTCCTACCAAGTGTCATGGAGAGGGACTCTGTCGGCCACCCGCCCCCTCCGGACGGGTGTCCCCCAGGGCTCGGTCCTAGGACCCCTTCTCTTCTCCCTCTACACTAAATCACTGGGTAACATTATCACGTCTCATGGCTTCTCATATCATTGTTATGCCGATGATACTCAACTCTTCCTCTCCTTCCCTCCCTCAGATATCCACGTCTCTGAGCGGATCTCGGCCTGTCTGTCCGACATCTCCGCCTGGATGACGACCAACCACCTCAAACTGAACCTAAGCAAAACAGAATTGCTCCACCTGCCGGCCAAATCCTCCCCCCTGACCGACCTCTCCATCACAGTCGAGAATGCAGCTGTGACCGCGTCGCCGACCGCCAAGAACCTTGGTGTTGTCCTCGACGACCAGTTGAACTTCTCTGCTCACATCGCAGCAACAACCAGAACCTGCAGATTCCTCCTGAGCAACGTCAGAAGGATACGCCCCTTCCTGACAAAAGAAGCCACCCAACTCCTCGTCCAATCAACAGTCATCTCCCGCCTCGACTACTGCAACGCACTGCTAGCTGGCCTCCCGGCCACTGCCACCAAGCCTCTTCAACTCATTCAAAATGCAGCGGCCCGCCTGATCTCAAACCTACCGAAGTCGGCCCATGTCACCCCACTTCTTAGGGACCTGCACTGGCTCCCCATTGCTGCACGTATCCGCTTCAAGGCCCTCGACCTAGCATACCGTGCGGCAAAGGGAACCGCTCCCGCCTACCTCCGGTCAATGGTCTCTAACTACACACCCTCAAGACCCCTACGCTCTGCATCTTCTGGCCGCCTCAGATCTACTCCTATCCAAGCTCCCGGAGGGTCATCAAAGAGAAGCCGCCTATTCTCAGTCCTTGCCCCACAATGGTGGAATGAACTACCCATCCCAGTTAGGACAGCCGAATCCCGTCCAATCTTTCGCCGTCGACTAAAGACTCACTTCTTCAACCATTATCTGAAATGATAAAAAAAAAAAAAAAAAAAAAAAAAATCTAACCCCGACTAACCTTAATGTCATGCACTTGTCCTAATAAACTAACCTACACTGTAACACGCAACACTTTGATGAACATTGTTACTCAGCTGATAGAGTTATACCCTTCTTGCTGTCTTGTCGCACAGAACTTGTAAGTCGCTTTGGATAAAAGCGTCAGCTAAATGACTAAATGTAAATGTAAATGTAAATACTGTAGGAGCAACAATACATTGGACCATGTCTACACCAACATATATACTTCCTGTGTATCACTTGTGCCACCGACTTAGATTCCCCTAGGTTAAAAAATAAATACGCAATTTAAATCAGACAATTTTCCATGTTGACTATTTCTGACTTCTGACAATTTTTTTTTCTATTAACTAAAAATAGACAAAAATGTCATCCGTTTTCGCCGACTAAATCTAGACTAAAACAAAAAGACAAAATTGAGACAAAACATATGCTCAGACATTTAGTTGACTAAAACTGACTAAACGAAAAATAAATGAAGATGACTAAATATGATGAAAACGAAAAAGGAGCACTTGACACATGATTAAGACTAAAACTAAAATGAAAATAGCTGCCAAAATTAACACTGCTTCCTGCTGATTTGTTGTAATAATAATGACTAATAATAATAAATACTTTATTTGTATAGCATCTTTCATAGAACAATTGCAGCTCAAAGTGCTTCACAGCAGCAAACAAGACGGGCACATAAAGACATAAAAAATCACAGTTTTTCACATTAGGCTCGAACATCCCTATAGGCCACCTTGTTTATGGTTTGATTCTATGGCAGTTTTAAAATGGACAATAATAAAAATTAGGTATGCACCGAATGGGAAATTCTTGGCCGAAACCGATACCGAGAATAGGAAACAGTTGGCCGAAAACCGAATGCCGAAAGGCCGAAAATGATTAATATAAATATATATATAATGTATATTTATTCAGCACTTTTGAATGCATACATTAATTCCAGACTGACTGCTGAAAGATTGTACAATTTAAACATTTTCTCTTTGCATACAACAAAATGTGCATTAAATCAAGTGAATTTTTTTTTCTCTGTAGGATAACTACAACAAAGTGCATTCAGAACAAAGCCAAGGTGCTTTAAAACTGCATAACGATCTGCATAAATACACACACACAGGACTGTTGTATTTACTACATCTCCCATGACTCTTAGCGGGGGATGACGTAGCTTACGAGAGACGGGTCAAAGAGGAATGGAAGCGTTAGCTAGCTTAAACCCGGTGCTAAAACCCTTTCGGCCGAAAGCCGAAAGAGCCTTTTTAACCATTTTCGGCAGATAATTTCCGGTGGCCGAACTTTCGGTGCATCCCTAATAAAAATAGTAAATAGAATAGACTATTAACACTTTGAGTGCCAACGACGAGATTTCTCGTTAGTTCATGCCAACTTTTGAGTGCCAGCCGACGAGAGATCTTGTTTTTAATCGTTATTTTTTTTATTATCGATTTCCATAAATTTTTCATCAATCTAGCCTCACGTTACCAGTGGGGATCTGTCTGAACTCGAACAGGGAAAATACCGTCCCCTATCGTCTCTCCGGATGGTACTGCACCCCTTTGGATTGGATTGAATGAAACGCATGGAGAAAAAAAAGTCCTGCTTCCACATTTTACTTGTCAGGCATGTAACCGGAGACGATCGAAGTCATCGCCCACCACCAGAACAGCGGAGAATGTGTGTTTCCAGTACCCAGCGTTGGATCAATAAACGCGATCGATATTTGGAATGGCGATCAGGAATTGGAATAATCTTTTTGGAGAACATCTGATCTGAGGTAAGGAATCTATTTTACCAGTCTTGGGATAATCAGAGCTATTTTCACCTATATATCAGCGTGTGCCATATGTGTGTATGTGTGTGTGTGCGATCAGGAAATAAGATAATCGATTTTTCAGCCCGCTTCTATAGCGTGCATAAGTACACATATACTATCGATAAAAGAAATGTCAACGTGTTTTGTGTATTCCAGTGTATTCCAGTAAGGGCGATTATCACAGAATCTTCAGAAATGTTCTGAAACTTTAAAAAAACTAGCGTTTTTCAAAATGGTATAAAACCATGATAAAAAAAATATATATAATTTTTTTTTTAATATATATATATATTTTTTATATATATATTCGACTAAGAGGTTGGCCAGTTGACTACGGCTCCATTCGACCGATTAGTCGACTAATCCATAATTTAAGATATAGTTTATGCGTTCGCAAATATGAGAGCTCTGTCATTGAAGTGGGTGGTGGCACTCAACAGGGTTCCGGGGCACCGGACCCGTGGCACTCAAGGTGTTAACAGCGAAGCTTGTAATCTTCACTCGCACAATGCGAGTAAATGATTTTTCCAGTTCGCACACACACATATTATTAGGGGCAAATACGAGTGAAATGCTCACACTGTAGAGCATATATATAATTAGTAAACTGTCTCTGGCTTTTCTTGCCCCCCTTAACTGATTTTCGAGGGCATTTGGTAAATGTTCAAGTGCATTTTGCCCCAAGCCCCCGTTAATTTCGAACCCTGCTCCACAGGAAAGGATTTGACTGCAGCCTGCCACACACACACACACAGGCCTGCTGTGTAGCACCACACAGGGAAAGGTGAATCTAGAGACCTTCTTCTCAGAACTGCAGTTCCACAGTGCCTCTCCGGTGTCTCTCTCTCTGATGCACCCAGAACCTTGGATCACTTAGAAAGCTTTTCACAGGGGAAAATTCACATGACAATATAATTCAAATTCAGCATCGTTGTCCCCTACGTGAGCACCAACCATTTATACCAACCTTAGGAATATGGTTATGTGGTTTGGAGTTTGCAGTTAAAAAATTGCATGTTGAGATGTAAAGTATTTATTTGATTGTATTGTTGCATCACTTGTAAGTGAGAGAGAATACTCTCTTTCCAGTGTGTGCCTCTCTCTCTCTCTCTCTCTCTCTCTCTCTCTCTCTCTCTCTCTCTCTCTCTCTCTCTCTCTCTCTAGTTTGTGTGCATCTCTCTCCAGTGTGTGCCCCTCTCTCTCTCTCTCTCTCTCTCTCTCTCTCTCTCTCTCTCTCTCTCTCTCTCTCACTCTCTCTCTCTCTCTCTCTCCAGTGTGTGTATGTCTCTCTCTCCTCTCTCTGCCCTCACCTCGCTGGCAGTGGCATTACATTGTATTGTTCCTTTTTCCAAAGAAAATAAACTTCAAGTCCTTCTGTGCCACAGACTGTAGTCCCAACATGATGACGATCAGGACAATAGAGACTAATCAGCAGGCGATGCAGAGAAAAAGGAAAACTTCTGAGTGGCTCGCGGCTCAACTGGACAGCATTAACCGTTTCATTACCACACTACAGAATGTTAACCCTTCCATTACCACACTACAGACGTCTAACCTTAACCTTCTGTTGTGTGGTTGTGAAAGGGTTAACCCTTTGTCGTGTGGCAGTGAAAGGGTTAACCTTCTGTATTGTCACAGTGAAAGGGTTAACCCTTTGGTAATGTGGTAGTGAAAGGGTTAAGCAGCAGAATCATTGGACATCCTAATGTTCAAAATAAGGTCCTCAAGTCAAAGTCTATTGTGAACAAAAACGTATAAAAGTGAGTATAGAGGTCTTATCCAGGGTTTGCACAAGGTCCTTGAAGTGCTTGATTTTTTTTTACCAAAAAGGTCGAATTTCTTGAAAAAGCAAATTTTTTAACCCTTTGATTGCCGGGGTTAAATTCATAATTTACCATCCCTCGCCAGCCCTATTTAACATGGAGAAGTTCCCCTTCTTTGCAGGGCTATAACTTTTTAAATTGTATTGCTAAATTGACATTACCATGGCCCATTCAAAGTCCTATATCTATTGTTCAGGGTGTAGCAACGTTATACTTTTTCATTCACATATTCATACTAAAATACGGTCTAAAGTATAAGTATGTTTTTATCGTTTTCTGCAGCTTTCTCCAGAACGTGAGTTATAGCCATAAATACATATATTAGATCATCAAATGTAGTTTGATACCGATTGACGTCAGATAAAAAATGTCAATTGTACAAGGTCCTAAACGTCATGCGTCATCATCTGCTGGTGACCGGAGGGGGGGGGGGGGGGGGGGGGGGTTTATAAGTCCGTGGCCGACGTTAAATCATTTATGTAGTATGGGCGATATATAGATCAGAGCAGTTTATATGGATAATAATAATCAAACACGCTGAAACTCACCGCAGCATCCTCGTAGCGTTGGGCGATGCTACTGGAGCAAAAAGATCGTTATTATGGGATGTCGATCTAGTTGGTCCAGTTCCAGGTTGTATAATACTATATACGTCCAAATAACGTTGTTTATTGAGTTAGGGCAACCGATCGATTATCCAGTGTGTCGAGATGGAGCCCCGGGAGCGATAGC
>NC_140182.1:26862290-26942290 GCF_963971535.1 Notolepis coatsorum
ACATTTGATGATACAGTGGTGTATGTGTGTGTGTGTGTGTGTGTGTGCGTGTGTGCCTGTGCGTCTGTGTGTGTGTGTGTGTAGTACCACCCAGACCGCCTGGGCCCAGCAGTGGGTGCAGCAGAGGCAGAGTCTGGTCTACAGAAGTTTCTAGAAGCTGACGCTGCCTGGAAGATCCTGAGCGACCAGGAGGCCAGGAGACGCTATGATCTACAGAGGAGAGGTAGGTATCTCTCTGTCTCTGTCTCTCTGTCTCTCTCTCAGGAGACACTATGATCTACAGAGGAGAGGTAGGTCTCTCTCGCTCGCTCGCTCTCTCTGGAGACACTGATCTACAGAGGAGAGGTAGATCTCTCTCTCTCTCTCTCTCTCTCTCTCTCTCTCTCTCTCTCTCTCTCTCTCTCTCTCAGTATGCTATATACTATACAGCAGGGGTCTCAAACTCAATTTACCTGGGGGCCGCTGGAGGTAGAGTCTGGGTGAGGCTGGGCCGCATCAAATATTCTAGGGGTGCACTGATATATCGGTCGGGTATCGGTATCGGCCAATAAGTGCCTTGTTGACTGCCATCGGCCTGTCGGCCGATAAACTCAAATTTGCCGATGGCAGTGGCCGATAAATATCCATCAATTTGTGTCGCATCAATCTGGTCCACACGTTCAAACTTTAAAAAAGGTTTCAGTCAAGCGACGTGCACAACCACTGCACAACTTTGACGCTACTGCATCAAAGTTACTTATGATTAACAAAGGCATTCGTTTTGTGGCATTAACGTTATATAGTTACACGTTCAATAACATCAGCATATTATTTACCCGACCATAGCAAGCATTACTCATTCATATCTCTCACTTCCTTCCTTTGCTCAGAGAGCCCGTACTGAATTGTACCCATTCTGCAATCTGTTAATAAAGTTTTCAATCAGACAAATGTATAGAAAAGCTTTTATTATAACATTCGTTGCAGTAAAATCATTATGCCTCGTTTAGTACTCCTGCGGAGCGCTGGTAGTCTACTCGTGGGTCGCGGGGAGCTAACTTTATTAGCTAAGGTAAGTTTGTTGTGGTTCGCTCGTGTAAATCAATGGCGGACTTCCCGGAAGTAAAAAACGAATAAGCGCTTGCCGATTGTTGGTAAGAACAGCAGGAGGTGGGTGCAAGCGGTGTGACGTAATTGGCAGAATCGACTGTCAATCAAAATTGTTCTGTTGTACCTGACACGACACATGTATTGCAAACTCAGATTATGGAGATATTACTGGAGAACATGGAGCTTTGTTTGAGAGAGAGTGCTGTCTCTTAAACTCTTAAAACTCATAAACGTTTTAGTCAAGTTAGTCTGTTAGGTTATGAAAGCAAGTGGGTATTGTATGACTCAGACTTCAGCAATAATCATGAGCGTTATAAAATATATAAAAAACACACATGGCATGATGGAATACCATAAACATATTTCTTGATGTTTCCTTTTTTAAGTAAGTAAAGAGGCCTATTTTCATATCGGTGAGCACAATTTGTAACACAAAAAGAGAGACGTGTAGCATATTTATTTATTTATTTAATATTTTATTTATTCATTTTATTATTATTATTTTATTTGTTGCCATGCCTAAAATAATAGTCAAGCATAGGGCTAAAACATTTTCATAAACAATATAATTTTTTGTTATATGGTTATAATAAAAGCTTTTCTATACATTTGTCTGATTGATTGATTTTTATTAACAGATTGCAGAATGGGTACAATACAGTATAGCTCAATACAACAACAATGCTAAGACTGGAGGATGAAGACCAGAAAAAGACTTTCGGCTTCTTTACATAAGGGTCCTCCATTTTCAATTCATCAAAACATTTAGAGACATACAAATATACAGCAGTTTCATAAAAAGAAATAAAAGTTTTTAAATATATATATATTTCTTTATATTATTATTATTATTATTTTTTGCCACAAATATCGGTATCGGCCGATTGTGTTAGTTGAACAATCGGTATCGGTATCGGCCGCAAATTTTCATATTGGTGCATCCCTAAAATATTCCACAAAAAAACGGTTTCAAGTATTCCAAAAAAAAGTACAACTGATCCAATCTTCTCAAAACTCACTAAACCCTCACAAACACCAGCAACTGAGCATTCTCAGTGGTGTCAGTGGACTCATCCACAGCTATGGAAATGTACTGTGCATTTCTTTTTATTCTATCACAAAGCTGTTTAATCAAATCATCAGCCAGTATTTCAGTTATTCTGGTTTGCTGTGCTATCTGAGGAGGATTTGCTTTTGTTTGCCTTCAGACATGGTCTCCATCACTTCAGTCATACATTATTTTATTATGTATGCATCAGAGAATGGCTTCTTGTGTTTAGCCAACACCCATGCCACTGAGTGAGGACTTGGTTGCTTTTTCTCGTTGTGACATAGCTTTAACAATAATTCTGCTTGCAGCTTGATATGATGATTTCATTCCATTTATTTTTGTGGTTCTTAGCACTGAATTTTGAGGAAAGGTTGCATCAAAATAACTTTTTTGTTTCGTAGTGGAGTTTCAAGAGCTACCGTTTCTTGGCATAATTAGGCACATTGGTTTGGTGCTGGGAGGATGCACGCATAATGTTCAGTCCATTCACCTTTGAATTGCAGCTATTTTCACTGTCAACTTTTCTTTTACTGGCCATCTTTGAGCATGCCATATTTTTCTACTAACTGCCTGCTGGCGAAACTAGACTACTAGCTACATTTATCTCACGGAGATAAAACTAGGAACGAGGTTACTAGCTACAGTACCTGCAGATTAGACTACCAGTAGATGCGCTGTCAACTCTCGCTCTGACTCGGACCCGTTGAAAGAGATGACACGCATTCCGTGAAGACCCGCCCTACTCTGCCTCTGATTCGCAGACTGTGGGTGGGGGAAAAAACGCTGACGGGACGCTGAATGTGATTGGACCAGAGTAGACAGACACAGACAGTGGAGCAGTAGCAGCCGGACAGGCAGAGCACTGCTTGCAGAGGAGATAGCGGAGAATTTTGAGGATGCCTGCCATACACACTGGATATATTTTCCTTCCACTTGGTATCACTCCGGAATCGCGTTTCAACCAAATCACTAACGTAACGTTGCTGTCATGAGCCTGCGCTATGGTAGCCTACAAGTGATAAAATAAATAAAACATCCAACTCGCACAACGACGTGGCAAAAAGTTGTGCGCGGGCCGCACTAACACTAAACTTTGATGTCAAGTAGGGGGCTGCAAAATATCATCCAGCGGGCCGCGAATTTGAGACCCCTGCTATACAGTATCTGTATGCCTCACTGAACCTTCATTGGCATTACATTCTGTAGTCATATCTGCTATTAAACTCACATGCACATGCATGCACACATGGGCATGCACCACCAAACCAACATGTATAGACTTATAGACACGTACACACGTACACATATACTGTATACAGACAGACTTATACATCCCCATGCACGCACACACACACACACACACACACACACACACACACACACACACACACACACACACACACACACACACACACGCACATGCACACGCACACACACAGAGTGAGTGTGTCTAACCAGTAGACATGTCTATTTTAAAGGTCAGAGTCAATGAGGCAGAATTGAAACACTTCACCACCAATCACACTGTCTCCTCTCCTCCCCCTCTCATCTCCTCTTCTCCTCTCATTTCCTCTAATCTCCTCATCTCCTCTCTCCTCCTCATCTCCCTCTCATCTCCTCTCCTCCTCATCTCCTTCTCATCTCCTCCTCTCATCTACCCTCCTACATTCATCTCCTCTTTTCCTCTCCTCCTATCATCTCATCTACTTCTACTTTCATCTCCTCTCATTTCCTCTCCTCCTCCTCTCATCTCCTCCTCTCCACTCATCTCTCCTCCTCATCTCATCTCCTCCTACCATCCCCTCTCCCCCTCCTATCCTCTCATCTCCTCTTCTCCTCTCATCTCCTCTCTTCTCATCACCACTTTCAAACCTCTTCTCCTCTCATCTCCTCTTCTCTCCTCGTATCTCCTCTCCTCTCATCTCGTTCTCATCTCTCATCCTTTCATCTCCTCCTCTCCTCCTCCTCTCATCTCCTCTCCCCTCCTCCTCATCTCTCATCTCCTCCCATCTCCTCTTCTCCTCATCTCCTCTCATCTACTTCTACTTTCATCTCCTCTCCTCATCTTCCCTCTCCTCCTGTCATCTCCTCTCCTCTCATTTCCTCTCATCTCCTTTCCTCTCATCTCTTTTCCTCTCCTCTCCTTCTCCTCTCATCCTCCTCTCCTTAAATCAAAATCTAATTTATTTGTAAGGCCCGACAACACGTTAATGTCCCCATGGGCCGGACACGTCTTCTTTAAACAAGTCAAGAAGAAACATCACAAAAAATCAAGAACAAAACAAAAACACAATGAAGTCCAAACATTTTAAAATAAATGAATGCAACACTCCTAGACATACCCCACGCGAAGGTAAGGAAAAACTCACTCAAACCTACAGATGAAGCCATGAATAGTCAAGCATCTACTGCTCCTCTACCACTACTCCACCACTCCACTCCAAACTGATTTTGTGACTCCTATTGTTCTGGACCGGGCTAGATTTCACACCTCCACTGCCTCCCACAGGCTGGAGAGATTTTCATCTTAAATTTTTATTCGTCCCAAATGTCCCAGCCCCATCCGATTTCTTAGCTTTTTTCACTGTTTATTTATCAGCATTGCAACACTAATATATGGTCCGTACCCCAAGTCAGACTGCCCATATAAAAATTATCTTGGGGGTCTGAGGGCAGTAGCCCCCGACCCCCTCCCTGGGGAAGCACTTAAGTTAAGTACTGTAGTGGCCAAAATCCAAACAAGTCTGTCCTATAACTTAGGGCTGGGCGATATGACCAAAAACGTTATCGCGATAAAATTATAAAATTATTTTCATATAACTCGATATCGATAATTATCGTCGATATAATGTCTGTCAAGTTTAATTAACTTTTTATGCCCGGCGCCGATGGACGGGCTATTAATAGACTTATTTTTCTGCTGTGAATGTCTCGAGTTGATGTCGTCATCAGTCCGCGCACGTTGGCCAGAGCGAGCAGTACTGTGTATCCCATGACGATGTACTAGTAAATATCCCTAAAATACTCTGTTCCGCCACAATACATTGCAACGACGTCCACCGTATATCACACACTACTCTAACCGTGGCATCAGAATTCTCGCCACACACATACTCGGCACGTAAATATATAAAAACAGCGCTGTGCAAGCTAGTTAACCTAGCCAGCTTCGTTTACAAGCGATGTATCCCATGACAATGTACTAGTAATATCCCTAAAATACTCTGTTCCGCCACAATACATTGCAACGACGTCCACCGTATATCACACACTACTCTAACCGTGGCATCAGAATTCTCGCTACACACATACTCGGCACGTAAATATATAAAAACAGCACTGTGCAAGCTAGTTAACCTAGCCAGCTTCGTTTACAAGCGATGTATTCCATGACAATTTACTAGTAAATATCCCTAAAATACTCTGTTCCGCCACAATACATTGCAACGACGTCCACCGTATATCACACACTACTATAACCGTGGCATCAGAATTGTCGCCACACACATACTCGGCACGTAAATATATTAAATAGCGCCGTGCAAGCTAAGTATCCTAGCAGCCTTGAGTCCTGAGCTGTGGTGCGTAAGGACGTCATCACGTAACGTTGGTTGTTAGTGAGTGTGCTGAGCCGAGGCTGAACGGAGCCAAACTTGGAAAATCGATATATCGAAACTTTGCGACCACGTTTCATGTTTATTTCGCAGAGGCTGCCACCCCGCGAGTGGAGTGTGCCCTGACGCCCCCAGGGGGAGCCAGCCTGGCCAACGTGTAGCAAAGGGCAATGCCCTCGCACAACCAATGGGACAGGCGCTGTTTCGACAGTGCCTTACCAGCACGAGAGCCACCGTAACAGACAAAGAGCTGATCGGTAGCCCTGAGGCCCTGAGTACAGCTGAGGTAATCCCCAAAGCCCGGACCGGACATGACAGGTGAAGGCCCGCCTCCAACTCACTAGCGTGAGGAGGCGGATGAACGCCTGAACCATAATATCCCTGGAGCGGAAAGAGCTCCGGATATTCTTTGGCACGAAGACTGGATTAGGCCTCAGAGTGGCACCGCTATCGAAACGAATAGACAGACACTCAGGCCGCACCGAGAGAGCACAGAGCTCACCCACGCGCTTAGCGGAGGTGACGGCCAGCAGGAACGCAGTCCCAAAGGCCTTGCTCAAGAGGCTCAAACGGGGCCCCGGACAACCGACCGAGGACCAATTGAAGATCCCAACTCGGAGCCAGAGAACGTTTCACCGGCTTAAGGCGCCGAGCGCCAAGCAGTAAACGCTTCACAAGATGGTGGCCTTACACCACTCTTGGAAAATACGCCACATACCCGCGATAGTGGAGGGAGCATGCACGTTCCGGATGGTACCAACCACAGAAGGATCCATCCTCTCCAGACTCACCCTCTCACCAGCCAAACCATCAGCAGCTGGTCCAGCACAGGGAACTAACACAGAGACCCGTGCGCTTGAGAGAGGGCCCGCGATGACCAAGGAACAGGCCATGACGGGATACCAAGAGCTGGATCAGGACCGGGAACCACACAGCTGCGCCCCGGTCCGGCGCAATCAGGATCAAGGACCTGCGCTCCTCAACGTACCCGCCCCAACAACTGACCTAACAGATGTATGGGAAAAAGAATCCCAGGCCTGCCTGACTATGTCCGGACGTAATCCCCACCCGTCAGGGTGAGGACCGCCCCGCGACATTACACCTGTACCCACATTCACCCTGCCGGGGATGTGGAGAGCCCTCAGGCTGCGCAGATGGAGAACGCCCATAGCCAGCCGCCCGGTGCAGACGGGGGGAGCGTACTCCTCCCTGTCTGTCGATATACAACGCTGACGTCGTATTGTCCGTCCTGATCAAACACCGTTTGAGGACCAGAAGGACCGCTTTCAATACCAACACATTGAACGTAGCGCAGACCGGGCAGCATGGCTTGCCAGCTGCCCCCTACTGCGTTGGCCCGACGCGTCTCCAACAAGGGAGGCGTCGGTGAAAAACGTGACGTGTGACAGCCTACTGCCCATGGGGACCCCCCTGGTGAGGACCCCAGGCCCTCCCCAGGGGGCGAGGTCCCCCAGTACTGACACGGGAACTAGTCACTTGCCTCTCACCGGGTCTATTTCCATACTGGAAAAGAACCACCTCCGTAACCTCCTCCTGGGGTGAAGAGGAGGCCAAGAGAGACCACGGAATGAGCAGATGCCATCATACCGAGCAGGCGTATCACGGACAGCGCCGTAACCGTCCTAGGACGGAACCTCCCGAGCGTGTCGACAACACGCTCTGAGAGGGATGCCCATAGCACTCCACCCGTTGACTGGGAAGAGGAGTACTCTACTTCCAGTCTACAGCAACCCCAGGCTGGTAGGAAACCTGCCTGGTATGAGACCTGACGATCCACCTTGACCGCCAAGGACCAGAACGTCGTCAGGGCAGAATACACTTTGTAACCCCTGACGACGCAGAGGCCCCAGTGCGGCCTCCACGCACTTGGTGAAGATGCGGGGAGCCAGAGAAAAGCCGAACGGCAGCCTCTGGTACTCATACGCTAACCCTGCAAAGGAAGCATAGGTAAGCCCTAGGATGGAAGATCGGGGATGCGAATACGCATCCTACAGGTCTATGGAGGAGAACCAGTCCCCCACCTGACAGTGTTCAACAGGTAGGAGACGATCCAAAAAATGCTGAACCTTCCCATGGGACAGGTCCAGCATGGGTCTGACACCCCCCTCCCGATTTCTCAGGCACCAGAGAACACCGGGAGGAAAACGCCACGACGATGGCTTGCTTCATCCACAGAGATTGGATCTCGTTGACCCAGAGCTGTCACTGCTGGTGACCCTGACAATAGGGTCTGTACCAAACCCGAAAACGGGTGGGGTTGTGTAAATACAAGTCCCCGCCTCACCATTCTCTCCATCCACCTGTTGTAGCCATATGTGATGACACTCCCAACGCACCCACCGCCATGTGGCGCAGGTCCGCTAGGAACTGTAGATAGGCGGCCCGGTCCCACCCGCTGTGCGTAGCCAACCCTGGACCCGTGCGAGCAGAGCGTTCCATGTCGGGACATCTGACCCTGACACTACCCACGAGGCAATCGCACCCAAGGGGGGACCCCGACAGAAAGGGCCGGTTTGATACGGGGGAAGCTGACATCAGTCTAGGTGACAAAAGCTCCCCCACTGAACACCCCTCCAGAACATGCTGAGGAGTTGTTCTGCAGCCGGACATGCAAGGTGTGAGGCCCCCATGGGTTCCTACACACCGTAGCCCTGCAGTGATATTACTACCACCCAAATCACACGCGCCTGCGAGACCACTGCCAATCTTTCAGGAGTGGGAGGCACCAACATGATACCCGGCCTGGCGAAGGTGAGGTCGGGGAAGCCCGCACTGTGTGCCTCAAAAAGGTTTCGAGCCCCCCTGCTGACAACACTTGTAGTTGACAGACGTAACACCAGGCTCAACCAAACACAGCTTATGGTGTGGGAGCAGCTTGACAGCACAACATTCTCACGGACAGACCCAGGCTCAGACATCAACTGGGTGTCAGCCCCTGTCCCCATGAGAAGCGAAACGTGGGGCCGCATGCGCTTCAACGAAGGCTCGCGGCCCGCAGCCAAAGGAAACAAATCAGAGCCCCTTTTCCGCTGATGTTGGGGGAGGGAGTGATCAGAGAGCGGGCTGCTCGCGGCAGGACGGCGACGGCTTGTATATTCCAAGCTGAGCTCATCCAACATGGCCGATCCCTCGGCCGCCAAGGCTGTCGGCCTTGTGGACACCTGTCGATTCAACGCCCAGGATACCTCTGGCGGGGGAAAACATGGCCGCGTGTCGAGGGCCTCGCCATAGCCGCTGACGAGGCCGTGCTCTCACCTCTGGCTGCGCGGCGTGAGGCGGTGTGGGGCCTAGGACAAATACCGCCTGCGCTCCAGCGGAAGACCAAGATCCTCTGCGGAGAGGGGAGCCCTGAGCGGTTATAGCTTGCGGCTAGGTCAAAGTTAATAACGTCAACAACCTCGCGCGATGTGTCGACGTCGGCTGGCCCTCAAGGCCCCGCCACCAGACACCATTTTTGACAGAAAGAACAGCAATTCGAACACAGTTACTAATCGCTGCCAATTCCATACCATGGCGGTACAGGCTTTAGCAGCCCACCAGCCACTCGCCGGGCCGACCCACCTCATGGCGTCGGCCGGGCGGGGCACTGTTTCAACATGTCAAAAGCAAAGGACTGATGCTAACACGGAGCACCAGTGGTGGTTGCAACCAGCAACCTCCACTGTGGTGTGCACCATGAAGGGGTTAATGAATAAATTAACTAACACCACGAATATACTGTAGAATGGGCTAGCCCATGCACACAACGTTAAAGGGATGCGGACCAGAGAACCAGTCCCGCATTCATTCATAATATTCACAAACAGCACACCAGCCCTAGACCTCAGCCCATTTACCCATGAAAAGGTAAACAAAGCCCCCCCGCAATACTCCCCCAGTAGACACCGATTGACCGTCAGCATGAATGGTTAAGAGGAGGGAAGACTGTAGTGTAGACAGACATTCCCGCAGCAGGGAGACAAAACAGAAACAGTAGCCCAACATAGCATAGCGTTAGCCGCACGCTCCAGGATAACGGGGAAAACAACAACGTTTACCCAGATATCCCGCCGCTTGCGCCAATACACAACTCGGTTGTCTCCCGGGACAACTCGAGCACATCACAAACGCCAGCATTGTCATGCCTAGTGACATCCCACAGCGGAGAACAGTAGAACAGTGACCCAGCATTATAGCATTTAGTATTAGCAGCGCGCTCCAGGACAGCCTGGGAAACGTCCACCTCAGAGGGACGTTTACCCAAACATCCTGCCCCTGGCGCCAATATACAACTCTGTTGTCTAACAAAACAACAAGCAGCATTACTAACACCAGCGATAATGCCTAGTGGCGCAGGTCCTACCTTGTGTGAGGTAGCTCGATAGCTACACCTCACACGTTGTCCCTCTGTCTGCTGTCAACAAGACGAGGAGACTACAGACTCGACGCTGAGATGCATCGAAATGCATCCCGCTGCAGAGTCGCAGAACCCATACGAGCGCCGTCAGAACATGCCGCGAAGATTCCAGGGTTAGGCAAATCTCCGGTAAGCACTCAACCTAATTTCTCTAAACTTTTCATAACAACTAGTTGCAAAGGGTGCAAGCATCCGCTATGATGGAAACGAAAAAAGAGGAAGAGCGAGTGGTGACCACGCCTAGTGCTATATAGTACGTCACTAGGGCAGGGCCTGGCAGGTGCTGGGTGTATTTGTTTTTATTCGTTGATGGAGTACACTAGGTACTGGAGATGAGGTATATCTCGATGGCGAAGAGCAGGACGCGATTCGCCAGTACGACTAATATAACTGCTGTTGGCCAACAGCACAGAACACAAAGACACGATAAGATGAGATATTCCTTTATTGATCCCCTTGGGGAAAATTGGGGCATTGTAGCAGCATGGTGGAGGGGGGAGGGGAGGTACAGGTATGGGCAGGGTAATAGAAGAAAGATTTTTCTTTTTTCTTTTTTTAAATCTTTTTTTTTTCTTTTGACATGTTTTGGCCTTAAATAGTTTCAAAATATCAGTCATTTCTGAAAATAAGTTACAAAAGTAAAAATAAATAAAATGCATTTAGGAAAATAGCTCTTTATTTGATTATCATAAAAAAGTGTTTTCTATACAGAGATATCGACATCGGTAAATATCGGTATCGGCCAGAACAGCAATATTAATATCGGTTATCGGTATCGGCCACAATTTTCACATCGGTGCATCACTAGTTTCCATGTATTTGTTAGAGCGGGACAACTTACACTAAGGAACATTTTATAAAATAGAATGTAAATGTACCCAATTGTAGCCAAAAGGAAATAATGGGCTAGTGCCTGGTACAAAAAAAGATTAAAACACAATTACAAACACATTAGCAATAACATACATAATGCAACCCTTGCAATATACACAGTTCAATCCCCACATAGTATACGCAAGATAAATAGACAGTATAGCACAGTTTAGTACAATATTGCAGTTTAGCATAACAGGATAACATAGCATAGAATTGCAGTATAGGCCAGTATGAGTATATAGTAATATAGTATATAGCAGCGTAACATAGAATAATAATATAATAAAATATGGTATAATACTGTACCAATATGGTGTAGTATAAATAATATGATTTAGTTATATTATAATAAAATAAAAATTATATAGTATATAGAAGTATAATATAGAATAATACATTATATAAATGAATAGATACTGTTTGGTTTTACGCAATAAGTCTATCGGTGTGTTGTATGTGTGTAGCGGCAGGTATATATAAGAATCTTTCTTCTTCCTGTTCCTTTCGGCCATGGGATTTGGTGAGTTATATTAATATGTACTGTTGGACTGTGGTAATTCCATGTACGAATAAATAAATGATGATGATGATGATGATGATGATGAAGAGTCTCCTTTCACAAGACCACAATTCTGCCACAAAAATAACTAAACAAAGTAAATGAATGAATGAATGCATGAATACAAGAGATACAACGTGTGTTGCATGCTTTCCGTGTCCTTCTCCTTCCTCCTCCACGGTGATGAAGACGTGAGGGAGCCTGAGGGAAGTGCTAATTGATCAGCTGGTTAACAGGGATGTAATGGGGCAGATATCAGTGCTCTGCTCGTGTTGGAGCGCGTGTTGTTGTGGTCTGGAGACCCGACCTCATTAACCTGCTATTAGCTGCTGGCTAACAACGCAGAGCAGGGTCTGGTGGACGTGGTGTGTGTGTTAGTCTGGTGGTGTGCGTTTGTGTTAGTCTGGTGGTGTGCGTTTGTGTTAGTCTGGTGGTGTGTGTGTGTGTGTGTGTGTTAGTTTGGTGGTGTGTGTCTGTGTGTGTTTGTGTTAGTCTGGTGGTGTGTGTGTGTGTGTGTTAGTCTGGTGGTGTGTGTGTTAGTCTGGTAGAGTGTGTGTGTGTTAGTCTGGTAGAGTGTGTGTGTGTGTGTGTGTGTAGTGTGTGTGTGTGTGTGTGTGTGTGTGTGTGTGTGTGTGTGTGTGTGTGTGTGTGTGTGTGTGTGTGTGTGTGTGTGTGTGTGTGTGTGTGTGTGTGTGTGTGTGTGTGTGTGTGTGTGTGTGTGAGTCTGGTAGAGTGTGTGTGTGTGAGTCTGGTAGTCTGATGGTGTGTGTGTGTGTTAGTCTGGTGGTGGTGTGTGTGTGTGTGTGTGTATATTAGTCTGGTAGTGTGTGTGTGTGTTAGTCTTGTAGTGTGTGTGCGTGTGTGTTAGTCTGGTAGTGTGTGTGTGTTAGTCTGGTAGTTTGTGTCTGTGTGTGTGTGTGTGTGTGTGTTAGTCTGGTGGTGTGTGTGTGTGTGTGTTTGTGTTAGGGATGCCCCGATCATGTTTTTTGCCACCCAGAAAAGTGGCCATTTCTTTTACTTGAACCTGAGGACTGCATATTTTTTTTGCAAAGCTTAGCTTTTACTTTATACTTATGTAACGGATGGTATCGTGAAGCGCAGTCAAGAAGGGCTGGGGTGAGTAGCGATGCTATGGGTTAAACTCACCCTCACATCCTCAAAAGACCCATTACTTAGAAGTGAATTCACCTCTTGGTAAAGCGGTCTGTGTTGCTGCCCGCGGTATGGGAGACCGGGGTTCGACTCCCACTCGGGGGATCGAAGTTTGAGGTGACGTTGTCACAACCGTTACAATGGTGCCGATTGACCCGGATGCCTTGAGTGGAGTGGAGTGAGTTTGAGTGGGTGAGCGTAACGGATGGTATCGTGAAGCGCAGTCAAGAAGGGCTGGGGTGAGTAGCGGTGCTATGGGTTAAACTCACTCTCACATCCTCAAAAAGACGCATAGACCCAGTACTTGGAAGTGAATTCACCTCTTGGTATAGCGGTCTGTGTTGCTTCCCGCGGTGTGGGAGACCGGGGTTCGACTCCCACTCGGGTCACAACCTTTCCACTTATAGCACATGCACAAGCCTGGTCTCTTTTGAAAGATAACATTCTGAAGTTACTAATGCAAATCTAGTGCTAATGAAATAGAGTAACAGGGGTCTGAACTTGAGTTGAACTTGAACTTGTGTACTGTACTCACTTTTCTGTAGTGGTTGCAAGATTCCATATTCCAATATTCCAGCATAGAGGTACGCTGGAAAACACCATGGTGTTTGGTCCAGAGGACTGAGGCCAGAGAGAAGAGCTGGAGGAGGATGTAGATGGTACTGAGGCCCGAGAGAAGAGCTGTAGGATGTAGATCAGGGGTGGGCAATTATTTTTCCCGGGGGGCCGAATGAGCAACTGAAAATATGTTGGGGGGCCGGGCCAAAATTCCAAACTCAATTATGCATAATATACATTTTATTTCTATATAAAAAGCAGTAAATGGCATTGTTTTGACCCCTGGTAAGAGTGTATGTTATTATTTGGCAATTAAAAGGTGAGGTTAGCTTTCAAAAATATCATTTATTCAAATAGAATTTATTTCCAAAATGATAAACAAAATGTGAAACATTAATAACAAGGGCATTTTGAGTTTCATATACTATTGAAACAAGGATTTTCTTAGCTTTCTAAAGACATCACATCTAGCTTTCTAAAGACATCACATCATCTTATAGCAAAAATAAACAAGACATGTCACTGAACTGTGTAAAGAAAAGTGTCCCAGTTTTGTAGCCTTTTTTACTTTACATGCCTATATTAAACATTTAATGTTTTCAGAACTGTGCAAAAAAAAGAAAAGAAAAATATCAAGTGTCACATTTCACTTGTTATATTTCCACATTTTAGTGTTCATCAGTTCTTTTTTTTCATTCAGTGTGAGAAATCCAGTCTCTGTTGAGCTTTAACAAGTCCATCAAAGTCAGGTTGCATGTCTGAGGTGGAGATGCGAAGCACAGCTGCCAGATGTTCATCAGTGAGAGAGGATCTGTACCTGGACTTGGTAAACGTCATGACTGAGAATGTCTGTTCACATATGTAGGTGGATCCAAAGAGAACCAACATCTTCTGAGCATGTCTCCTAAGCGTATACTGTGTGTGTGAACGTTGACATGAAAAAAAAAAAGTAAAAAAAAAAAAAAAAAATATTAAAAGAAAAAATTTTTTTTTATTTTTTTTTTATTTTTTTTTATTATCATGTAATCTTTCGCGGGCCGGTCAGAATCATCGGCCCGCGGGCCGTACAATGCCCAGGTGATGGTACTGAGGCCAGAGAGAAGAGCTGTAGGAGGATGTAGATGGTACTGAGGCCAGAGAGAAGAGCTGTAGGAGGATGTAGATGGTACTGAGGCCAGAGAGAAGAGCTGTAGGAGGATGTAGATGGTACTGAGGCCAGAGAGAGCTGTAGGAGGATGTAGATGGTACTGAGGCCAGAGAGAAGAGCTGTAGGAGGATGTAGATGGTACTGAGGCCAGAGAGAGCTGTAGGAGGATGTAGATGGTACTGAGGCCAGAGAGAAGAGCTGTAGGAGGATGTAGATGGTACTGAGGCCAGAGAGAAGAGCTGTAGGAGGATGTAGATGGTACTGAGGCCAGAGAGAAGAGCTGTAGGAGGATGTAGATGGTACTGAGGCCAGAGAGAAGAGCTGTAGGAGGATGTAGATGGTACTGAGGCCAGAGAGAAGAGCTGTAGGAGGATGTAGATGGTACTGAGGCCAGAGAGAAGAGCTGTAGGTAGGGCTGGGCGACATGCAGGGGAGGAAATTAGGCCACTTTACTCGCCAATTGCGAGTATTTTTTACGTTTGGCGAGTAATTCATGAAGAGCACTCGCCAGTCTGGCGAGTACTAGTAATTACAAAACAAAACAAAAAAATCATTCTGCAATCTGCTGATTCGCTCACTGGCACAAGCCGAACTCTGACTCCCCCCTTGATTCCTCCCATTTGCGCCTCATAATAATCCGACCATAACCAATGAACATCATCGTTGTACAGATGCGCTCTAAGCTCCTCCAATGAACACTCATTTTCTAGAAGATGCCGCCCATCTAGGGGAAGTGGACAGATCACTGCGCGCGCCGCGCGGACCTACAGACTCCTGCCACCGGCAGCCGGCTTGACAACGTAGACAAATTTAGACAAAAACACACCAGTGGATGAAAATAATTGCATGTAGAGTCGTCGCTTTCGGATATCAGTGCGGTCTGACATGGGGGCGAACAACAGCACGCGACGCGTCTCCTTCGAGTCGGATGAGAATGACAAGTCAACAACATTAGCCGGCTAGCTACCTAGCATGTAACAAGCTACCATAACGCGCATTCAACATAGTGGACGACTATACTGAGCGGCTTTGCTTAAATGCAGCAGAGTGACATTTTATTATTACCGGGTTTCCCCCCATATCACCACTGTGACTCGCCCATATGCCCTTCACAACGGTGATGTTGTCATACTTGGCATTCAGAATACACCTGCTGAACCCCTAGCGTTGTCGATTCGGTTCCAATGTATTGTCATCTTACAGCACAAGTACAGTACAACCAGAATACATTTGGCATACAACCAGAGTGCAAATGTAACAAGTCAAGTTCAAGTTGTTTTATTTAGCTATTACATTACAGTGAAATGCTTGGTTCTTTCACTGCCCAACTCAGTCCAACCTAAACCAGCCCAACCCAGTATTGATTGATTGAAAACTTTATTAACAGATTGCAGAATGGGTACAATACAGTACAGCTCAATACACACAATTGTTAAGGGGATGCAGACCAGAGAAGGACTTTCGTCTTGTTTACATCAGGGTCCCCCATTTCAGTCCTGTTTGCTTAATGCCTTGTCCACTTCCTCCACACTCCAATATGCCCTTCAACCCTGCTCCTGTCAAACCTGCTCTTTCCATTCCCTCCATCATGTCCCCCCTTTCTGATGAATATTTCCTGCACTTAAGAGTCAGACACACATTCCTAGTAGTTGAGCTGTGATGAATGAATGAATGAAAACTTTATTTAACAGATTGCAGAATGGGTACAGTACAGTACGGCTCAATGCATGCAATTGTTAAGGGGATGCAGACCAGAGAAAGACTTTCGTCTTGTTTACACCAGGGTCCCCCATTTTCAATTCATTTTCAATTCATCATTCAGTATAACCTAGACCAGCCCAACCCAGCATCTTTCACTGCCCAGTTCAGCCCAACCCAGTCCAGAATAGTTCCCTCTTTCATGTTAATATGTGATTTAATGATGTAATATTTTGAAGAGTAGAGACAGTGTGATTAATTTACTATGATTGAAAATCAATTTAGACGAAGACGTACAAAGAAGTAATTATCACAATTAGCGATTTTTTTTGTCTGGTAAAAAATCTGTTTGGCTGGTAAAAAAAATCAGATACTCGCCAGTTGGCTGGTAAGCCAAAAAGTTAGTTTCCTCCCCTGGCGACATGGCCTAAAAATAAAATCCCAGATTTCTTTTTTTTTAAATCCGATTTACGATTTTAATCGATTTATTTCTCTTGAAAACTAGAAACACCAAGGAAATCATTCAAATAACCTTTGTTTTTATTTGACAAAAAAAAATTATCAAACCAAGATGAATTTCCCTATTGGGATTGAAGTGCAAACCTAACTTTCACCAATCTTCACTTAAAAAAAAAAGAAAATAATATATATATAAAAGGTTACTCTTGATCAAACAAAGATGAATGTCCCTATTGGGATTAATAGTGCAATAACTTGCTTTTTCACCAAACTTCACTTAAAACAAATAAAATGTGCCTCTTGATCATCAAACAAGAATGAATTTCCCTATTGGGATTAATAAAGTGCAAATCTAACTTTCACCAAACATCAGTTTTTGTAAAATAAACGGTGCTCTTGAAATGTTTTAATTTTTTTAATTTTAATTTTTTTTATCGAATTTAATTTTTCAAAATCATCCTAAATCATTAATTCGAATTAATCGATAATATCGATTAATCGCCCAGCCCTAGCTGTAGGATGTAGATGGTACTGAGGCCAGATAGAAGAGCTGTAGGAGGATGTAGATGGTACTGAGGCCAGAGAGAAGAGCTGTAGGAGGATGTAGATGGTACTGAGGCCAGAGAGAAGAGCTGTAGGAGGATGTAGATGGTACTGAGGCCAGAGAGAAGAGCTGTAGGAGGATGTAGATGGTACTGAGGCCAGAGAGAAGAGCTGTAGGATGTAGGGCAGGGTGCCGGTCAGAGATGGCCTCAAGGGCAAATTAAAGGAAAGAATGCAGGGTGCAGAATGCAGGAAAGAGTGGGAGACAGTTGACAGGGATGATGGTGTTAGATGGGCTTAAAGGGACAGTGGTGAATACATTAGAGAAGAAGGGACATATGATGATGACCTTTGCCCCCCATGATTAGCACATGTGTTTGGCAATGGGATTGTGTTTTTTCATTGAGCACTTACAGTTATCGTTAGGGCACAGCCAGGTATCTTGTGTTTTATTATAAATGCAGCTCAATGTGATGAACAGCAATTGTGTTATTTTTCAAACACACTAAAGTAATTAAAAGTAAAGTTTGATCTCTTTTGTACATCTCTTTTTTTGTTTGTCAGATAAGTGAGGGATAATGAATAAGAGCTTGTTTGTAGATAAACTCTTAGTTGACGGATCCTCTTTAGTTTTGGCCCGGAGGAGTTTGAACCTTGAAGAGACATAAATGTAGAGAGTTGAGTTAATGTAACAATCCCTCTATTGTCTTTCTCTTTCCCACGTAGAGATTAACCAAGGATAACTAATGGGAGCTAATGCGGGGGGCTATCTTTAGCCCCAGAGGATGCTGGGAATTGAGTATTTGATTGACAGTTGGGTAATCAGAGGGGAAGATGTGAAACGGAATGAAGTGACAAAAATATTCTGTTTGAATGAACACACACCTTTACTCTGTCTCTCTCTCTCACACTCCCTCTGTCTGTCTTCTCATCACACCTGTCCTCCATCTCCTCTGCCATCTCTCTCCCCAAGACCCAGCTCCTCCTCTGTTTTCTAAACACAGAAAACAAAAGGAACATACATACATACTGTACATACATACATACATACATACATACATACATACATACATACATATACATACATACATACATACATACATACATACATACATACATACATACATACATACATACATACATACATACATACATACATACATACATACATACATACATACATAGTACATACATACATACTGTACATTAGGGCTGCACGATTTTGGGAAATAATCTAACTGCAATTTTTCAGACAGATATTGCGATTGCGATAAAATTTGCGATTATAATTTGTATCCCCACAGAGGTTTATTGTAAAATGCGGCTTGCATCTGGCCTACGCGGTGGGTCTTTTCGGGACACAGAGCCTGAAAATGTTTCTTTTTACGTGGGAATCGATACCGGTACCCAACGGTACCTTTTTTTTCTGTACTTTACTCTCCCTCTCTGAAGTCTAAACTTCACAACGCACAATCTAAAACCCCTTACCTCCCTCTCCCAAACCGATCTTGTATCCCAATGGGACTTCCTGGTTAAATAAATACAAATACAAAAATAAATAAAATAAAATAAAAATTGCGATTTTTTTTTTTTTTTTGTGATTTGATAATTGCATCATTCCAAATCGCGATTTCGATTTAAAATCTATTAATCGTTCAGCCCTACTGTACATATATATATACATACATACATACATACATACATACATACATACATACATACATACATACATACATACATACATACATACATACATACATACATACATACATACATGCACCCCCCACACACATATATACAGGTACATACATTGACATACATTGACATAGGCTCCTCCCGGGCGCTTGTATGCTTTCTACAACGGAGTTCGGCGATTCATTTCTGGTCATGTGACATGTACGCCCAATCGTGGGACCGCAAGTGTCTACACTGGTTAAGCTTAGGCGCTCTTTCGAAGTTGGTTAAGGTTAGAGTTTGTCTTAGAGCATGGCGATAGATTCTTTCGACGGTTAAGCTTAGGCACTCTTTCGAAGTTGGTTAAGGTTAGAGTTTGTCTTAGAGCATGGCGATGATCAGGTCGGCACCTTGAGCAAGACACTGAGCCCCTAACTGCTCCCGATGAGCAGGTCGGCACCTTGAGCAAGACACTGAGCCCCTAACTGCTCCCGATGAGCAGGTCGGCACCTTGAGCAAGACACTGAGCCCCTAACTGCTCCCGATGAGCAGGTCGGCACCTTGAGCAAGACACTGAGCCCCTAACTGCTCCCGATGAGCAGGTCGGCACATTGAGCAAGACACTGAGCCCCTAACTGCTCCCGATGAGCAGGTCAACACCTTGCATGGCTGCCTCCACTGTCGGTGTGAATGGGTGAATGTTTGTAAAGTGCTTTGGATAAATGCAGTCCATTTTACCATACAGTACATAGATACACACATACACATACACACACATAAACACACATACATACACACACATACACACACACACACACACACACACACACACACACACACACACACACACACACACACACACACACACACACACACACACACACACACACACACACACAAGGCTGTACATTAACTTTTTTTGCACATAGCACTGGTGCTACAGAGGTAGGGCTGTCTTAAAGGGGACATGCATTGCTATTCCTAGCACTATTTGGGCAACTTTACACAATTCCTGTGAGTCTATTGAACCTAAATGAGTATGTGCTACTGCTGCTTCCCCGCAAGGTCCAGGTTGTGTGTAAATGAGTATGTGCTACTGCTGCTTCCCCGCGCGAGGTCCAGCCCAGGTTGTGTGTAAATGAGTATGTGCTACTGCTGCTTCCTCGCACGCGGTTTGTTTCCCCGACAGAAGCTTCTCTCTCTCTCTCCCTCTCTCTCTCACTCACTCGCTGTCTGCCTCGCTCTGTTTGAGGATGTGTCGGGTTACTCTATCTGCCTCACTCTGTTTGAGGAAGTCGCTCTGCTGTCGCTGTCAACCATACCGTCAAATCAGAACAGCTTAGTTGAGTGAGGGAGGATCTCGTGAACTCGAGACTAGACTGATGAGTCAATATGGTAATTAGAGACACAGACCCATTGATACTAACCCGTATTACTATAAAACCATGCTAAACACAGAAAAAAGCCATTTATAATGCATGTCCCCTTTAAATACTTCGAAGCTTCGTTCAATGGGCATGGGATTCGAATGGGGGAAAAAAATGTAATATATTAACTCATTCAGCGCCGGAGCGATATGCCCGATATAGGTCTAGTACGCCACGCGTTATTTCTAAACCTAGCCGCATTTCTGGCAGACGCTCTCTGATTGGCACTGACTGACGCTCTCTGATTGGCCACTGACGCGTTTGCCCAATCGCGTGACGAGCTGTGTCTTTGCCCATTTCCACGTCAAACAGCCTGCAAACTACCTGGCGTTCTATCGCTATGCTCTAAGACAAACTCTAACCTTAACCAACTTCGAAAGAGTGCCTAAGCTTAACCAGTGTAGAAACAGGCGTCGGCCAATCAGAGAGCGTCTTGCCAGAAATGCGGCTAGGTTTAGAAATAACGCGTACGCCACCGCTTTAATCAATGGGGGGACTGCGAGATTTGCGAGTGCTTAAAATATATCTTAAATTATAGCTATGGGTCTAATACACCTGTCGATTATCAGTGAGTTGCTTCCAGTCAACATCCACGAAACGGATACAGGTACATTTCCGTTTTATACCATGTTGAATATGAGTATAGTTTTGGTGCTTCTGAGTAATTCCACGAAAAGACGCGATAATAGCCCTTTAGTGGAATACACTAAACACGTTGTCATTTTTCGCCTGATTATCGAATCTTCCTGAAATCAATGCTAGATCATCAGAGCAGGCAACTGCACCTCCTCATCCATCACCCTCAACATAGGGGCCCCCCAGGGCTGTGTTCTGAGTCCCCTCCTCTACTCCCTGTACATACATGACTGTGTGGCTCAGCGGAACAACAACACAATCATCAAATTTGCTGACGACACAGTAGTGGTGGGCCTGATCTCTGCAAACGACGAGAGGGCCTACCTGGAAGAGGTCAAGGTCCTGGCGGGATGGTGCCAGGAGAACAGCCTCTCCCTGAACGTCAGCAAAACAAAGGAGATGATTGTGGACTTTAGGGGGTCAGGGACTACAGCCCCCTTAGCATCGACGGGGCACCGGTTGAGAGAGTGAACAGTTTTAAGTACCTCGGAGCCCACATATCCGAGGACTTGACATGGACCACACACATTGACAGTGTTGTGAAGAAGGCACGACAACGCCTCTACTTCCTCAGGCGCCTAAGGAAGTTCCAAGTCAGTCAGAAGATCCTTAAGAACTTCTACTCATGTACAATAGAGAGCATCCTGACTGGCAATATCACCTCCTGGTTTGGGAATAGCACCGCACAAGACCGTAGCAGACTACAGAGAGTGGCACGTTCAGCCGAACGCACAATTGGAGGGGGGCTTCCCACTCTCCAGAACATTTACAACAAGCGGTGCAGGGGTAAGGCTAAGAGAATTATCAAGGACTCCAGCCACCCAAATAACTGCCTCTTTGAACTGCTGCGGTCAGGCAAGCGATACCGGAGTCTCATGGCAAGCACAGAAAGACTCAGAAAGCTTCTATCCCCAGGCCGCGTCTATATTAATCCCAGCCGAAGAGTGCAAGAACGCTTCCGCATTCTTCCCCATTCGCCGGTAAGCAATGCGCATTTCCTTTTCCTTCGCCCAGGTGCTCGCCGCGCATGCTCATGAGGTCCTCGCTTGGTGTTGTAATGGCAACATTAAACTGAACGGCTGAGACCATCCGGTACATGTTTCTATTGTTCATGGGCGTATTATGGAGTATGTTTTATTGCGAAAATACTGTACATCTATGTGAATGTCAAATATGTGAATTTCAAAGGTTGTTCAAATGGAATGTTTGAGGTTGAGGGGTTATAAAATAGGCTAATCTGAGATTTATACAATTGATTTAGCTATAACAGTCTCCCCTGTTCAGACCTCTGGTGAGTGTACTGAATTAATAAAAAGTCACCTTCAAAGTAATGTGTGTCTTCAATTATTTTAATTATGCAGCAAAGGCCCAATCAGTGATCCAAATGTAAACCACAGGGTATAGTCTCCACCACCAGAAACAATAAGAAATTAAGGAGACTGGTTGATTGACTTCTTGATACAAGGACTACATTGACTAGACAACATGTAACTATGAGTTTTAATTGTAATTGCTGTATTGTGTGACCAGGGTTTGTTTACTTTGGTAATTGTATGTTTTGAGCTGTACTGTACTGTACCCATTCTGCAATCTGTTAATAACGTTATGAATGCCCGAAATAACAACGTTACAAAGTACAGTTGACAGCTGCGCTGTGTTAACACTTTAGTTGCCAAAGGACGAGTTTAGGCGTCCTTCCCCGCCATGCTCAAGTTGCCGAAGACGCCGTAACTCGTCTTTGATATCAATATTTCAAAAATCTGTGATCGGAATCATATTTCCTTTCCGGGGCCCTGAGACACAAGTGTGATCTCCTCTCAATCCTCTAGCGGTTCAAGACCGCCATCTGGTGGCCGATCGGCAGATCGAAAAAACAGATGTTACCTTTAACCCGGCAGGACTCACTCCATATGTGGTCCGGGCACTCGCTAATGTTAGAGAGACTCAGTCTTCACACAGTGAACATCGATCGCTGCAAATAACTCGAAAAAACAACATGATTTGGACGTATATATTATTATACAACCTGGAAATGGACCGGGTATTTCAACATCCCATAATGGAAAACTGTCTACCCCACGCTGATCGCCCAACGGCCCGCGGACACTGGGGTGAGTTTTAGCGTGTAATATTACCGTGTTCGACACTAACTGCTATGATGAGCATTTGACCCACATTAGATGAATGGTAAAACGTTGCCCACGGAATTATAAACGATCCCCCGCCCATCCGGTCAATATCAGATGATACGTAGAAACTTCTAGAAGTACGTCCAATTGACATTTTTTATCTCGCACAGATTCCTACCAAACTGTATTTCATCATCAATATAATGTATTTGGGGCTATAAATCACGTTCTGGAGAAAGCTGCAGAAAGAGATGAAAACATACTTATACTTTAGATCATATTTTAGTATGAATATGTGAATGAAAAAGTTTAACGTTGCTACACCATGAACAATACATATAGGACCTTGAATGGGCCCTAATAATGGCAATCTAGCAATAGAATTTAAAAAGTTATAGCCCTGCAAAGAAGGGGAACTTCTCCATGTTAAATAGAGCTGGCAACGGATGGTATATCATGAATTTAACCTTAGGCAATCAAAGTGTTAATGTACAGCGAAATAACGTTATGGCGTTATGAAAGTACAGTTGACAGCTGCGTTGTGTTAATGTACAGCGAAATAACGTTATGGCGTTATGAAAGTACAGTTGACAGCTGCGTTGTGTTAATGTACAGCGAAATAACGTTATGGCGTTATGAAAGTACAGTTGACAGCTGCGTTGTGTTAACGTTACAATGTACAGCGAAATAACGTTATGGCGTTATGTGGTCCTCGTTTGGATAATATGTAACGTTACAATGTACAGCGAAATAACGTTATGGCGTTATGTGGTCCTCGTTTGGATAATATGTAAAGTACAGTTGACAGCTGCGTTGTGTTAACGTTACAATGTACAGGGAAATAACGTTATGGCGTGTTATGGCGTTATGTGGTCCTCGTTTGGATAATATGTAAAGTACAGTTGACAGCTGCATTGTGTTAACGTTGCAATGTACAGGGAAATAACGTTATGGCGTTGCGAGTGAATCTGGTCCGCGTCGCGATAATATACATGTATTCCATTTCATTTCGGCGTCTGAGCGGCGAAAAAGAAAATGCGCATTTGGAGGGCATTACCGGGGCCAATCAGGGCAAAATGCGGAAGCGCTCTTGCACTCTTCGGCTGGGTTGCTCAACGAACAATAACACTATGCAACAACCATCAAATGCACTCACAACACACACATCCACACGCACACACTCACTTTAAACAAACAACACACTGCAGCACCCACTCTCCACACTTTAGAAAACCTAAACACTTTATATTTATTGGTAAAAGTATTCTGTACTTCTGTATGACAACTATTAAAGAAACTTGAACTTGAAACTCATTATTATCCTTCCTCATGCAAGAATGAAAAGAGCCCCCTCCCACCCAACGGCACACAGCCACACACACACAGAGACAGCATCGATCGGGGTAGAAATAAATATCAGATCAACGATCAAATTTTTATATAGTGTTCTTACCTTGTATCTGATGTAATGCAAAAGAAATAATCCAATTATCTGATCGCCCTTCCAAAGGTCCGTACCACATTACCAACCATTACATATGGGCGGGCGGGTTACTGTTCCATGCCATCGTTGTATAGACCTACCTCGCCTGAGTATTTAAACCCCGCCCGCACGGCTTGGATCTTCCCAGAAAATAAACCACACCATTCCCAATGGAGTGCAATACCGGCTGGAAGGCGTAGGCGGCGGTATTTGCCCTTTTGTGAGCTCAGACCCATTCCCAACGATAACATCAGGCTGGATGGATGAAAATTAATGGATATCGCTAATAAAAGAAATAACGATTAAAACCTGACTATACTCGTGATTGGCGCTCAAGCGATGGCGAGTTAACCCGACTATCATCGTGACTGGCGCTGAATGAGTTGAAAGAAAATAATAATAATAATAAAAAAAAAATTGTTGCAAAATCAACTCTGCCTCTCTTTGTTAACTACAACAAGCAATGCTGTTTGTTATTTAAGATGAGGTCGGACTCTGCACTGACAGATTTGTGTTCATTGTGCTGCTTTTATAAAGCCTCAAATGACGGCTTACAATATTTCATGAAAGCAAAGTGTTTCGTTTGTCTAAGATTTAAAAAGGTTTAAACTTTACAGCACTGACAAAGTGCTGTACAAGTCCCAAAAAAAAATATATATATATAATATATATATAATATAATATAATATATATATATATATAAAAATATATAAAATATTTAATTCAAAGCTTCGAATTAAAATCGTATGTATGAACTCGACATACTCCGTTTCCTTCCATGATGAATCTGCAAGTGTTATGGAGTTTCCAGTGTTGCTGCCACCGTTGCGTTTGTTTGTGAGTGTCTTTATTATGTTAGCTCGGTAGCTAATCCGCTCCTAGCAGTGTACTGTGCCCCGCGTACCTGTCTGTGACCCCAGTACGGTGGCCTGTACTCTCTCTGTGTCGTTTTAGCGTGCACACATTAACATAACACCACAGGCTGTTTTGCCTTTTTCTTCTTTGAGCTTAAAATAACTCCACACAGCTGACATGATCACGGTGCGCTGCTAACAAGACTCATGTTTAGCTAACGATAACGTTGTTGTCGCGCTACTACTGTTCACGTGATGGCACGCTTTACAGCATATATCGTATCGGTAAATACTCAGTGTTTTTCCGATATCCGATCCCGTGAATTTGGCCAGTATCGGACCGATACTGAGTATTGGATCGGTGCCATCCCTAATATATACTATGAGTAAAAGTAAACGCAAGGTGCAGGTGAGGGTCTGGTCAGACATTAATCGTATGATAGACTACAACTACCAAGTAGAATAGACATTGTATTCTGCTGACTTTGTAGACAGTTTTTAAGTCGCTTTGGACAAAAGCATCAGTTAAATGACTAAAGACATTTTGATGCAATTTTTTACGTCCATTTTTGTCTATTGGCCATAAATATAGAAGACGCTGAAGGAGAAAAAGTTAATTTTCACTTCATGGTGTTTTCTTTTTCATTTCTTTTAAGGAAATTGACTTCCTGAATGGTAATTAAAAATCTTTGTGTTTGGTTTTGGCGCAAAGTCTCAGAGGACACTCGCCTGGCTCGCTGAACGAGCCTCGCTACCCCTAAACTAATTATTATTAACCAAGTTCAACACTAATTATTACTAAGTAAGAACAAATTATCATTAAAGAACTTGTTAGAGCGATAATGACTGTTTCCTCTGTAAGGGAGAGAAGGCTCTAGAACGTGTCATCACAACTAATCTCACAGCCGCCTATTAATGAGGAAAGGGTTTCCTTCTCATTTCTCTTCAGTCCCAAGACCTGGTGAGGATGGACCCTAGTTTTAATATCATTCTATTACCATTTTTTATAAATTTTCTATTTAACCTTTATTTACCCAGGCAAGCAAGTAAGAACAAATTCTTATAGGGGAGGCTGCAACAAAAACAAGGTTATGTACATGCATACAAGAAAATAAAATGGAAAATTACAGTAGCAATAGTATACAAGGAGAATTACAATAAATAAGGGAGAGAAGGAAAGAGAGAGAGGGAAAAAGAAAGGGAGAGTGAGAACCAGAGGGAGAGAGAGAGAAGAAAGGGGGAGAAGGTGGTAGACCAATGGTCAAAGTGTTTTGTCTATTACCATAGAGACCAGTGGTTCTCAAAGTGTTTTGTTAATAGCATTATATTACCATAGAGACCAGTGGTTCTCAAAGTGTTTTGTTAATAGCATTATATTACCATAGAGACCAGTGGTTCTCAAAGTGCGGCCCGCAGGAAATTAAATATTTTAAAAGAAAAGAAATTAATAAAAGAAATGCTACTACTCAAGAGTATAATAATAATACACTTTATTTGTATAGCACCTTTCATACAAGAAATGCAGCTCAAAGTGCTTCACAACAGTGCAATGAAACAGTTAGTCAAATAGAATAGACAGAGTAAAATGATGTGCAGTTCTGAGTATAACACTCGAACAATGACCCTCAGCTGCCAGAGATGTTCCCCTCCTGCCGACCTGTCGTTCACAATTTGTATAAAAAGCTAAATTACTAAATGTTTCTTGGCGTTATTAACACATCCGGTGCCGTTAACATTTCTGTCGCCCGATCGTGCCGGAAACGTAGATATTTTTTTTTATCCACTTTTTCTCCTCTTTTTTCTATTTTTCTCCCATCCCAATTCCTCTGTGCCAATTCTCCCCTCCCCTGTCTTGGACGTTGCTCGCATATGCCCCCCACTGGCCGGTTGTAGGGAGGATAGAAGCCTTGCATCACGTGTCCCCTCCGATACACGAGGAGGCAGCCTGTCACATCTTTTCACCTGCCAGTGCGGACTCTCATTGGCGAGGTATAACATGTGGGAGGCTCACACTACCCCCGCCATTTCCTGTCTCTGCTGTGCAGGCGTCCCCAACTGACCTGTAGGAGTCGCTGTCCTCAACGTCCAGATTACCACCCATCGACTTCCACCCGCTAACTCTGCCAATTGAGTTAGTATGACGGCTGGCCCAAGCCGGAGGCAATGCAGACAGCCGGAGTTGAACCCGGTGTCTCTTGCGTTGGTGACGAGCGCAATGTCCGCTGCGCCACCCAGCTGCCCCCGGAAACGTAGATCTACGTTTTTCTCGCGGTATTTCTTTTATTCGCTATTGCCATTCATAATTCTAAGGCTAAACGGCATTGCATGCGTGCACGAGGAAGGATAATAATTATGATCTAGCTGTGATTTCAGGAAGATCCGATAATCAGGCGAAAAATGACAACGTGTTTATTGAATTACACAAAAACGCAGTTTTCGCGTCTTTTCCCTGGAATGACTCAGACTCACTCAAACTATATTCATATTCAAAACGGTGTAAAACGGAAATGTACGGATGAAAAAATAATCTGTTTTTTGTAGGGCTGTCTTAAATACTTCGAAGCTTCGTTCGATGGGCATGGGATTCGAATATGGAAAAAAAGATTATTATTAAAAAAAATATATATATATGATTTTTTATATTTGTTTGTGCAAAATCAACTCTGCCTCTATTTGTTAACTACAACAAGCAATGCTGTTTGTTACTTAAGATGAGGTCGGACTCGGCACTGACATATTTGTGTTCATTGTGCTGCTTTTATAAAGCCTCAAATGACGGCTTACAATATTTCATGAAAGCAAAGTGTTTTGTTTGTCTAAGATTTAAAAAGGTTTAAACTTTACAGCACTGACAAAGTGCTGTACAAGTCCCAAAAAATTTATATATATATATATAATATATAATATATATATAATATAATATATATATATATATATAAAAATATATAAAATATTGAATTCAAAGCTTCGAATTAAAATCGAATCTCGGCCCCGAAGCTTCGAATTCCAAAAAAAGAAATCGAGGGTCAGCCCTAGTTTTTTGCACGTTGACCAGAAGCAAGTCACTGAGACTCAACAGCGTTATTAGACCCATAGCTATACTATAAAATATAGGTTTAGCTCTACAAACTACAACTACGTTTACATGGGTTTAATGGACAGCAAGGAAGGGGTCACTTCCCGGAAGGGGCGTGGCACTCAATGTGTTAAGGTGTCATATTTGGTCCGGTTCCCATACAGTTTTAAACCAACCTCACACAACATCACACAGTACTTTGCTTTTTAACCCTTTCACTGCCACACTACCAAACGGTTAACCCTTTCACTGCGACAACACAGAAGGTTAACCTTTCACTGCCACGTGACAATGATGTAAAGTGTGATAGTGTGATTGTAAAGGGTTAACCTTCTGTAGTGTGGCAGTGAAAGGGTTAAGAAGGTAAAACTGCGCCCCCTGGAGCTAAGCTGTCAAGTTAGGAATGACATCGCTGCAGATACCTTAGCTAGCGATTTCAGGGATTGCCATTTTATGTGAGAGTGAAAGTTTGACCTTGGTGAAAGTTTTTATTGTGGTGGCCCTCAATCGAAGGTTGGGTTCATACATTGGCCCTTGGCCATCAACGCTCCTGCCATAGACCAATGGTTCTCAACCTTGTTAACCCTTTCACTACCAAAGGGGTAACCCTTTCACTGTGACAATACAGAAGGTTAACCCTTTCACTACCACACTACCAAAGGGGTAACCCTTTCACTGTGACAATACAGAAGGTTAACCCTTTCACTACCACACTACAGTCACTACCACACTACAGAAGGTTCTGTAGTGTGGTAGTGAAAGGGTTAACCTTCTGTAATGTGGTAGTGAAAGGGTTAACCTTCTGTAGTGTGGTAGTGAAAGGGTTAACCTTCTGTATTGTAACAGTGAAAGGGTTACCCCTTTGGTAGTGTGGTAGTGAAAGGGTTAACAAGGTTGAGAACCATTGGTCTAGGTTAACCTTCTGTAGTGTGGTAATGAAAGGGTTAATGTGTGACCCCTGAGAACAGAGGAGACGACTCATATCACGGTCAAACAGAGTGAATGATGAACTTTGACGCTCAAAATATAATTGTATTTATCTTTTTCAGGCTACACGTAATATATTTTACTGTCTTTCAGTGTCGGGATACAGACCAGCTAGCCTAGCTGTCGGACAAAAAACACCTCTCCCAAAGTTCTAAGCTAGGCTAGTGATCCATATCTGCGTCCATTTGTTTGTGCTAAACTACCGTACTTTTCGCACTATAAGCCGCACCGGACTATAAGCCGCAGCAGCTAAATTGAATGATGTGTACATATATAAGCCGCACTGGACTATAAGCCGCAGGTGTTTTAATGTTTAATTACCATATGTAAGGGTTCGTGCACAGAGGGGATTGTCACAATACTGTCGGACAAATAACAAGAATTAACTCATTTACAAGTTGTATTAAGTTTAGCAAATAAGGGAACAGATAAATAACATTTCAATGCAGTAAAAAAAGCTATATTTTCAGGTTTGGTCCATATATAAGCCGCACCGTTATATAAGCCGCAGGGTCGAAAAATGGGGGGAAAAGCCGCGGCTTATAGTCCGAAAAGTACGGTAATCTAGCTTGCGGCTGGATAGCGTTCTACTGAACGCACAGAGAGGATATATAATTAATTAATATTTTTTTTTTTATTAATGCAGAACTGTTCCATTGTCAAGCGTCTTGCCTACATACTGGATTGTTTTTTACTAACTTATTGATACTCTTATCGGTTCTTTTTGATTATTTTGCAAGAAAAAAAGACAATTAATTAAGAACAGAATCGACATTGCTTTATTATTTATAACTTTATAAATAAATATTATTTCTTCAGCAACAGCAGCAGCAATGTTCTTTTATATAACTTTATAAATAAATTATAAATAAATAAATATTATTTCTTCAGCAACAGCAGCAACCATGTTTTAAATGTGTGAATTATAGACTTTTTTATAATAAACAACAAATGTAAGATAAAAAAAACGATATACACTGAATGATTAGTTGTTACCTAAAGCCCTTGGACTCCACTGTAGAGAAGGGGGGCAGGCCTTTGACAACAAACTGGGTCACAGCCCTGTGACACTTGTTCACCCTATCCTCTGTCATCCTTCCTAGCTGCTAGGGTGAAGGGACTTTGGGCTTGGCTGGGACCGGTGGTGGTAGAGGGAGGAGGGGTGGGCTGGGACATGGTGGCTGCAGCCTCAGCCTGACGATCTATAAAAAGTTGTCATCTTTCAAATATATTTGTAGCTAAACAATTAGCTAAGCAATTATATTTTATTTATTAGCCTATTCGTAATAATTCATTATTAGCCTAGCTAACTCCGTATCTTGGCTTACCTGCAGTGGACGTAGATGCAGATGGAACACTGCGAGCAAAGCAGTCGAAAACGGCGCATTTCTGCACACTGTTATGTTTTGCCAACAGATGTTTTGATAAATTGCTCGTATTGCAACCCTTACTGGCAAATGTTTTGTTGCACTTGTGGCAACGTGCGTTGTCGGCATCGACTCTCGTAAAGTATACCCATACTTTCGAGCGCTTCGCTCTCTCCGCCATGACGAGCACATGCAGAGCTGTCTGTGTGCTGCACGCTTCAACACGGAGCCACAGACAGCACCTTCCTTAAGTACCCGTATGTGTATGTGTGAGTGTGAGCGGCTCGCAACGAGTGTGTGTAATGGCTCGCTGCGGCTTGCTTCTTGTGCAGACAGAGAGAGGAGAGATAGTTTGCAACGTTTAAATTCCTCTGAAAAAAACCTCATAATAATAATAATTTCTCGAGTATCAATAGCAGTACCGATAATGTCGGAGCTTATCAATACTCAGTTTTTTTCTAATTTAGTACCGGTGCCCGTTTAGAACCGGGGTCCGGGGGGCATCCCTAGTCATCACCAGTCACTTAGCTTAGCTGAGGACCAATGGGAAGACGAGTTTCTCTGATGGGAGAGGGGTAGTAGGATTATTTTGAAATCAGTGAGAGGGGTAGTGGGATTATTTTTAAATCAGTCAGAGGGGTAGTAGGATTATTTTGAAATCAGTGAGAGAATTAAAAATAATTGGCTGTACGTTTTGTTTACACCAGCTGGTGCAGGAGGGGTCATTGACAAAACATTTACATTTATAAAAAAAACATTTTGGCATTATGTTTAGTGTTTCCCCTAGGATTTCTTTCAGGGGGGGTGGTAGGCCCCCAAAACTACTAGTGTTTTCGCGGGGCGAGCGTGTCACGGATACGTGGTGTCAACAGTGTCGTCATAGATGCGCGCAGTAAGGCGGTTGTTAGTATCAGTGCATTTCTCTACACCTAGCTGAAATGAAACGATTGCACATAAATTAGGTAAATAAATATTAACAATATTTTAGGGATGCACCGAATATTCGGCCATCGAAAATTATCGGCCGAAAATGGTTAAAAATGCATTTTCGGCTTTTGGCCGAAAGGGTTTTAGCACCGAAAATATATCACTGAATGTCAAAGAACAGGGTTATGTAACGTTCGTAACCTAAAGTGTTGTTATGATGACGTAATCAAAACGCGGCTACAGACTTTGCGCAACGTATAACGTGAGCAGCTTGGCAGCTCTTCCTGCGTTATACAGCCTGTGATAACTAACTCCTCTTGGGAGTCACGCTGTTTCTATGTAAACTCTGTGAGCAACGCATCCAATAAATGCGTCTTTAACATGCTTTATATCCTCGCCATTACTATATGCCCGTCGCGGTTAAAACCTTTTAAACTAACCTTAGCGTTAAGCTAGCTAACAGCGCTTCCGGTCCTCTTTCACTCGTCTCTCGTAAGCTATGTCATCCCCCGCTAAGAGTCACGGGAGATGTAGTAAATACAACAGTCCTTCCATAATTCCATGAATTATGACAGTAGCCACTACAGTAACATCATTAAGTCTGCTATAAGCTATTATCCCTCTCGTGTGTGTGTCTTTATGCAGATCTTTATGCAGTTTTAAAGCACCATGGCTTTGTTCTGAATGCACTTTGTTGTAGTTATCCTACAGAGAAAAGAAAATGCACTTGACTTTAATGCACATTTTGTTGTATGCAAAGAGAAAATGTTTAAATTGTACAATCTTTCAGCAGTCAGTCTGGAATTAATGTATGCATTCAAAAGTGCTGAATAAATGTTTTATGGGCCCATAATAGTGATTATTAATATTATTTAAGTTAAGTTTAGCCATAATCATGTCTTTTGCCGTAATCAGGTAGCTAAAAAAATAAAATAAATAAATACATTATATATATATTTATATTAATCATTTTTGGCCTTTCGGCATTCGGTTTTCGGCCAACTGTTTCCTATTTTCGGTATCGGTTTCGGCCAAGAATTTCCCATTCGGTGCATCCCTACAATATTTATTTACAACACATAAATTAACTTATTTACAATTATACATACAGTAGTGACAACACATATATGAACTATTTACAATACAGGGAGGCACATACAACACTCATAACTATTTACAACCAGTGTCAAAGCGAGCGCACTCAAGTTGTTCGGAAATTCTGAGGGCTCAGAGTGCACACTGGACGCTCTGACCAAGAGTCAGTTTATCAGAGCGGAGCAGATTTATTGTGGAGTGAATTTATTAACTCACCTTAACTAGGGCCCTATGAAATCCGTTTTTATCTTTTCCTGTTTTCGGATATGAATTTTCCTGTTTTCGGATTTCTCTGTTTTTAATTTTCCCGTTTTCGGATTTCTCTGATTTAATTTTTTTTCCTTTGGATTTAACAAAAAATAAAACGGTTCAAAATTATATTTTTAACTAACTTTAATAACAGTACATCTGCAAACAGTGCCAGTGTAGTTTAATGTTCAGTGCCAGTTAGGTTATGAGGTTTCTTTTTTCCAATTCAGTTCAGTTCAATACAGTTCAACTGCCAGCGCAGTGCACTAACTAAATAATAATTAAATAGTTCAATAATACAAAATAATAATTTGTTTAAAAGAGAGAAAGAAACTGTAAAATGTTATTTATTTCAAAGAGATGTCCTTTAAAGGTTCATTCTTCTCCCCATCTCTGGCTGACATCACCATTGTGATACATGATGGTTAGGCCTTTGTGTTTTCCTCAGTGAGGGTTTCTCTTTTTGTCGGTCAGCAGCGTTTTGTACTTGCTGAAGCTTCTCTCTGTATAATAATCTTTTAAGTTTAAATATCAACATTATCTGGCCATCCTCAATACATAGTAAATACTATCAAACTTGCAAAAGACCAGAGTTGCGCGCGAACACACACACACACACACACACACACACACACACACACACACACACACACACACACACACACACACACACACATGCACACATACACACACACACACACACACACACACATAAATTCTTTTTTTATTATAATTTTTTCTGGCGGGCGAGTCGCCCCGCCAAGGCAATGGTAGGGGAAACACTGATGTTATATCACAAAACTGAGATATTGAACATATAGACGTTGTCATGTATTGATGTCAGTACAGTAGCAGGACGTTGTCATGTATTGATGTCAGTACAGTAGCAGGATGTTGTCATGTATTGATGTCCGTACAGTAGCAGGAGGTTGTCATGTATTGATGTAAGTACAGTAGCAGGACGTTGTCATGTATTGATGTCAGTACAGTAGCAGGATGTTGTCATGTATTGATGGAAGTACAGTAGCAGGATGTTGTCATGTATTGCTGTCAGTACAGTAGCAGGCCGTTGTCATGTATTGATGTCAGTACAGTAGCAGGATGTTGTCATGTATTGATGTCAGTACAGTAGCAGGAGGTTGTCATGTATTGATGTCAGTACAGTAGCAGGCTGTGTTTTTATATTAAGCTGTAGTGTAAAGCACCCTGTGCATTCGTGCTGTGAAGGGTGCTATATAAATAAAGGTAATTCATTCATGTAAGTACAGTACATTTACATTTAGTCATTTAGCTGACACTTTTATCCAAAGCGACTTACAAGTTCTGTACGACAAGTCATCAGGAAGGGCACAACTCTATCAGCTGAGTAACAATGTTCATCAAAGTGTTGAGTGCTACAGTGTAGGTTAGTTTATTAGGACAAGTGCATGACAGTAAGGTTAGTTAGGATTAGATATTTTTATCTTTTTTCTTTTTAATTCAGATAATGGTTGAAGAAGTGCGTCTTTAGTCGACGGCGAAATATTGGATGGGTTTCGGCTGTCCTAACTGGGGTGGGTAGTTCATTCCACCATTGTGGGGCAAGGACTGAGAATAGGCGGCTTCTCTTTGATGACCCTCCCGGAGCTTGGATAGGAGTAGGTCTGAGGCGGCCAGAAGATGCAGAGCGTAGGGGTCTTGAGGGTGTGTAGTTAGAGACCATTGACCGGAGGTAGGCGGGAGCGGTTCCCTTTGCCCCACGGTATGCTAGGTCGAGGGCCTTGAAGCGGATTCGTGCAGCAATGGGGAGCCAGTGCAGGTCCCTAAGAAGTGGGGTGACATGGGCCGACTTCGGTAGGTTTGAGATCAGGCGGGCCGCTGCGTTCTGAATGAGTTGAAGAGGCTTAGTGGCAGTGGCCGGGAGGCCAGCGAGCAGTGCGTTGCAGTAGTCGAGGCGGGAGATGACTGTTGATTGGACGAGGAGTTGCGTGGCTTCTTTTGTCAGGAAGGGGCGGATCCTTCTGACGTTGCTCAGGAGGAATCTGCATGTTCTGGTTGTCGCTGCGATGTGAGCAGAGAAGTTCAACTGGTCGTCGAGGACAACACCAAGGTTCTTGGCGGTCAGGGACGCGGTCACAGCTGCATTCTCGACTGTGATGGAAAGATCGGTCAGGGGTGAGGATTTGGCCGGCAGGTGGAGCAATTCTGTTTTGCTTAGGTTCAGTTTGAGGTGGTTGGTCGTCATCCAGGCGGAGATGTCGGACAGACAGTGAAGTGCCTCTGTGACCGCAATGAGAGCCGTTTCTGTGGAGTGGCCAGTCCGGAAGCCAGACTGATTTGGGTCTAGGAGGTCATTCTGTAAGAGATAAGCAGTAAGTTGGTTGGATACAGCACGTTTAAGTGTTTTAGAAAGGAAGGAGAGAAGAGAGACAGGACGATAGTTGCCTATGACGGTCGGGTTCAGGGTTGGTATTTTTATGAGCGGCGTGACTCTGGCTTGTTTTCGGGAGGTGGGGACCACCCCCGAGTTGAGTGAGGAGTTGATGGTTGCAGTTAGGAATGGGAGGATGTCTGGTGCTATGGTCTGGAGCAGGGGTTCCCAAACTTTTCAGGCCGCGACCCAAAAATAACGGGGTCAGAGAGCCGCGACCCCCACTATGATAGGAGGCAAACAAAAACAAAAATAAAAAATTATAACTTTTTTATTTTTATTATTTTTTTTTAAATAAATGGAAATGTATGGTTGAAACATGCACACGTTCAAACGCACACACACTAATAAGCATTGGAGGCTTTTAACCAGGGCCGGACTGGGGAAATCATTCAGGCGAGGAAATATAGTGCAAAATATAGCCCCAGTCAGGCCACTTTTTAAGCAGGGGGTCTGGGGGTCCCCCACTATTGCGCTGCTGCAACTAGAAACACTGTCCTGGCCGCGTGTATACTTTCCGCAACGGAGTTCGGTTTCCGGGTTCCTCTGATTGGCCGCGACCCCCACGTGACCCGCCCCCCCTATCCACCGCTGCCGCGCGCGGCAGAGCGAGCGGCCATGGACTTGACTTTCGCTTTCAATTTGACGCTCGCTTCCTGAGACTTACGCTTTGCGCACTGCTGTTTAATAATATTGTCGCTTTTCACATCGCATGCTCTTGTGACTTGTGCAGTCATCTAGTTAAAGACAGTAGAGGTTGGCGTCAGTGTAAGTTAGTGTTGTGTTCATTCATAGTTAAAGACAGTAGAGGTTGGCGTCAGTGTAAGTTAGTGTTGTGTTCATTCATAGTTAAAGACAGTACTGTATATTTGAATACCGTTTGTCACAAATCTATCAGTACTAATACCTACAGTATATGTCCCTATGCCATAAATGTCATGTATGTTGTGTATGTCATAAATGTCTATATGAATTGAAAATGGCGGACCCTGATGTAAACAAGACAAACAAGACTTTCTCAGGTCTGCATTCCCTTAACAATTGTGTGTATTGAGCCGTACTGTATTGTACCCATTCTGCAATCTGTTAAATAAAGTTTTCATTCATTCATTCATTCATTCATTCATTCATTCAGGTTGCCGTCACGGTCAGTGTAAGTTAGTGTTGTGTTCATTCATAGTTAAAGACAGTAGAGGTTGGCGTCACGGTCTGTGTAAGTTAGTGTTGTGTTCATTCATAGTTAAAGACAGTAGAGGTTGAGTATGTTTTAGTTTTTTTAACAAATGTTTTTTATTTTCCCTTTTTTTACATGAAACAAGATAAACAATACAGTAACAGTAATAATCAACGATGAATCACAGGACAATAACAGAAATAATAATAACAATAATGACAGTCCAGTAATTTAATCAGAATGAAACAAACAACACACTGCAGCACCCACTCTCCACACTTTAGATCACCTAAACACACTTTATATTTATTGGTAAAGGATTTGCACTACAACTCGTACACCTTACTGTAAATTGTACCTAAATTGTACCTCATCCCATTTCTGCTTTGCACTATATAGTATTGTATATTAGTACATTGCATAGTATATTGTATATTGTATGGTAACTCAGTTACTTCTATTCTGCATCGAACATTGTACATATGTCTATACTGAACACTGTGACCTCTATTTTTACTTCTATTTTACATGCTATACTATTTTATTTCATACTTATCTTGTCTAGCACAGTCTCTGGAGCGTAACAGTAAGAAGCATTTTGTATAAAAGTATTCTGTACTTCTGTATGACAACAATGTATGCCTTTCAAATAGGGATGTCCGATATTATCGGCCGACCGATATTATCGGCCGATATCGGCAGTAAAATGTGATATCGGAAAATATCGGTATCGGTAAATTTTTTTTTTTTTTTTTTTTTTACATTTATTTAACCTTTATTTACCCAGGCAAGCAAGTAAGAACCAATTCTTATTTTATTTATTGTCAAAAGTATGCATGTTGGTTTAATTCAACAACAAGAGATATGTAATGTTAATTTTTACTTTTTTAATTATCATATTTTGCACAGATAATGCTTACATTTAGAAAGCCTTTTGAATGCATCCAGTGAAATTATTAATTACCTGAAATTATTCAGTTTTTTTGGGGGGAAACCCTGCATATATCGGTATCGGTTGATATCGGTATCGGTATCGGTATCGAAATTAAGAGTTGGACAATATCGGAATATCGGTATCGGTAAAAAAGCCAATATCGAGCATCCCTACTTTCAAATGATAAATGATAAATGATTAAATGATACACACTGAAATCTACGCTCTCCAGTGTTGGGAAAGTTCACTTTCTACATGAACTAGTTCAGTTCACAGTTCACAATTTTTTAAATGAACTAATTCAGTTCATAGTTCATAATTCAAAATTTTGAACTAAAGTTCATGGTTTCAAAAATGAACAAATTTAGTTCTTTTTAGTTCTTTTTTGATATATATATATTTTTTTTATATAGATTTTTCACGTACAGTTACTTACATTACAAAAACACACATTGGGACAATGGAGGGGGGGGGGTCCTCCAGTTCATCTCTATGCCATCATCCACACCATAAGCAAGCAAAAACAAAACAAAAAGAAAAACAAGCAAAAAGGAAAAGCAAACCAAGACAGGCACTGTACAGTATTGCACTTGCCTCGAGCCCATTCACATGTAGACATATATTTATTTTTTCCTATCCTAGGTCTGTCCATACAATGGGGCACTGGGCCTTTAGAAGGATCCGAGAAATTTCAGCAGGAAAATAGTCTAATAGTGGGGCCCACACCTCCTGAAAGGAAGCGTTGTTGCCTCTATGCATTGCACAGTGTCTTTCATGGGGTAGCACACCGAAGATCTCTCTATACCACATTTGTAAAAATGGAGGCTTATCCTTAATCCAGTTTATCAGAATGCATTTCCGGGCTGAAAGTAGAAGTTTATCAAATAGTTTGAATTGTAAAGGGTGTCACCCCTCTTGTTTACATCAGGGTCCCCCATTTTCAATTCATGACTGAGCTGTACTATACTGTACCCATTCTGCAATATGTTAATAAAGTGTTCAATCAATCAATCAATCACTTGGCCCCAGAACCTGGATAAACACTTAGATTCCCAAAAGTAGTGATATACTGTAGCCTGTAGGTACCCAGGTCTGTTTGACATTTCGAACATAAAGGAGATATTGAACGGCCCATTTTGTTAGTTCTTTTTTCAATACGTTGCTGCAAACTATTATTTGTAAAAAATATTGAACCACACAGACAGCAATCAGAATACTGGCATTTCCATAACGCTTTGCCACCGCGCATTCAGTCCACACTGCAGCTTTCATCTCTACAGTATATTTTCAAAAACATGAGGAACAACTTTGCTTGAATTGTCTTTATTATGAAAACTAAAACAGGACGTTTGCATATTCTCAATGTTGCTGTCGACGTCGTCGCGTCGATGTGGGGACTTGCTTCTTCAAACCGGGTGGACAAAGTTTACAGACAAACGTTAGATTGTTTCCGTCTGAGTCAGTACTGACTTTAACGTTAAACTATTTTAAATCCCCAAGCGCCGACATCTAGAGGTAGAGTTCTCTGAGCGAGTGCTGCTCTCGACCTGCTGCTGCGCAGCTCTCTGCTTCTGCTCGCAGATTCAGCTGTTGTTGTGATGAGTCTGATGACGTAGCAGGGGGTGTACAGGCGCGTTGCCAGATCGGTTGGTTTTCCACATAATTTTAAAGCCTGTTTACGGTGTGTTTTAACTGGGTTTTCGGCTGAAATACATATGAAATCTGGCACATCTTTGAACGCCGTTATAACAGAGTGCTGAGAATGAACGCACTTTTGAACTCCGTTACACAGCGCTGAGAATGAACACGTTCTCAATTACGTTCATTTAGCGGATAATCAGTACGTTCAGTTCACGTTCGCCCAAAATACGAACGCGTTCATGAACGATCGTTCATTGAACGCGTTCAGGTACATCACTGACGCTCTCTCATCCTGCTTTCCACAACTCCTATACTTCCTGAGTAACGCGACGCTCTCTCATCCTGCTTTCCACAACTCCTATACTTCCTGAGTAACGCGACGCTCTCTCATCCTGCTTTCCACAACTCCTATACTTCCTGAGTAACGCGACGCTCTCTCATCCTGCTTTCCACAACTCCTATACTTCCTGAGTAACGCGACGCTCTCTCATCCTGCTTTCCACAACTCCTATACTTCCTGAGTAACGCGCCCAACACTGCTTAATGGTTGTTTAAATATTTTACATGTTTTGATGTGGTGCATAAGCAGCATATTAAGATGACTGCGTTTCTTGAACAGCTGATAACTGCATAAGCAGCACATTAAGATGAGTTACCAACAGCGCGTTTCTTGACAGCAGAGTGGCGCGTTTCGCGCCGCTGTAACACAGCGGCGAGCGGCAGCGGTAGCGATAAGGGGGGCGGGTCACGTGGGGGTCGCGGCCAATCAGAGGAACCCGAACTCTGTTGCGGAAAGTATACACGCGTCCTGGCCTGCTTCTAAGTTAAGTGGCCTGACTGCAAAAAAAAATTTATTATTATAATTTTTTTATCATCTGGCGACCCCCCCCCCCCCCCCCCCCCCCCCCCCGCGGCGGCTCGCGAACCTCCTGTGGGTCGCGACCCCGACTTTGGGAACCCCTGGTCTGGAGGAGCAGGATGTTGTCATGTATTGATGTCAGTACAGTAGCAGGAGGTTGTCATGTATTGATGTCAGTACAGTAGCAGGAGGTTGTGGTGACGGTGTGTCTTGTTCTTGCAGCCAGACAGCTGAAGCAGGACTGGCCTGTTGAGGCGAGAGTCGATCTGGAGGACATGACCTTGGATCACGGTAAGAGACACTGTCACAGTGATGCTCTCTCTCTCTCTCTCTCTCTCTCTCTCTCGCTCTCGCTCTCGCTCTCGCTCTCATTTCATTTCATTTCAAACCTTTATTTTAACTCGAAAGGCAACTGAGGTTTCCCTCATTTACAGTCACGTCGAGTGTACATACAGAAATGAAAAAATAAAAGAGCATATAAAATCACAACAAAGTGACAACAAGATGAGGCAAAAAGCAAGGATAACAAATCAATTAAAACACGTAGCTACAACTTGAAGGCTCCAAACTTTGCAACATAGGGGAGAATCCCAGCTCCAATGACTGTCTTAGTTCATTCCATGAGCTAGAGGGGCATCATAATAACAAAATGCAGATGTACCCTGTTCAGAGCAAACTCAGGGGACCTTAACACTTTCAGAGCCCTTGCTTAACCTTGATTTACCCGTTGAATGCCACCATCCACTTCAATGTTAGCGTTAAAAACGCCTAATCTATGTTTTAAATTATGGCTATGTGTCTAATCTGCCGGTCGCTTTATCAATGACTCGTTTGCAGTCAACATTGTCGAAGCGGATTGTTTTTTTATCGGTTCATTTTCGTTTTATAGCATTTTTTTTTTTATAGCAAGCCCTCGTTTTCAAGGAAAATATAAAGATGATAAAAGACATTTACTGGAATATTCTAGAATACACAAACTGTGAATAGTTTTCAAATAAACGCTAGATTATCGATAGTATATGTGTACGTATGCACGCTATAGACGCAAGCTAAAAAATCGATTCTCTTATTTCCTCATCAGCGATCGCGCACACACAGACACATCACAGATAGGGCAAACGCTGAGATCTCAGCGAATACAACTGTGATTATCTCAAGACTGGTAAAATAGATTCCTTACCTCAGATCAGATGTTCTCCAAAAAGATCATTCCAATTCCTGATTGCCATTCCAAATATCGATCACGCTTATTGATTGAGTATTGGCTGCTGTAAATATATATTCCAGGCTGATTCCCGTCCCGCGATGACTTCCATGTTGATCAGACTTCTTGCCAGCACAAGGAACCAGCTGGCTCCGCCTCTACATATCTACAGATCCCAGGTCAGTCTAAGCGACTGACCTGCAGTTACACAGGGATAGACGATATGGGGCGCTTTTTTCCATTCTGAGCTCCTGTAGGAGCTGGTGTACCAACGGGAGACTCGGGTGATGAAATATGATTTCAGATCGTTAAAAAACCATTAAAACGATATTTGTCATCGTGGGCACTCAACGGGGGGGCTGATACAACTAGATATGTCGTCCGTGGCACTGAAAGGGTTAAGGACCAGCCAGTCACTAGAACGGGTTCCGTAGGTTTTGTTTGTAACCTTTATTTTAATTCGAAGGACATTGAGGTTTCCCTCATTTACAATGACTATGAGTTAACACACACATGAGCAACACAATGAAAATATAAAAAATAATAGAAGAAACTAAAAACAATTGCAATCTCTCTCACTCACTCACTATATCTCTCTCTGTTTCCTTTCTCTTTTTTTCTCTCTCCTTTCTCTCCTCCCTTTATTCCTCTCTCTTCTCTCTCATTTCTTTCTCTCACTCTTTCTCCTCTCCTTTTTCTCTCACATACTCTCACACACACACACACACACACACACACACACACACACACACACACACACACACACACACACACACACACACACACTCTCTCTCTCTCTCTGGTTCTTATTGTTTTATTGTGGATCCCCATTAGTCTACACCAAAGTGAGACTACTCCTCCTGGCGTCCAAACATAAAAAATACAAAAAGTTAAATAAAAATAAAAAAAACACAAACATTGAAGTACTCACAAGAAACCATCACAACAAACAAAACAGTGAATCAAAGCTCACTCAATATTCATAAGTCAGATATCACAATTCTCCAACCATAAAATACAAATTACAAGAACAAAATAGATCAAAATCATTTATATGATTTTAACTCATATACCATAACTTTTCTCAAGTCACAGATCACCTTTATATTTCCATACTAATTTCCATAATAAGTCAATGACCAAAATGTAACTCATTATTCATGAGCGCAATTTTTCCCCCTTTTTTTTAAACATAAATTTGTTCCTTACCATAGTTATATTTCTCTGTATATTATTCCAATAAGCAACTGCTCTATACATTACCGTCTTTTTCAGAGCATTTGTTTTTTGTAGAGGTAAAGTAAAGCATGAATCTAATGCTTGCCTTGTGTTATATCCATGTTCATATTATTTGGGTACAGTTGTGAGTGCAAACCCTCCAGTTTCCCAGTATTACAGATATTAAACAAAAAAGTTACCAGGCTACATGCCATCCTCTGTTCCACTGTCATCCAGGTCAGCGCGGCATGCATCCCTCCAACACTACTCCTCACAGAGCAGCGCAGAGCGAGGCGTGCCGCCCTGTTCTGAGCTAACTGGAGTTTGTTCAGATCAAGCCTAGAGGCGTTAGACCATATAGTAGGACAGTAGTCCAGGCGGGATAATAATAATAATAATAATGACTTGGATTTATATAGCGCTCTTCACTGACCCAGAGCGCTTCACAGAGTCCATTATTCGTTCATACACAGTCATACCGGTGGTGGTAATGGGGGACCCTGATGGAAACAAGACAAACGTCTTTCTCAGGTCTGCATCCCCTTAACAATTGTATGTATTGAGCCGTACTGTATTGTACCCATTCTGCAATCTGTTAAATAAAGTTTTCATTCATTCATTCATTCATTCAGTAAGCTACAATTGCAGCCAGAGCTGCCCTGAGGCAGACTCACGGAAGCGTGGCGAATAATCAACGCCTACGGCCCCTCCGACCACCACCAACATTCATTCACATGCATACACATTCCTAAGCTTTGCTGTACCATTAATCAACAGATTTCTTCAGCACAGTTCGATATCAGCACAGTTCAGAACTAGATTTAATTTAGGATTTGATCTAGATGTATAATTTGAGGCTATCATTATACTCTTGGTTTTTGCAACATTTAACTTGAACTTATTTTCACTTACACAGTTGGAAATGAGCACTATCTCATCTTGCTCAGTTCAGTGATGGTTGTCTCTCTCTCAGTGATGGTTGTCTCTCTCTCAGTGATGGTTGTCTCTCTCTCAGTGATGTTGTCTCTCTCTCAGTGATGTTGTCTCTCTCTTTATCCCTCTTTCTCTCTCTGGTTCAGCAGTTGTTGTCTCTCTTTCCACCAGTGCTGTCACTCCACCAAGTCTCTCTGTCATCATAGATATTATACACACATTCTGTGTGTGCATGTGCGTGTGTGTGTGCGCATGTGTGTGCGCGCGCGCGTGTGTGTTCATCCTCAGATAATGGAGTGTATACCTACGACTGTCGCTGTGGAGGAGAATTCTCCATCTCTAAGGAAGAGCTGGAGGAGGAGGAGGAGGCAAAAGAGGAAGATAAAGAGCGGAAACTGAGAGAAGGAGAGAAAGAGAGCAGTGAGGACAACGGAGGAGCCATATTGTGCTGTGACACCTGTTCTCTTAGTATAGAGGTGAGAAGGTCATGGAGGACATGGGGACTCAGCTCATTGAACCCGTAATAGTCATGGAATTTGAAAAGCTCAAAATACATGTCCAAAATGTCTTTATTTCTGCCAGTAAAGTATAATGTCAGGTGTGGCTGCAGATAGATTTAGTTACCTCTTAGCATAACCCAAGGAACACATTTTCTGATACAAATTAAGATTACTTTTATTGCAAATGTATACAAGGCAAATTAAACAAGTGTTTAAGTTCATCCCTCATTGTTACACATACACAAGGTCTCAGGCACTAATGTATTTCTTCAGGGAGGTCAGAGCATAGGTTGCAGTGCTCCTGGAGCAGTTTGGAGGTTCAGTGCCTTGCTCGAGATCACCTAGGCAGAGATGGTGGGCACCGTAGACTCACAGCATGGAATACCAGTACACCCTCCTGTCGGTGTGGTGGATCGAACCAGCAACCTTTCAGCCTCTTTACCTCTGGGCCGTCCTATCTTAAGTCTACAGTCATAGAGCAGTGACTATCAACCCACAGAGAGGAGATAGACCAGAGACTATCTGAGAGAGGAGATAGACCAGAGACTATCTGAGAGGAGATAGACCTGATACTATCAACCCAGAGAGAGGAGATAGACCAGAGACTATCTGAGAGAGGAGATAGACCAGAGACTATCTGAGAGTGGAGGTATACCAGTGACTATCTGAGAGAGGAGATAGACCAGAGACTATCTGAGAGAGGAGATAGACCAGAGACTATCTGAGAGGAGATAGACCAGAGACTATCAACCCAGAGAGAGGAGATAGACCAGAGACTATCTGAGAGAGGAGATAGACCAGAGACTATCTGAGAGTGGAGATATACCAGTGACTATCTGAGAGAGGAGATAGACCAGAGACTATCTGAGAGAGGAGATAGACCAGAGACTATCTGAGAGAGGAGATAGACCAGAGACTATCTGAGAGAGGAGATATACCAGTGACTATCTGAACGAGGAGATAGACCAAAGACAGTTAATGTTATACCGGTATTCATTTAGTCACTAAAATAAAGTGGCAACTTTCAACCAACAGGACAGCTAGATGGACAGACAGAACTGTGGAGGAATGTTGGACATGTTACGTCTCAATTGAGATGTCCGTTAAATATGTGATGTTGTGTGGTTCTACCATTAATTGTTTTATGTAATAAAATCAAATGTCAATGTTGACCTGACAACGAAAACGAAATGTGTATTTGTTGTTTAGAGAGAGAGCGGAGAGAGAGGAGAGAGAGAAGAGAGAGAGAGGAGAGAGAAGAGAGAAGAGAGAGAGAGATATATATAAAAGGAGGGATGGAAAGATGGAGGAGACTAATAGAGAGCAGAACCTTTCTCAGCTCAAAGGAAAACAGCTGTGTGAGTGTCTGGCTGTGAGATGCTGCAGTACCTAGCCTGGCCACAAGGAGGGGGTAAGTGATCTCTCCTGAGCAGCTCAGTGAGTGAGGTATTAGAAGTCATCTCCAGATCTGTGTGTGTGTGTGTGTGTGTACCATGCTATAGTTACCGATTGCTTAAGGCATTGTTGTTTTAAAGGCCCAATCATGGATCCAAACATAATACAAATGGGTAGCCCTACCACTAAAAATAAAAGATAGTAATGGAGATGTGTTTTAGTCTCTAGCTTGTGATACAAGGATCAACACTAAACAACAGACGCATGTTTTACTTGTATTTGTTGTGTCTTGTGGCTGTAAAAGGTTTGGTTACGTTGGTAATGTTTTAAAAATACTGGAGCAAATTCTATATAATTTCTGCTTTATAATGGATTAATAAAGTTCCAAAAGGCGACCTTCCCACCACAGATCAAACACTTCAAGAATGTACTGTATGTGAATATTACCAGTTTTTACCATGGTATAAATATCAATCATGTATGGGTACTGCCATTGTGGTACAACTTTTAATAATACCATGTTATAACCAATTTAATCCATAATACCATGGTAATATAATGGTATTTGGACATTTATTTTGATCAGTGCTGAACGATTTGGGGGAAGAATATCTTAGTTGCGGTTATTTTTTTTAACAATATTGCAATTGTGTTATAATTCACAATACTGGAGGGAATCATAATCTGTGCGTCGTTATTCTTATTTTCATTGAAAAACATTTGTTTCAACAGAATATGATTTGTAGACAGGGAACATGTCTGCAGCGCCACGATGCTTCCTTCAGGAGGGTGCTCTGACACATATTGCACCTCCTGCGATTAGGATTTTCCACAAGGCCCTGTAGCTATTTATATAACATTTTTTAATCAATTAATGAATTAATAGTTTATTATAATTCTTTTTAGGTTTAGCATTTTATTTAAGTTTATAATTTTTTATTTTTTTTACTTGTATGCATGTACATAACCTTGTTTTTGTTGCAGCCTCCCCCCTTCCCTCAAAAGGCCTTTACTTTTTAGTTTTTAGTCGGGCTGCTTTTGTATATAAGAATTTGTTCTTGCTTGCCTGCATGGGTAAATAAAGGTTAAATAAAATAAAACAAGTTTATTTTGAACAATATAAAATTAATACAAAGATAATTAGCTGTGAAAAGAACAATTATAAAGTAAGATAAAGTAATAAAACAGTCTCTTGCATGAAAAGGAATAGGACGAAGCAATATGTGTATCAGGTGCTACCCCTTAAATTTTTTTTTTTATATATATAACCACTTCATTAGTCTTACATAACCAAGTACACCTTCAGTGTTCAAATGTAGGGCTGTCGCGGTATGATATTTTCTCACCGCGGTTGTGTGTGTGGCTAATCACCGCGGGATGCGGTGGTACCGCACTTCTATTAAAAAAAATATATAATAGTTTAAATTTTTTTTTATTATTATTATAATTTTTTATACCTGTATATATATATTTATTATTAAGACATGCGAGTTTACCTGCGATCGTGATTAGAAAAAAAATCTAAGGTCCTAGGAGTCTCGAAACTATTTTAAACATGTTTGATAATCTATATCCATTTGTCCCTCAATGTTCTGAAATGTGATAAAAGTAGTAGGGTGTTGCCTGCTCCTTTAAGAGCAATGCGTTGTGGGATATATGCCCTTCTCCTTACTTGAAACTAACGTTATTTGAGCGAACATTTAACATTAATATAACACTATTTTAACGTTAGTGAATGTGAATGCACATACATAGCTGGTTAAATATCACAACTTGTGTCATTGTTCATCATTGGGGGAAACTAAGTTCTGCCTCTCTCTGCCGTCCCCGCTACACTCGGGACTACACTAACGTTAGCCTATAGCTAACGTCATAGATAGCTAACGTTAGATAGCGAACGTTAACTTATGTTTGCAAACAAAGCTAACGTTATCCAGTTGACATTACAGATCATAATAGCTATAATAACGTTAACGAAGTGAGTGTAGGGGTTAGTCAGAGTGTAGCGGGGTCGGTAGAGAGAGGCAGCACTTAATTTGCGTGTAACGTTAGTCAAATAACATTGAGCAAGTTACATGACCGGCACTTTGGCCCGGGAGTGTTAGAACGCTCCCCTGTACTCGATTACGGTTCAGATTAATACAGGAAAAGGTATACATTGGGGGCTCGAGTCCGGGATATGAAAATAAATCCTGATTTCATCTGTGAGTTGTAAACTGTATGGAAACGTGAAGTTAGCTCATGCTACTGGAAAACGGACGCCTCGTCATTAACACTTTGGCTGCCATGGGTTAAATTAATGATATACCATAGATTGCCAGCGCTATTTGTCTATGGAGAAAGTCCCCTTCTTTGCAGGGCTATAACTTTTTAAATTCTATTGCTACATTGCCATTATTAGGGCCCATTCAAAGTCCTATATGTATTGTTCATTGTGTAGCAACGTTAAACTTTTTCATTCACATATTCATAGTAAAGTATGGTCTAATGTATAAGTATGTTTTCATCTCTTTCTGCAACTTTCTCCAGAACGTGATATATAGCCCCAAATGCATTATATTGATGATGAAATACAGTTTGATGGCAATCAGCGCGATATAAAAAATTCCAACTAGACGTACTTCTAGAAGTTACTACACGTCATCTGATGTTGACCGGATGGGCGAGGGGGCGTTTATAATTCCGTGGGCAGCGTTATACCAATCATCTAATGTGGGTCAAATGTTGATAAAAGCAGTTAGTATCGAAGATGGTAACGTTACACGCTGAAACTCACCCCAGTCTCCGCGCGCCGTTGGGCGATCATCGTCGAGTAGAAATTTTATCATTATGGGATATATTATTACCCGGTCCATCTCCAGCTTGTATAATGGTATATACGTCCAAATCATGTTGTTTATCGAGTTATTGGCAATCGATCGCTATGTAGAGTGACGAGCTAGAATGCCGGAACCTATCCCGAGTGGCCGGAAGCAATACGGACATGTAGCACAACCTCCACTGTGCTTCCTGTTAAGCGGTTGCGCGATCGGCCACCAGATGGCGCTCCTGAACCGCCAGAGAGCTCAGTGGGTCCTGCTGGTGGTTCTCAGACCAGCGGAGGGACATTATGGATCAGATCGCAGATTTTTGAAATATTGATATAAGGACGCTGTACAGCGTCCCCCGGCAACTTTAGCATCGCCAGCAATGACGCTGTAAAGCGTTTTTAGGCAGTCAAAGTGTTAAATGAACTGAGTTAAAAATGATGACGCCCCCCCCTTTTTTTTTTTACACGGTTGACGCCGTTGTCTGTTCTGCATCCGCGGGTGACTTGACACACCGTAGGATTGCCGTGATGCGGTTACCGCGACAGCCCTATTCAAATGTCTTCCAACAAAATCATCTGCAAACAAAATTACTTGACGATCAGTCAATTGATCAAGTTAATATATACAATCATTACGGTTATTTTACAATCAATAGGCTGCTGTCCCTCCAGTATCTTTATTATTGTATTACTTGTTCAGCCCTGGTGGGAGTCGTGTCAGTCCCTCTGAAAAAGGACATGAAAAAGTAGACATTATTAGCATTTGCCAGCCATGCATTGCTTGTTGAAGTCATCCTTCTCCATAATTGACTGTTTGGAAACAGCTAAGAAACTGTTTAAGAAGGTACTTCATAGAGTCCAGGTCCCCCTGGTTGTACAGCGTTACTAACTAAAGATAATAACTTCAACCTCCAACCTACATTAGATTTACTACAATACACAGCAATACTGGTACTGGATATGAATCAGAAAGGTCTTTATTGCCAAGTTTTCACATACAAGGAATTAGCTTTGTTCGTTTTCGGTGCGACATTAGCGGACAGACATTAACACTTTCTCTGCCACGCTTATATCCATCAATGTTTGATCACTGCCAGCACTGTAAGTCTATGGAGATGTTTACCTTCTTTGCAGGGCTATAACCTTTTTAATTGTATTGCTAAATTGACATTACTATGGCCCATTCAACATCGATTATCTATCGTTCAGGATGTAGGAACGTTTTACTTTTTCATTCACACATTCATACGAAAATACCGTCTAGACCAGGGGTGGCCAACCCGCGGCTCGCGAGCCACATGCGGCCCTTTGCCCGTCAATGTGCGGCTCTTCCATCCATAAAAATAAAATAAAAAAGTATTATTGTTTTTTTTATTATTATTTTTTTTTAACTTTTTTTTTTTTTTATGTCACTCATTCCATAAGGACGTAGAATAAACATTTTTTTAATGGTCCATTTGCATGTTCTTGGTATCTGAATCTAGGGACATCTATGGATCAGTGTCAGAAATAGTGTGTCTGTTACTAGGCTTGAGTAAATTGTAATGAACCAAAGGAGAATATCAATTATATTTAAAAAAAATATATATATTTGACTGTGAATAACACCATGCTCAAATTGACCAGACCTGAAAAATCTAAGCAAATGAATAAAGGGAAGATGATTAAACAGAAGATTTTGTAGATACAGTACTGAATTCTGCCATCTTTTTTATAATGTAGATTTCTCCACCATTTTTCATCGTATTGCAACACCGTTTTTTGCAAGACGTTCACAGAAAGGTAGAGAAACTAATTGCGTTCTGTTTTATGGCAATAACGTTCAGGTTTGTGGGAGGTAATCCCAAAAAATAAGAGAAATAAAAAAGTAAATCCAGAAGTCAGATGATTGACAGGGGCTGGTGTGAGCTGGGTAGGGTAGTTTTTTCAAAATTCGAAAGCCCGAGTCTCTTCCTTCAAAAGACTACACTCACTTTGGGCTGTGCCACTTTCTCCTGTCAATATGCGCCGGTTTCCGACTCAATGCCCTGAGATTTCTATAATCTTATATTTCACTAATAACAGTTAAAATAATTGGTAAACAAACGTAATGCGGAAAATATAAACTTTTACTGTATATCTCGGGCTTAAGAGGTTAACCCTGTGAGGCCCACATAAAAATGACATTAGCAACTTCAGAGGCCAGAGGGTGAGACCTATAAACACATGAAGGGTGCCATGACTGAAAAAAAAGGTTGAGAAACGCTGGTATATGGTGTGGCTCTTTGTGGTACCACAGTCATTTTTGTGGCTCTTAGTCTCTGACTGGTTGGCCACCCCTGGTCTAGACTATAAATATGTTTTTATCATTTTCTGCAGTATTTCCTAGAATGTGAGATATAGGCATAAATGCATATATTAGATTATCAAATGCCATTTGATACCGATCCACGCTATATTAAAAATGTCAACTGTACATGGTCCTAAACGTTATGACTGATCATGCGCGGGTGAACGGAGGGGGGGGGGGGGGGTCGTTTATAATTCCGTGATCGTCGCCAAATGATTTATGTAGTATGGGTGATACATAGACCAGAGCAGTTTGCATCGATAACAACAAACAAAAACGCTGAAACTCACGGCATCCTCCTTTTAGCGTTGGGCGATGATACTGGAGCAAACGGATCCCAGTTATGTGATGGGGATCGAGGCGATCCATTTCCGGTTTGTATCATACGAATACACGCCCAAATCATGTCGATTATTGAGTTATGGCAACAATCCATATTGGCGGGAATGTGTTAACAGACGGGTAATGCAATAAAGAGGTGGAGTAAAATAAAATGAAATATGAACTAAGTTAAGCACAATAGAATAATATAATTATGAAATAAAATATAGACCAGGGCTGTACAACTGTAAATAAGAGGTTGAATAAAATTATATGGGATATAAACTAAATTAAATATAGCACAATAGAATATAGTACAATTATAAGTAAAAATTGTATAGGAATAGGCCAGAGCTGTACAACTGGGCACATGTGGTCAAATATGTACACTAATTAGAATGAAGTAACAATACAGTGGGCAAGTATATATGAGTCTGATACCAGGCTACATCAGGGTATCGATACTGGATATGAGTCTGATGCCAGCCTACATCAGGGTATAAATACTGGATATGAGTCTGATGCCAGCCTATACATCAGGGTATCAATACTGGATATGAGTCTGATGCCAGCCTACATCAGGGTATCAATACTGGATATGAGTCTGATACCAGCCTACAGCAGGATATCAATACTCGATATGAGTCTGATACCAGCCTACAGCAGAATATCAATATACTGGTACTGGATATGAGTGATACCAGGTCCAATACTAAAATGCAATGCCATAAAATGTGTGATGTTCTAGAAATCTAAGATTTGAAGCAGTAAAAGAGATGGATCTGTATTTGGTATCGATCGGCCGACACTCAACGTTTAGTATCTCTGATTCAGTATCGATAGAGAAAAAGTGGTATCTGTGAATCTCTATCAAATCCTTTTAAACATTTTATCTATAAGAGCAAGACATTTCTCTACACAAACATTAAACATAGAACAACATTTAATCTAAGAGCAATGCATTTCTACACAAACATTAAACGGAACAAAATGTTATCAAAGAGCAACGCATTTCTACACAAACATTAAACATAGAACATACTATCACCGACATCTAAGAAGGGAGATCCCCCCTTAAATGGCCCTTCTAATGTTTCTCTCCTCCACATTGCCTGTGGTGCATTTTTTCCTATTGCTAGGTTTTAGTGAGTTTTGCCTTACCTTCGTGTGGGGTATGTCTGGGAGTGTTGCATTTATTTTGCATTTATTTATGGTGTTTTGTTCTTGACCTATTGTGATGTTTCTTCTTGACTTGTTTAAAGAAGACTTGTCCGGCCCATGGGGACATTAACGTGTGTTGTCGGGCCTTACAAATAAATTGTATTTGATTTGATTTAGAACATTGTATCTAAGAGCAATGCATTTCTACACAAACATTAAAAGATCAACCTTTTTCTTTCATTTATATACAGTAGGAGCAACACATTTCAAACATTATTTTTAATTATTTCAAGATGGAGTCTGTGGAGAGAGACAGAGCATGTGCGTTTGTGTGTGAGAGAGAGAGGGCAAATGTTAGTGTGGGTCTATATGTTGTGAAAATGTTTGTATGTCTAAGTGTGCCTGTGTGTGTGTGCTGTCTGTGTGTATATGTGCATGCATGTGTGTGTCTATGCGTGCATGCATACCTGTGTGTGTGTGTGTGGCTGGTGGCCAGCCCATCAACCCATTCAGTCAGCTGTCACTAACACTAACAGCCTAGCAGTCTTGCTAGGAGCTGTGTGTGTGTATGTGTGTGTGTGTGTAAGGGTACAGAGAGGTGTGTGTGGGGGGGGGGGGGGGGGGGGGGTAGAGGGAAGGAGGGATGAGAAGAAAGAGAGAGAAGGATGGAGAAACGCATACAGTATGAGCCTGTCAGCCAGGAGAGATGGAGGGATGATGAGGAGAGAGATAGGGAGGATTAGAGAGACATAAGTCACAACACTTTCTGAGAGGGGGAGAGAGATGTTAGCACCATATTAGTGAGTGACCATAGTGGTGATGTAATGACTCTTATAGAGAAGCTACAGGAAATTACATCGCTGGAGTCCCTTCACTGGAGAGTCTGACTGACAGGAAGTTAAGTGTTGAAATACTGATTTCTATGACTGCTCCTGGCTCCATATATAGTGATTTGGTGGACAGGACCATTTCTTGCCTTCATACAAAATTGACGCCTCAAACATCTCAAATATCTGTTAAGATTGCTGAAATCTTTGGTAGCATACCTATGTTTTGCCGTTTTGTTATTTGCTGAGGGATCCGGGGGAATGATCTTTGAGTAATGGAAAATGTAGCTTACCAATATACCTGTTGTACAATGTGTCTGCTGTTGTAATTGGTAAATGGCTGCTTTTTTATATAACAGCTTTTATCCAAAGCGCTTTACAATTTGTTCCTCACATTTTACCCATTCACTCACACATTCACACACCGACGGCGGAGGCAACCATGCAAGGTGTCAACCTGCTCATCGGGAGCAATAGACCTATCTCAAACCCTGCCCCTTTTCTTGATCCTCCAATCACAGCTGTCGCTTACCTCTGACTTCCTCGTACAAACTGCCGGTGAGACGTCAGTCTTTATCCAGCTGTCTACCGCCGCGCTCGTCAGTGGACTCGGGACCGGGGGATCGCGGCGCCGGTCATGAGACCTCACACTCCATGCAGAACGCGAGCCAATGATCCTTCCGCAGGTTCACCTACGGAAACCTTGTTACGACTTTTACTTCCTCTAGATAGTCAAGTTTGATCGTCTTCCCGGCGCTCCGTGTTTGTACGAGGAAGTCAGAGGTAAGCGACAGCTGTGATTGGAGGATCAAGAAAAGAGGGCAGGGTTTTGAGACAGGTCCATTAGGGGTTAAGTGTCTTGCTCAAGGACACATCGACACGCTGCCCGGGAGGAGTGGGAATCGAACCGGGAATTTCCGGATTGCCAGACGACTGCTCTACCTCGCGAGCCACTGTCGTTGTGATGCATTGAGGTCCATCGTTTGGTTATAATGCTTAGAAAAACTGAATGTTTTAGTCAACCTTTATAAGAGTAAAGTTGGACACAACATTGTGTGAGTACTCATATTACTGAGTAATGTTAGATTTAGCAGGTCAACATGACCATCTGTTGTTGCCTATTGGGCTTTGCCATGTTATGATTGTTTGCAACATTAATTTTATGCTAAATGCAATACCTGTTATTTTATTTAATAAACATACATTTGCATAAATACATCATATCTGTCCACTCCCATGTTGATAAGAGTATTAAACATTATAGTTAGCTTGTTTATTTAAGCTTAATTAAGCTAGCTTGACACAGCTACAGATTTTACGCTGCCGCTGTGACGCCACGTACAGCTAATGATGTCAGGTAGAACGTGATGAATGTGACGTTTCGACGCTCTCACTGCTAGGCTCGCATCTCGCATGCTCATCCCAATCACATATATAGATAAGAAAGTGCGTCATTATTAGTCGTCCGCCCCCGATTTTTTACCTCTGCCAGCTGACCACCTCCTGTACCAAGTAACACACCGGACGAAGCCTAAGGTCAGAACAGGTTTGACCCCTGAGTGAAATTGGCACCACACTAGAACCGCTAGTGACATCATCATCATCGTAACTCTTTTCAGGCAACGTAAAGGACACCTATGATGGCGCTACAGGGCCCTGGGGTCGCCCACCAGATACACCTGCTACATGTCTGAGCCTGCCTTGCTAGGTAGCTGACGCTCATTAACTAGTACGCACGCACACACACACAAACTCAACTGTGCACACACACACACACACACACTTTCTTTATCTCTCTTCCTTTCTCTCTCTCTTTCTGGTGTGGTGAGTGTCGTGAGCCTTACAGTTGCAGCAGGAAACTCCAATAGCTCACTTCCTGTCCAGGGGAGAGAACTTGAGTAGGTGTGTGTGCGTGCACGCATATGCACATGTGTGTGTGACCAAAGCTAATTCCCATCAGACCTCCAGCAGATGTCCTTCCATCCTAGAGAGAGAGGGAGAAAAAAAGAGAAAGAAAGAGATACAACGAAAGCAAGAGAGAGACACTGAGATAAAAAAAAAAGAGCAAGAGAGACACTGGGATAAAAGAGAGACACTGAGATAAAAAAGCGAGAGAGAGACACTGGGATAAAAGAGAGACACAGATACAAAAGAGAGACACTGGGATAAAAAGAGAGCAAGAGAGACACTGGGATAAAAAGAGAGAGACACGGATAAAAAGAGCAAGAGAGACACTGGGATAAAAAGAGAGACACTGGGATAAAAAGAGAGCAAGAGAGACACTGGGATAAAATAGAGAGACACTGGGATGAAAAGAGAGACTGGGATAAAAATAGATGAGAGAGACACTGGGATAGAATGAGTGAGAGAGTGAAATGATGCCCGTAAAAAGAAATCCTATTATAATCAAAACATGAATGGAATTAAATCATGTTTATCTTCAATAAATATGAATGAAACAAGGTGGAGGTTGACGGTGAAGGAACACATTTTATATTATTTACTTGTTTTCACCTACAATTTCCACAGTGGACCTGCACACCAAGTTTGTCATTTAAATCCAGTGTCACTCAATGAACATGTTCTTCTTTTACATGTTCTTCACAGAAAATGAGCCAAGGCCAGTGAGTCTCAGGTTAGAAAAATAATTCATTGTCTCATTTCCAGGGTTCGCACAAGGTCCTTAAAGTGCTTGATTTCTCTTTTTTTTTTACCTTGAATTCCTTGAAAACAGACACTTTTTTATTAAACAGTGTTTAAAAAGTCCTTGAAATTCAAATCAACCATTCGCATTCACAGGTTTGTTCATCCATGATAAAATGGTTCTGAATCAAGAAATAAAACGTTTTAATCTGTAGTGTAATTAATTGTCGGAAATTGGTTTTAAGCCATACATATTGGATCTGATTTTTTTTCAACAAAAAAAACAGCATTTAAAAGTGAATTGTATCCTTTTTTAAATGCCCTTTTAAAATAAAAAATAGTGCTTGGAAAAGTACTTGAAAGTCTTTGCATTTAATTTCGCAAAGTCTGTGGGAACCCTGTATTTCTCTTTTAGTGAACATTAAAGACGAGTCCCACAGACCTGAACACCACGGACGAGTTAAACAAGTCTCCCAGGTCTGTCTCTAGTCTCCCAGGTCTGTCTCCTCTAGTCTCCCAGGTCTGTCTCTAGTCTCCCAGGTCTGTCTCTAGTCTCCCAGGTCTGTCTCTAGTCTCCCAGGTCTGTCTCTAGTCTCCCAGGTCTGTCTCTAGTCTCCCAGGTCTGTCTCTAGTCTCCCAGGTCTGTATCCTCTAGTCTCCCAGGTCTGTCTCTAGTCTCCCAGGTCTGTATCCTCTAGTCTCCCAGGTCTGTCTCCTCTAGTCTCCCAGGTCTGTCTCTAGTCTCCCAGGTCTGTCTCCTCTAGTCTCCCAGGTCTGTCTCTAGTCTCCCAGGTCTGTATCCTCTAGTCTCCCAGGTCTGTCTCCTCTAGTCTCCCAGGTCTGTCTCTAGTCTCCCAGGTCTGTCTCCTCTAGTCTCCCAGGTCTGTCTCTAGTCTCCCAGGTCTGTCTCTAGTCTCCCAGGTCTGTCCTCTAGTCTCCCAGGTCTGTCTCTAGTCTCCCAGGTCTGTCTCTAGTCTCCCAGGTCTGTCTCTAGTCTCCCAGGTCTGTCTCTAGTCTCCCAGGTCTGTCTCCTCTAGTCTCCCAGGTCTGTCTCTAGTCTCCCAGGTCTGTCTCCTCTAGTCTCCCAGGTCTGTCTCTAGTCTCCCAGGTCTGTCTCCTCTAGTCTCCCAGGTCTGTCTCTAGTCTCCCAGGTCTGTCTCCTCTAGTCTCCCAGGTCTGTCTCTAGTCTCCCAGGTCTGTCTCCTCTAGTCTCCCAGGTCTGTCTCTAGTCTCCCAGGTCTGTCTCCTCTAGTCTCCCAGGTCTGTCTCCTCTAGTCTCCCAGGTCTGTCTCTAGTCTCCCAGGTCTGTCTCCTCTAGTCTCCCAGGTCTGTCTCTAGTCTCCCAGGTCTGTCTCTAGTCTCCCAGGTCTGTCTCTAGTCTCCCAGGTCTGTCTCCTCTAGTCTCCCAGGTCTGTCTCTAGTCTCCCAGGTCTGTCTCTAGTCTCCCAGGTCTGTCTCCTCTAGTCTCCCAGGTCTGTCTCCTCTAGTCTCCCAGGTCTGTCTCTAGTCTCCCAGGTCTGTCTCTAGTCTCCCAGGTCTGTCTCCTCTAGTCTCCCAGGTCTGTCTCCTCTAGTCTCCCAGGTCTGTCTCTAGTCTCCCAGGTCTGTCTCCTCTAGTCTCCCAGGTCTGTCTCTAGTCTCCCAGGTCTGTCTCCTCTAGTCTCCCAGGTCTGTCTCTAGTCTCCCAGGTCTGTCTCTAGTCTCCCAGGTCTGTCTCCTCTAGTCTCCCAGGTCTGTCTCTAGTCTCCCAGGTCTGTCTCCTCTAGTCTCCCAGGTCTGTCTCTAGTCTCCCAGGTCTGTCTCTAGTCTCCCAGGTATGTCTCCTCTAGTCTCCCAGGTCTGTCTCCTCTAGTCTTGTCTTTAGTCTCCCAGGTCTGTCTCTAGTCTCCCAGGTCTGTCTCCTCTAGTCTCCCAGGTCTGTCTCTAGTCTCCCAGGTCTGTCTCTAGTCTCCCAGGTCTGTCTCCTCTAGTCTCCCAGGTCTGTCTCCTCTAGTCTCCCAGGTCTGTCTCTAGTCTCCCAGGTCTGTCTCCTCTAGTCTCCCAGGTCTGTCTCTAGTCTCCCAGGTCTGTCTCCTCTAGTCTCCCAGGTCTGTCTCTAGTCTCCCAGGTCTGTCTCTAGTCTCCCAGGTCTGTCTCCTCTAGTCTCCCAGGTCTGTCTCTAGTCTCCCAGGTCTGTCTCCTCTAGTCTCCCAGGTATGTCTCCTCTAGTCTCCCAGGTCTGTCTCTAGTCTCCCAGGTCTGTCTCCTCTAGTCTCCCAGGTCTGTCTCTAGTCTCCCAGGTATGTCTCCTCTAGTCTCCCAGGTCTGTCTCCTCTAGTCTTGTCTTTAGTCTCCCAGGTCTGTCTCCTCTAGTCTCCCAGGTCTGTCTTTTCTAGTCTCCCAGGTCTGTCTCTAGCGAGACACGGGACAACCGGTCGACTCTGGTGGGCAACAGGTCCCAATGAGTTGCCTCAGGTAGTGTTGTAGTGGAGTCACTAAATCTCGAGTCTCGAGTCCGAGTTCAAGTCTGAGTCCGAGTCGAGTCCCCATTACCCGAGTCTCAGTCATCGAGGTTGAGTCCACTCCACTCTGGCAGTTAAAAAGCTGACATGCAAATAAAAAAGGTTCTACATTAAACATAAATGACACCGCGGTCACGGTTTCAAAGAGAGTTTATTTACAGTACTCTGTGACACAATAGCCAAACAAATGCACTAGCCATCCATATCTTATGCCAAATGATTAGGGCATATTACAAAATAAAAAAGATAAATGTATTTATCAATTAACAAGTCCGAGTCTGCACCTTCAGAGTCTGAAGCATGCACTCATATGCGTAATGAAACACAGATAAGTGCATGCAATAGCAACTGAACATCAACATGCTCGAGTCCAAGTCCGACTCATCAGTGCTCAAGTCCAAGTCGAGTCACGAGTCCTGAAAATCAGTCCAGGACTCGGACTTGAGCATGTTGTTGCATGTTCAGTTGCTATTGCATGCACTTATCTGTGTTTCATTACGCATATGAGTGCATGCTTACCAACTGTTTTGCCTGTTTTATTGCAACACTACTATCACTGACATCTAAGGCCATGGTTACACTGGGGTTTTTGTTTTTGTTGCTGAATGATTACGTTTGCTGTCCTAGTTAAATAGAAATGCCGTTTTGGCAGGATAACGCGTTGCCCTACTGGCAACGCTGAAATTGTGTTTCCGTTTTGGATACTCGCCAAAACTCGCCGACAACGTGTCATGTAATCTGCGCGAGCCGGATACGGAGCCGTTGTTGCTCAACGCCCATGCGCAGTAGATACCGACATCTGCGTGCCCTCACCAACGTCCGTTGACGACAGACAGCAGAGCTGTCCCAAATAGCGGCAGCTACCATGTGTTGTCAAGTTATTGTTATAAGGAGCCCAGTCCAAGCTACAACAGTCTGCATTCCCTTAAAGGGGAACTATCTTATAAATGGCCTTTTTGAGTGTTTAGCATTGTTTCCTAGCTATGTGAACTTATATTAATATGATCTATGTCTCAAAATTCTCATATTGGCGCATTCTTCCAATTCTCCTCTCACAATATTCACCCTCACTGAACTGAGTCATTTGAAAATGTGCCTATATGTGATGTCATATAGTCACTGCTGCATGTTAATGTTCAGGCGAACACGGCCACACACAGTGGTTTAGGAGCCCAGGCTCAAAACGGCTCGAGATCTTGAGGTAGAAAAATGCTGTTTTTGAGGACTTGATTAGAAATACAAAACAATGAATAAAAAAAAGATATATATTACAGAGGTGTTCCATAGACTCAGAGGAATTGTGTAAAAGTGCCCAAATAGTGAAAGAAATAGTAAAATAGTTCCCCTTTAACAATTGTTTGTATTGAGCCGTATTGTATTGTACCCATTCTGCAATCTGTTAAATAAAGTTTACATCCATTCATTCTGCTAGCATTAACGATTGCATGAGCAGCTGGCTAACGTGAGCTAACGTTAGCTACCTGCCGTAGCTACCTAGCTACCAGACCCTGTTAGCTCAGAGCTCCTCTTTCAATCTTAACAAGCATTAAACAAAATGACCCAGTCATCTATTCACCTTTGTTTAATACATGAGGCGTTGTCTAATGTTATCTAGCTACTGATAGCTCCTGATATCATCAGTTTGGTGCTGGCTGGCTAACGTTAGCTGCTAGCCACAATGCTATACTGTTGTACTGGCATATTCCATTCACGTTAGCATGTAGCTAACAACATCGGAGATCTTTTTGTGAGACTAAACTATCCGCTCTTGGTGGTTAATTGTGTTGATGTTAGTTTTGTTTCATCAACAAATGAGGCAGAACACACAGTGAATGTATCCGTTTTGTTTATTGCACTTTTATTGCACTTTCTTTGCTGAAAAATAAATGCTACATTGGCTAAATGGCTCACGCGAGGCATTTAAAGATGGTGGTTTGTTGTTTTTTTTGCAGGAAGTGTATTGGCACATTCAACTTCTGATTGGTTGAAAATTGCCTTCATGTTCGCCACCTACTGCCACCTACTGCTTTGGCATTGTACTACATCACTGTGCTCAGGAGGCAAAACCAATGTCTAACTTGCCTGCCATTACGTTGCGTTCTGGAAAGCGAAAACTGACCTTGAAAACAAAATGAAATAGCCCTGTGTGTAACCGCAGCCTAAGAAGGGAGATCCCCCCTTGAATGGCCCTTCTAAGGTTTCTCTCCTCCACATTGCCTGTGGTGCATTTTTTCCTATTGCTAGGTTTTTCCTTACCTTCGTGTGGGGTATGTCTGGGAGTGTTGCATTTATATAAAAAATTTGACTTTATGGTGTTTTTGTCTTTGTTCTTGATTTATTGTGATGTTTCTTCTTGACTTGTTTAAAGAAGACGTGTCCAGCCCATGGGGACATTAACGTGTGTTGTCGGGCCTTACAAATACATTTGATTTGATTTGATTTGATTTAGGAAACATGGTGTTTGACCCCCGTGTGTCTCCTGCCTCTCGCCTGGACCGCGGCTCGTCAATATCGTCTAGTTTCCCACGTCCCCCTTTAGATCCTCAACGTCTGGACCGCCGAGAGAATTGGACATTTTAATAATGATTGAACCCCCCCCCCCCCCCCCCCCCCCCCCCCCCCCCCACTGGAATAACACAATAATTCTGTGTTAGGGAGGAGGTGCTTGTAGGCCTGTACGCCGCTATCGCACCTCTTCAATGGCTGCCGTGATTAAAGGGCCAGGCCGCCGTTTCGCATTCATTATCCTAACAATCGTTCAGTACATCCGTCAACCCCTCCTATCACCTCCAAATCGCTGTCATTTTGTCAGAGGGAGAGAGAGAGAGAGCGAGAGAGCACCAGGCAGTTAGAGGAATAAAGGAGAAGGGGGGGGGGGGGGGGGGGGAGAAAGCGATCTAAGTTGCTGTAATTGCTGCCGGTCGGACGGCGAGAGTGATTCAGTGTCCCATCATGTCTCTGTCCCTGTCTCTGTCACATCAATATTCTACCAACCTCTAATTTAACCATCAGCTGTCAGCTCTCTCGCTCTCTCTCTCTCTCTCTCTCTGTCTCTGTGTTGCTGCCCCCCCTTTCTTTCTCTCTATCTCTCTCTGCTCTCTCTCTCGCTCTCTCTCACTCTCTCTATCTCTCTCTCCCTATATCTCCCCCCTCCTTTCTGTCTGTCTCTCTCTCCATCCCTCTCCCTCTCTCTGTCTGTCTGTCTCTCTCTCTCTCTCTCTCTCTCTCTCTACACCTGTCTCTATCTCTCTCCCTCCCTCTCTCTGGCTGTCTCTCTCTCTCTCTCTACACCTGTCTCTGTCTCTATCTATCTATCTATCTATCTATCTATCTATCTATCTATCTATCTATCTATCTATCTATCTATCTATCTATCTATCTATCTATCTATCTATCTATCTATCTATCTATCTATCTATCTATCTATCTATCTATCTACTGTATCTATCTATCTATCTATCTATCTATCTATCTATCTATCTATCTATCTATCTATCTATCTATCTATCTATCTATCTATCTATCTATCTATCTATCTATCTATCTATCTATCTATCTATCTATCTATCTATCTATCTATCTATCTAGATAAATAGTATATATCTATCTATCTATCTATCTATCTATCTATCTATCTATCTATCTATCTATCTATCTATCTATCTATCTATCTATCTATCTATCTATCTATCTATCTATCTATCTATCTATCTATCTATCTATCTTTCTATCTATCTATCTATCTATCTATCTATCTATCTATCTATCTATCTATCTATCTATCTATCTATCTATCTATCTATCTATCTATCTATCTATCTATCTATCTATCTATCTATCTATCTATCTATCTATCTATCTATCTATCTATCTATCTATCTATCTATCTATCTATCTATCTATCTATCTATCTATCTATCTATCTATCTATCTATCTATCTATCTATCTATCTACCTATCTCTCTCTCTCTCTTGATAGGAATAGTTTCAAATGAAATATTCTGATATTGGAGATCATTTGTTGTTGTTAATCCATTTTCACCTTTTGTTCAGTGAAAGATGCAGCTGGGGTAGTTTGGGTTTGTGTGGTGACTGATGTTCTGGGGTAGTTTGGGTTTGTGTGGTGACTGATGTTCTGGGGTAGTTTGGGTTTGTGTGGTGACTGATGTTCTGGGGTAGTTTGGGTTTGTGTGGTGACTGATGTTCTGGGGTAGTTTGGGTTTGTGTGGTGACTGATGTTCTGGGGTAGTTTGGGTTTGTCTGGTGACTGATGTTCCGGAGTAGTTTGGGTTTGTCTGTCTCAGCCTGTGATGGGAATGGATATTTTAGACGCGTCGACATGCTGACAACATCAGCAGGCGGTCAAGCAGCATCAGCAGAAGCTACGGTAGCTCGCTTGCAGTCGGTCAACTCAGTCCTGAAGCTATGGTAGCTCGTTTGCAGTGGGTCAACTCAGTCCTGAAGCTATGGTAGCTCGTTTGCAGTCGGTCAACTCAGTCCTGAAGCTATGGTAGCTAGTTTGCAGTCGGTCAACTCAGTCCTGAAGCTATGGTAACTAGTTTGCAGTCTGTCAACTCAGTCCTGAAGCTATGGTAGCTCGTTTGCAGTCGGTCAACTCAGTCCTGAGGCTATGGTAGCTCGTTTGCAGTCTGTCAACTCAGTCCTGAAGCTATGGTAGCTCGTTTGCAGTCGGTCAACTCAGTCCTGAAGCTATGGTAGCTTGTTTGTAGTCGGTCAACTCAGTCCTGAAGCTATGGTAGCTCACTTGCAAGCTTTTAATGTAGACTTGCGTCACCACCACTGGTGTTCTGATATGACCTTCCAACTGATGAGTGCTTGAATGTGCCAGTCTCTACCTGGCGCTCTATCTTGATTGTGCCGGTCTCTACCTGGCTCTGCGGTCTCTACCTGGCTCTCCGGTCTCTACCTGGCTCTCCGGTCTCTACCTGGCTCTCCATCTTGATTAATTGAGTCATCTGAACAGAGTGTTTTCAGGACTGGAGTGGCTGACGACCCTCTGCTCCTATTGTTGTCAAATGGACCTCATATGTCTGTCTCTCAGTGGGGGTTGGACAGATAAATAGGTGGAGGGGAAGGAGGAAGGTAATGGATGAGAAGATGAACATCCGTTCCTGGTTTTGTGGCTGTCAGCCAATCAGCCGTGACCTTTGCCAGCCGAGTGACCAGTGGGAGCGGAGCGTGATTAGAGTCATTATTCTATTGTCCCTCTGTCGCTACCCTGCTGTGAGCAGAATATCTCTGTCAGTCAGACACAGTCTGAGAAACAAAGGTGCAAATAGAGGAATGACGAATGATGAAAATCCTACCCCTTTCTTTTCTCTTTTGCATAGATTGAAGATTTAAACAGAATGCTTTATTGGTTGAGAAAATGTTTTGACCTTTTGGACCCATGAAAGCCATTCAAATCCCATTGTTTCAAAAATCCATCGACATAACTCAGAAAATAAGAATTTTCTTCCCCTTAATTAAAAAAGAAATGTCCAGTAGTGTTTTACTCCAGTATAAAAGATAGATATACTGACTAAGATGACCAGCAAGAGATACGTTGTGAGTGCATATCACTTCATACTTAAAATAAAAAAATATATACAGTATTTAGAGAAAGAATTTTTTTTTGAGTCACACCAATTCATTTTCTTTTAAATAATGGGATCTGAATGGCTTCCATGAGTCCTAGGGTCAAGAAATGTGCTCACAAATCGATTATAGATTGGCTGAGTGTAAATTATAATGTGGAAGTGCTGTGAATTAACAAAGTTCTCTGTTATGTAGTTTGGCGACACTTTGGTATCACATTATAACACTTTTATCTCATCACGCTGGGTCCTCAGTGTTCGTTAAAGCCTTTCACTGCTGCACTACCGAACGGTTAACCCTTTCACTGCGACAACAACATTACCCGTCGGTAGTGTGCTAGTAAAGGGTTAACCTTCTGTAGTGTGGCAGTGAAAGGGTTAAAGCCTCTCAGTGAAGAAGCCTCCTCGGGGTGCAGGTCTCTTCCTCCTCCTCTGTGTCCTCGGGCTGAGAGGCCACTTGAGCAGGGAGTGCTTGGGTGAAATAACCTGAGGGCTCTTACTTAAGTCTAGAATAACTACCTCACTAGACAGACTAGAGTAGCTCTAGACCCTGTTGACCTCGCTGCTCAGCGTGGAAGGCCACTTGAGGGCTTTGAACACATAACCTGTTGTGTGGCACAGGGCTGTAGAAAACCTCACAGGTAATCCGTTTAAAAACGTGTTTGTTTATGGTCTTGTGACTTTGACAATACAGATTGTTATTTGTACAGAACATGTGAACAGATCACCTTTTATATATATACACACACATGCTTCCCCTGGAGAGGGTGAGCTTCTCTGTACTTCCCTGAAATCTGAGTTGCATGTGTGATGTCACTAATAGGTTTAACCTATCACGGTCCAATGTGTGGTAACTTGACACCTTTCGCTTCATACACAGAAAGCTGAGTAGGTATTTAACATGTTTATAATAATAATAATAATAATAATAATAATAAAACGTTATTTGTATAGCACCTTTCATACAGAAATGTAAGGTTATGTATATAACCAAGTTCTATGAATTATGGCGACGCTCAGCATCAGTTGCATAATATCTCGCTTCAGTGGATATGCACTGAATAAATTTCTAAATGTACCTTTACATACCAACATCCGTCTGACCACACCCCCATCTGCTGCCTACATAAGCAGGGGTGGGGCCACACACTCATCTCCTTCCCAACAAATTTCACCACAATGAAAGATCAAGGGCTGCAGCGGCGTCCTGATGCTGAGCGTCGCCATAATTCATAGAACTTGGTTATATACATAACCTTACATTCTATTTCATTATGGCTTTCGCTCAGCATCAGTTGCATAACAGGAGCTGAGCGGGAGCCATAGCTCGAAAAATGTACCCCGCTGAGGCCCCCCACAACTATCAGACCGGGGAGGACCGAGCCCCCCGACCCTCCCTAATGGAGGATACCCCCCCTATTGGAGGCTTACGGGAGGGAGACGGATCCGACCGTGCGAAGAGGAACTCAAGCAACTCAACGCACAGGGTGAGCAGACCGTGGCTTGACCCCACGACTACACACACGCACAACCCGCATGCCACCAGGGAACGAACGGAAGGAACAAACCTCGTTACTGCCCCCAAAATCACGGGGTCAAGAGCAAACCCAACCCCGTGGCAAGGCTGTAGCAGCGGAGCGCGAAGGAAGACCCAGACCCACTGAAGGGACTGGATCCCCTGGAAAAAGGGGGCCCGGAGAGGTCAATGACGCCAGGCATCAAGACCCCACCAGGTGGTCACTTAGTGACACCGCCCCCCACGTCGCCAGCGTATTCGGATAAGGCCCCTCCAAGAGCGGGCCCTTTCCCCCCAATAGCACACCGCCTGCTACACTGACCCTGCAGAACAGGCAGTTAGCATGGCCGTAAGCACTCAAAAAAGGTTAACCAACGGAAGCAGGCAGCGCACCGGGGAAACCAGGCAGCAGGCTGTAACCTGAGCCTGGAGCACTGCGGACGAGACAGGCGCCAAAGGAGTCAGCTGAAAACAGCCCCCCCGGCGGAAGGGGCGTATGCTGGCGTTGTTGATCACCATGACAAAGCCTCCATTAAAAAAAAAACACCCAGAGGGGTCGAGGCAGAGAAGGCTGACATGATTGGCAGACGTCATGAACCCGGGAGTTGACTCTGCTCCAACACACCAGGGAATCAACCACCCTCTTGGTACCACATGCGGTGGTTGTTCCTATAACCCCTCAAGAAAAAACTCCAAAACACACCTGCGGGTATACACTGGCTATACCGCAGTACAAGTGTTTCAGTTTTCAAAAAAGGGTTATTCCAGGCCTACGGGTCGACGAAACATTACTTCGGACCGGGCCCGGCGGCTCGGGAAGCACACAGGGTTACCAGAGGAGGTCCAAAAGACCACCCCAACAGCCCCCTCTTCGCCACGCGTGAGAGAGGAGCGAAAAGAATGGAGAACCAGCCCTAAGCTCACCGCACTTGGTATTCCCAGGCGGTCTCCCAACCAAGTACTAACCAGGACCGAACCTGCTTAGCTTCCGAGATCGGACGAGATTGGGCGTGTACAGGTTGGTATGGCCGTAAGCCATTACGATAGTGCAGAGTACAACATGTACCCAACAAAGGGTCTCCATAACGCCTAACCCTGTGACACCCGGGCCGACCCGGCATTTTCCCCCCCGAAAAAAGCACAAGTCCCTCAGGGTACCAGAACAGCAGATCTGCATCCCCGGCGGACAACGGGTTAACTGACCTGGACCAGCGCGACCAGACCAGTCCCGTGCCCTAACCACGCCAACATGCCCACTCCAGAAGAGGGGGTAGGTATGCGTGTCGATCTAAAACATGAAAAGAGGGCGCCACCCAGACGGTCCCATTTGGACCGCGCTCAGTGGCCCACCCCAAGGGCGTGAGACCCCTCTACCTATGTTCTGATCTATTCCGTTAACATCCCCCAGATATGAACGAGAATTCATCGAGACAACCTAGTAAACTGGCGCTCGGAAGACACAAAACTCCATCCCAGTTGCCCTATAAAAACGCTGTTTTAATAACAAGCAACCAAGGCGCACCAGCCTCATGCGTGATTCCCATCAGAAACACCCAGAGCCAGCACTTACATATGCGTCGAGACCCAAACACATCAATGGATAGTCTAGCAAGACACCAAACATTGTTCCTCCAAGTTGCCTGGGAGAACGACAAGGAGCCGTTGTGCTTCATGTTCCTTCCTCTTTTTATTCAAAAAAGAAAGAAACACAGACTGACATGAATCCCACGTGACGCAGCTGAGGGTAAATTTTTTTTACATTTTTACATCCCACCACCCTCGCCACAGGGAGGAGACTTCCCACGCGAGCTGTATAGATTGAAAATAATATATTGCAACATTGAGCTATGTAACACTTGGTTTAGGGCTCTCCGAGGAGGAGGCACTGAACCAATACACACTCAACAATCGAATTGAATCGTTATACACACACAATAGAGCAGAACTCCTTTTTGAAGTTCTACTCACCTTGACAATCTGAGGAGGAGGCTCTGAAACTCTGAGGAGGCTCCCTCACAGGGAAGGAGAGTCCGAACTCACAGAAGGCACTTCTCCCCGAGGAGGAGCTTCGTGAGGAGGAGCTCTGACAACTCCCTTAAACAGATCCATAACATGGACCTGAACAACCCACGGAAATCTTACCAACAGAGACGCGCTCAGTGACGTACTCTATGGCGGGGGAATTTCCGTGGTGCACACGCCCAATCTTCCAGGGCGTGGGACCAGGAAACTCCCCCCCCCCCCTCTTACCCTGTAACGTGCCGAACAGCAACGTGACAGGAATCTTGAAGGACAGGAGGTTTTAACCCCTGACCAATCAGAAAAGGGGAGGAAAGGATTACCAGTTCACCCCTTTACGACCCCACACCCATGATACGATGTAATGACAAGTAGAGCATGACACAGTCATAGCCTGCTACATGAAGCATCGAACAGCCTCACATAGCTCATGTGCTAACCTGCTATCTGATTTTTACTAAGGAAAAAACACAGAACAGAGAGGGCCCCCTTTAAGAGCCCCGGTACCAGACTTACATATGTGCTTCTGTGGGCCAAACCTAACCCAGTTGTAGATCACAAGACACACACAACCCTTCATCACAACAAAAAATGGCAAGTACACTCTTGCTACAGAGGAACGCCGTTTTTCATAACGAGAGAATACAGAATCCTCGATTACGTATTGGCCACAGGCCTTGCTAAGCACACATGATAAGTGACCAAACAATCTTTTCTCAAGCGGAAAGCACAACCCCAGCAATTAAGCTGAGGGTTACATCGTATCCCCACAAACACAGTGACACAATATATGGTAAACAACATGTCTGAGAGGAGGGGGGGAAGCCCCAGGGAAACCGGGGGGATCACCCCTCCTTCCTTACCCTTGATACGACCAAGTTGAACAGGTAACCCTGTTAATATGTGAACACACTGTTCATTGTCATTACAGGCTGAGAAAAGAATTCATTCCTCAATCACATGTCACTAAGCATAGCTTCATAGGTTAATTAACCCCCTTAGTTGTGAGTTCACGTTACATGAACACACATGTTCTCATCACAATTAACCAGATCATTTTTACACATGTAAACAACAACCCGATTTCTATGGAGAGAGAAGCTATACCAGTGACAATACAATTCACACACAACACGCGTCGTATCCTCAATGTATTGCAGCAACACACGTTTTGGAAAACATCGTTATTACAAAACATTTAGAAGGGAAGGAAAGAAGAAGTGTTTAAAGTCCGGTCGGGACTCCTACCCTGAGCGCAGGCCAAGAGAACTGCAATCTGGTTAACGGGACACCGAAGTTGAACACAGCATCTCCTGTGTTGGCGACGAGGGTAACATCGCTGCGCCACCCAGCCACTACGTTTCTCCATGTTGACGCAGTCCTCGCTGGCAGGGCTCCCGGTGTAGGTTCGACTAACATCCTCTGTCAAAGATGACGTCGTAGTCAGAGTGTTTAAGGCATGTTATAGTCATAGCAACGTTCAACAGTGTAGCATCAAGCTAACAGCCGCTCTCGACTGATAGCAACAAGCTAACGTTTTCTAGCCTAGTGACACAACGGGCTAGCGCCGCAGCTAACAGCTGACTGGCTAACAGGTAGGCCACAACTAGCACGCAAGCTAAGCAGCTATCACCTGAACTGTACACAACGACATAACAAGCCACACTTCAGACAGGCCGCCGTCTGAAACCCTCCTCATCCTTTAAGAGAGAAGAGAAAAAGAAATGTCAACACAGTTTACAACAGTGATTTTACCAGACATACAGCGGAGCCGGCACAAGTCCCATCTGGGCTGCAGCCGACTTGAACATGGATCTTCCGATAACGAACATCCATGCCCACATTTCCTCGTTAGGGTGTACTTTCACTTTTATGTGAAAGATGGGGCCTGCACGGGACAGAGAAGCATCCGCTTGTCCAGAGAATCCTGGGTTCACCAGGTCCTGGACGCGGCCCACTAGTTGACCATCATGGGCTTCAGACCAAGATCCTCCGCCGTCGCCTAAGAGGCCGAACAGAGGACCCTAATCTGGGGCCGGCTTTCATAAAAATGGTCAGCTAGCCCCCATAGCACTAACAGACAACTGGCGCTCGCAACAGACTTCCACAGTCCAGCTGCATGGCCGGAGGGCCAAACCCATCCAGCCGCAGCAAAGGAGGACTGCAGTTTGGGGAGTATATCAGCGACGCGAGCCCCTAATACGAAAAAACCGGTGGAGGTTTAGAATGATCATCATCTTCCAGACACTCCAGTGACGAAGACAATATCGCCGTATTTTCTCGAAAATAGTGAGAGAGAAAATAAAGATATAATGTCAACGTATCTCCTTGTTCTTCTGTTTTCCTTTCCTCAGACTATATATTTTCTCCACGTCAAGTGGGTATATAACAGGCATATCCTTGTGGATGAAATTTGAGAAGGAGATGAGTGTGTGGCCCCACCCCTGCTTATGTAGGCAGCAGATGGGGGTGTGGTCAGACGGATGTTGGTATGTAAAGGTACATTTTGAAATGTATTCAGTGCATATCCACTGAAGCGAGATATTATGCAACTGATGCTGAGCGAAAGCCATAATGAAATAGAACTGCAGCTCAAAGTGCTTCACAACAGAAAAAAAGACAGGCATAAAATGAGCACATAAAGTGCAGACATAAAATCACAGTTTTTCACATTAGGATCTAACATCCCAACAGGCCACCTTGTTTATGATTTGATTCAGTTATAAACAATAATAATATAGACAATAATAAAAAGAGTAAGATAGAATAGACAGAGTAAAATAGTCCAATAGTGCAGTGTAATAAGTAGTAGAATAGAATAGACATGAAATGAGCACATAAAGTGCAGACATAATAAAATCACAGTTTTGTTTTACAGTGCAATAAAATAGTTCTGGATTACTAACTGTTTAAAGTCGTCTTTACCTTCTCTGTTTTGGTATCGACAGTCTAGAAAGAATAGAAGCTGCCGACTTGGCATTCCTGGTAAAATATCAATGGCTGCTTGTTGCATATTCATAGATCCTTGAATCGCAATGAGAGTAAAGGTGTAGAGACATTTTAAGGGATATTTAAGAAGGGAGAGGACAGGCAGGAACACAGTTATCATCCTCTAGGACTGTTTAAAACCACACAGAGCCTTTTCTCTCAGTCTCTGAACTCCTGTTGTGTGACAGCCGAGGTGTGATGTCACTGGAGACACCATAAAATACCCAGCCTAAGTATCATAGAATAGATATATCCGTCTTGGGATATGGCTGATATAGCCTCTCAACTCCTCACCTCTCTCCTCCTCACCTCTCCTCTCCGCTCTCCTCTCTCCCCACCTCTCCTCTCCGCTCTCCTCCCCACCTCTCCTCTCTCCCCACATCTCCTCTCTCCTCACCTTTCCTCTCTCCTCACCTCTCATTTTCTCCTCTCCTCCCCTCCCCTGTCCTCTCATCTCCCATCCTCCTCTCTCCCCTTCCCCTCCTCCCCTCTCTCATTCCCTCTCCTCTCTTCAGTTCCATCATGTCTTGCCACAGTGTGAAAGTTGTGACGTCCTCTGAGACACTTTATAGAATAACAAGGACCTGTTAACACATGGTGTGTGTGTGTGTGTGTGTGTGTGTGTGTGTGTGTGTGTGTGCGCGTGTGTGTGTGTGCGCATGTGTATGTATTTCTATGTGTGTTTTCAGCCCCCTCCTCACCTGTTATGCCCCCACCTGTTATGTGTGTCTAGTCGTGTTGTTAATGAGGTCCGACAGTTGAGCTGGCGTTCGGGGAGGAAGGAGACTTTTAATTGGTTAATTGAAGACATCGTTAACAGAGAGAATAACTAACAGACTAACAGCCAGCAATACTGATGTGGTGGTTGTTGTTGTTTTTGAAACTGTTGGATTAAAGGCGAAGAATTGGCTCTTAGGGGTTTTGAATCTCCACCCCGTCTCTCTATCATATTTTATGATTATGTGTTACTCACCACTGGTGCTGTTGATGCAGTGGGGTTAGTCCAGGAGCCTTTTCACCTGTTCTTGCCACAGTACACCACTTCCAGTTAGCCGTTCACTCCAGTTAGCCGTTCACTCCAGTTAGCCGTTCACTCCAATTAGCCGCTCGCTCCAGTTAGCTGTTAGCTCCACTTAGCCGTTACCTCTCAGATCGACAGTGGATCAGGAGGTAGAGCGGTCGCCTGGTATTCAGAAGGTTCCCGGTTAAATTCCGGCTCCTCCTGGCAGCGTGTCAAAGTGTCCTTGAGCAAGACACTTAACACTTAACTTAAATATATATATATATAATTACGGCTGACCTGAATGCTTCAAAGCTTCAGTCACTGCCATGGTACTTGGCAGTGATGTCAAAATCACTATTGAAATGCTTAGTTTTCTTGTGTTTGGTAAGTGTTTGTGTTCAACCACTCAAGGAATGTGCCTACATCAGCATGAAAGAATAGCTTATAGAAATAATAATAACCCAATATTCATTTGGAAAATCAGTTCTTCTCAGACAAGGACATCATGGGAACGTTCAGACAACCCACCACACTGAGTCTAAAACCATGTCAACAGTCCTCTAGGTGCCAACGTACCAGAGGCTGATGAGCTCCAGGCGTCCGTACTTCAATGTGCTGTACAGGAGATTGTGTATCAATTTGTGTCACAGTTTAGATTAGTGTTGTTCTCTCTCAGTCCGTCATGTTTGTTTAGAGTTGCATTAGCTAAACATGTTTGTAAACATATTTAAACATATTTTGTGAATGAGCTAGCTGGGTACCCAGCTAGTTTCATTCGCAAAGACACATTAGCTAGCTGGTTAACCAACTAGCTCATTCGCAAAATGGTCCTTGCGAATGAGCGAGCTAAGTACCCAGCTAGTTCATTCGCAAAAACACATTAGCTAGCTGGGTAACCAACTAGCTCATTCACAAAATGGTCCTTGCGAATGAGCTACAGGACCATAAAGGACCATTTTGCGAATGAGCTAGCTACTAGCTACAGCTACAGGACCATAAAGGACCATTTTGCGAATGAGCTAGCTACTAGCTGAGGCAAAATTTGGTGTAAAGCCTATGGGACAAAGCCGGCTAGTTAACTAGCTAAGACACATGCTACCTAGCTAGCATGCTATCTAGCTGACACATTTGCAACCTAGGTAGTGAGCTAGCTCATTCGCAAATGTGTCTTTGTGAATGAACTAGCTGGGTACCCAGCTAGCTAGGTCATCTTTGCGAATGAGCTAGTTGGGTACCCAGCTAGTTCATTTGCAACATTTTCCTTGTGAATGAGCTAGCTAGGTACCCAGTTAGCTAGAAAACGGGAATAAATGTTAAAACGGCTTGCCATACCACCACCACCACTATTACTACTACTACTACTACTACTACTACTACTACTACTACTACTACTACTACTACTACTACTACTACTACTACTACTACTACTACTACTACTACTACTACTACTACTACTACTACTAATAATAATACTACTACTACTACTACTACTACTACTACTACTACTACTACTACTACTACTACTACTACTACTACTACTACTACTACTACTACTAATACTACTACTACTGTACTACTACTACTACTACTACTACTACTACTATTAATACTACTACTACTGTACTACTACTACTACTACTACTACTACTACTACTACTACTACTACTACTACTACTACTACTACTACTACTACTACTACTACTACTACTACCACCACCATAACAATATGTGAGTGAGCTTTTGATAGCTGAACTGACAGTAGCCTATGCGCCTAACTGAATTTCTTTCGGCATGTTACCGCTTTGTAATGCAATGTGTGTGTGATGTGTCGCTGTGTGTGTGTGTGTGTGTGTGTGTGTGTGCGTGTGTGTGTCTGTGATGTGTTGGTGTGTGTGATGTGTTAGTGTGTGTGTGTGTGTGATGTGTCTGTGTGTGTGATGGATCGGTGTGTGTGTGTGATGTGTGTGTGTGTGTGTGTGATGTGTGTGATGTGTGTGTGTGTGTGTGTGTGTGTGTGTGTGTGTGTGTGTGTGTGTGTGTGTGTGTGTGTGTGTGATGTGTAACATCAGAGTAACATATTTGAAGTGACGACGGGTTAAGAAAGGTCTTGACGGATTTAGTTTCCATCTTCAAACTCTTCGGTCAATATCCCCAAAATGTCCAAAGAAAATCCCACATTGGGGCTTTAGACGTACCTCGCTATGTCCAACCCAATGAGTCCATTGTGGCTATAGAGAGTCAGCAAATAAGACTCTCAGACAAAAAAGGTGTTTAAAGTGTTGCTGGAATATCTCTTTATACAGACCAGTGAGCCCATTGTGTCGGCTGTAGAAAGCTGTGTCTGTGAGAGACTGAACTGTTTAAAGCACTACTTAGTTTATTTCACAACTCACTGCCCATGTGTGTGTGTGTGTGTGTGTGTGTGTGTGTGTGTGTGTGTGTGTGTGTGTGTGTGTGTGTGTGTGTGTGTGTGTGTGTGTCACTGTCCGGTGGTTTGCACTAATCACTTGTTGTGCAAATCACAAAACACACTGCAAACAAACTGATGATAAACCAACATACAAACCGGCGGGGCCATTGTAAGTCCTCCCCGAGATGAGGGCAGGGAGTCTCCCAGACCCAACACTGTTCAAACTACGCTCTTGTTTCCATCAGTCGCTGCTCAACGACTTGTGCTAATTGCTTGTTGTGTAAATGACAGAACACACTTTAAATACACAGTAATGTGCATAATCTCTTGTTGTGTAAATGACAGAACACACTTTAAATACACAGTGATGGGCCTAATCTCTTGGTGTGTAAAATGACAGAACACACTTTAAATACACAGTGATGGGCCTAATCTCTTGGTGTGTAAAATGACAGAACACACTTTAAATACACAGTGATGGGCCTAATCTCTTGGTGTGTAAATCCCCGAACACTGCTAATAAAACAAGTGATTTGTTGTTTTGAGCCTCTTAGTCGACGATTAGCTCTCAGTGAAGTACTCGTCTTGGCTGTTGCCTGGACCGTGGCCTCAGAACTAGCTGGATTACTAGAGAGAGGGATGGGAGGAGGGAACCTGCTGGAACCAGAACTAGCTGGATTACTAGAAAGAGAGGGATGAGAGGAGGGAACCTGCTGGAACCAGAACTAGCTGAATTACTAGAAAGAGAAGGATGAGAGGAGGGAGCCTGCTGGAACCAGAACTAGCTGGATTACTAGAGAGGGGGATGAGAGGAGGGAACCTGCTGGAACCAGAACTAGCTGGATTACTAGAAAGAGAGGGATGAGAGGAGGGAACCTGCTGGAACCAGAACTAGTTGGATTACTAGAAAGAGAGGGATGAGAGGAGGGAACCTGCTGGAACCAGAACTAGCTGGATTACTAGAAAGAGAGGGATGAGAGGAGGGAACCTGCTGGAACCAGAACTAGCTGGATTACTAGAGAGAGGGATGAGAGGAGGGAACCTGCTGGAACCAGAACTAGCTGGATTACTAGAGAGAGGGATGAGAGGAGGGAACCTGCTGGAACCAGAACTAGCTGGATTACTAGAGAGAGAGTGATGAGAGGAGGGAACCTGCTGGAACCAGAACTAGCTGGATTACTAGAGAGAGAGGAATGAGAGGAGGGAACCTGCTGGAACCAGGAGCCCAGATTAGAAGAGTAGAAGAGCCCATGGGGCGGCGTGGCTCAGGGGTAGAGCGGGTCGTCCAATGATCGAAGGGTTGGTGGTTCGAATCCCGCTCAAGCCCATGTCCATCCCACTGCCGTTGTGTCCTTGGGCAAGACACTTAACCTACTTGCCTCATATGAATGTGTATGCATGTGAATGAATGTTGGTGGTGGTCGGAGGGGCCGTAGGCGTTGATTATTCGCCACGCTTCCGTGAGTCTGCCTCAGGGCAGCTCTGGCTGCAATTGTAGCTTACCACCACCGGTATGACTGTGTATGAACGAATAATGGACTCTGTGAAGCGCTCTGGGTGCCATGAAGAGCGCTATATAAATCCAAGTCATCATTATTATTATTATTAATATCACTGTTTTGACTGAACCAAGGAGAAGGCAGGTCCAGGGCCAATCTGCGTCGCCAGAACTCATTATTCTCACCTACAAAGTTGTTTATAAACCTATCCCTTATCTGCAGGTCAGCTCACTGTCAGCTCACTCTCAGCTCACTCTCAGATCACTCTCAGCTCACTTTCATCTCACTCTCTGCTCACTCTCAGCTCACTCTCAGGCCAGCTCACTCTCATCTCACTCTCAGCTCACTCTCTGCTCACTCAGCTCACACTCAGCTCACTCTCTGCTCACTCTCAGCTCACTCTCAGGCCAGCTCACTCTCATCTCACTCTCAGCTCACTCTCTGCTCACTCAGCTCACACTCAGCTCACTCTCAGCTCACTCTCAGGCCAGCTCACTCTCATCTCACTCTCAGCTCACTCTCTGCTCACTCTCAGCTCACACTCAGCTCACTCTCAGCTCACTCTCAGCTCACTCTCATCTCACTCTCTGCTCACTTTCAGCTCACTCTCAGGCCAGCTCACTCTCAGCTCACTCTCATCTCACTCTCTGCTCACTCTCAGCTCACACTCAGCTCACTCTCAGCTCACTCTCAGCTCACTCTCAGCTCACTCTCATCTCACTCTCTGCTCACTCTCAGCTCACTCTCAGGCCAGCTCACTCTCAGCTCACTCTCATCTCACTCTCTGCTCACTCTCAGCTCACACTCAGCTCACTCTCAGCTCACTCTCAGCTCACTCTCAGCTCACACTCAGCTCACTCTCATCTCACTCTCAGCTCACTCTCTGCTCACTCTCAGCTCACTCTCTGCTCACTCTCAGCTCACACTCAGCTCACTCTCAGCTCACTCTCAGCTCACTCTCATCTCACTCTCTGCTCACTCTCAGCTCACTCTCAGGCCAGCTCACTCTCTGCTCACTCTCAGCTCACACTCAGCTCACTCTCAGCTCACTCTCAGCCAGTGTTAATTTTGTCAACGAAAATTACGACTAAAGATGTTTGTCAACAAAGCTTTTTTTTATGATGACAATGAGACGTGACGTCACGTTAATGTAGACCATGTGACACTAACGTGACTAAATAGTTAATGCTCACTCTCACTCTCAGGTCACTCTCAGCTCACTCTCAGGTCACTCTCAGGTCACTCTCTGCTCACTCTCAGGTCACTCTCAGGTCACTCTCAGGTCATTCTCTGCTCACTCTCAGGTCACTCTCAGCTCACTCTCGGCTCACTCTCTGCTCACTCTCAGGTCACTCTCTGCTCACTCTCAGGTCACTCTCTGCTCACTCTCTGCTCACTCTCACTCTCAGGTCACTCTCAGCTCACTCTCGGCTCACTCTCAGGTCACTCTCTGCTCACTCTCACTCTCAGGTCACTCTCTGCTCACTCTCAGGTCACTCTCTGCTCACTCTCACTCTCAGGTCACTCTCTGCTCACTCTCAGGCCACTCTCTGCTCACTCTCTGCTCACTCTCAGGCCACTCTCTGCTCACTCTCTGCTCACTCTCAGGCCACTCTCTGCTCACTCTCTGCTCACTCTCAGGCCACTCTCTGCTCACTCTCATGTCACTCTCTGCTCACTCTCTGCTCACTCTCAGGCCACTCTCTGCTCACTCTCTGCTCACTCTCAGGCCACTCTCTGCTCACTCTCTGCTCACTCTCTGCTCACTCTCAGGCCACTCTCTGCTCACTCTCTGCTCACTCTCAGGCCACTCTCTGCTCACTCTCATGTCACTCTCTGCTCACTCTCAGGTCACTCTCTGCTCACTCTCAGGTCACTCTCTGCTCACTCTCACTCTCAGGTCACTCTCTGCTCACTCTCTGCTCACTCTCACTCTCAGGTCACTCTCTGCTCACTCTCAGGTCACTCTCTGCTCACTCTCAGGTCACTCTCTGCTCACTCTCAGGCCACTCTCTGCTCACTCTCTGCGCACTCTCTGCTCACTCTCTGCTCACTCTCTGCTCACTCTCTGCTCACTCTCAGGTCAGTGAGGGCAGGAGGATTTCCTTCAGAATACAGATTGACAATGTTTTAACCTGCAATGGGCAAAGGTCCTGTTTGCCAGTGTTGTCATCTCTACATCATCCTCATTATATCTACTGTACTGCTACTGTCATCCTCTACATCATCCTCATTATATCTACTGTACTGCTGGTGTCATCCTCTACATCATCCTCATTATATCTACTGTACTGCTACTGTCATCCTCTACATCATCCTCATTATATCTACTGTACTGCTGCTGTCATCCTCTACATCATCCTCATTATATCTACTGTACTGCTGGTGTCATCCTCTACATCATCCTCATTATATCTACTGTACTGCTACTGTCATCCTCTACATCATCCTCATTATATCTACTGTACTGCTACTGGCATCCTCTACATCATCCTCATTATATCTACTGTACTGCTACTGTCATCCTCTACATCATCCTCATTATATCTACTGTACTGCTACTGTCATCCTCTACATCATCCTCATTATATCTACTGTACTGCTACTGTCATCTCTACATCATCCTCATTATATCTACTGTACTGCTGGTGTCATCCTCTACATCATCCTCATTATATCTACTGTACTGCTACTGTCATCCTCTACATCATCCTCATTATATCTACTGTACTGCTACTGTCATCCTCTACATCATCCTCATTATATCTACTGTACTGCTAGTGTCATCCTCTACATCATCCTCATTATATCTACTGTACTGCTACTGTCATCCTCTACATCATCATCATTATATGCACTGTACTGCTAGTGTCATCCTCTCTACATCATCCTCATTATATCTACTGTACTGCTGCTGTCATCCACTACATCATCCTCATTATATCTACTGTACTGCTACTGTCATCCTCTACATCATCCTCATTATATCTACTGTACTGCTACTGTCATCCTCTACATCATCCTCATTATATCTACTGTACTGCTGGTGTCATCCTCTACATCATCCTCATTATATCTACTGTACTGCTACTGGCATCCTCTACATCATCCTCATTATATCTACTGTACTGCTACTGTCATCCTCTACATCATCCTCATTATATCTACTGTACTGCTAGTGTCATCCTCTACATCATCCTCATTATATCTACTGTACTGCTACTGTCATCCTCTACATCATCATCATTATATGCACTGTACTGCTAGTGTCATCCTCTCTACATCATCCTCATTATATCTACTGTACTGCTAGTGTCATCCTCTACATCAGGGGTGGCCAACCCGCGGCTCGAGAGCCGCATGCGGCTCTTTGCCCGTCAATGTGCGGCTCTTCCATCCATAAAAAAAAAAAAAATATATATATATATATAATTTTTTTTTTTTTTTTTACTTTTTTTTTTTTTTACTTTTTTTTATGTCACTCATTCCATAAGGACGTAGAATAAACATTTACACATTTTTTTAAATGGTCCATTTGCATGTTCTTGGTATCTGAATCTAGGGACATATATGGATCAGTGTCAGAAATAGTGTGTCTGTTACTAGGCTTGAGTAAATTGTAATGAACCAAAGGAGAATATCAATTATATTTAAAAAAAAATTATTTATCTTTGACTGTGAATAACACCATGCTAAAATTGACCAGACCTGAAAAATCTAAGCAAATGAATATAGGGAAGATGATTAAACAGAAGGTTTTGTAGATACAGTACTGAATTCTGCCATCTTTTTTATAATGTAATTTTCTCCACCATTTTTCATCATATTGCAACACCGTTTTTTTGCAAGACGTTCACAGAAAGGTAGAGACACTAACTGCGTTCTGTTTTATGGCAATAACGTTGATGTTTGTGGGAGATAATCCCAAAAAATAAGAGAAATAAAAAAGTTTATCCAGAAGTCAGATGATTGACAGGGGCTGGTGTGAGCTGGGTAGGGTAGTTTTTCGAAATTCGAAAGCCCTGAGTCTCTTCCTTCAAAAGACTACACTCACTTTTGGCTGTGCCACTTCCTCCTCTCAATATGCGCCGGTTTCCGACTCAATGCCCTTAGATTTCTATAATTTTATATTTCACTAATAACAGTTAAAATAATTGGTAAACAAACGTAATGCTGAAAATATACACTTTTACTGTATATCTCGGGCTTAAGAGGTTAACCCTGTGAGGCCCAAATTAAAAAGACATTAGCAACTTCAGAGGCCAGAGGGTGGGACATATAAACACATTTACTATCCTCACAAATAGCGTTGTGAGGCTGAACAACAGGACCAATTGACTATACATCTGCTTACATTTTTTTAAATAAACATTATTTTTTTAAATGGCTAAAAGTGATTTTGTAATTTTGCAACCGTGGGTCTCACAGGGTACTTTGTGAGGCCCAAATAAAAAAGACATTAGCAACTTCAGAGGCCAGAGGGTGAGACCTATAAACACATGAAGGGTGCCGTGACTGAAAAAAAAGTTGAGAAACGCTTGTGTATGGTGTGGCTCTTTGTAGTACCACAGTAATTTTTGTGGCTCTTAGTCTCTGACTGGTTGGCCACCCCTGCTCTACATCATCCTCATGATATCTACTGTACTGCTACTGTCATCCTCTACATCAGTGATTCCCAACCTGGGGTCCGCCAGACCACAGATGATGAATTAGCATATTTGTATCATCAGAAGCATGAATAGTCTCTCCACTACAATAAAAAATAAAGATAAATAAATAAACATCTAGACATGATTTTTGAACGTTAACAGTAGGCTAAAACGCGAATCAGTTGACTGTATCACTTTCCGTAGCTAGCCTAGCACGCTAGTTAACTTTCTCGGCTCGTCTGCAGTCAGCCGCCAGAGGCGAAAATGTGTGACAAACGAAAAGGAGATGACGGCAGCTCATCTGCAAAAAAAGTTAGGACCTACAGCAATCGCGAAAATTCCATGAATCACCATGGGCTTCACTGAGGGACCAGACAAACGACCTGAGTGTGTG
>NC_140182.1:26952290-26959790 GCF_963971535.1 Notolepis coatsorum
CCGACAGGCCGACAGCTCCTCTGGTGGCTGGGGATTTGCGACGCAGACTCTTCGCCTCTGCTCGCTCTCGTCGTAGAGCGGCGAGCTGCAGGGGCGAACGGCCGGGCTTTGAGGTTGTGCTGGAGCCGGACGAGAGTTCTCTTGCCTCGTCTCCATTTCCGATGGAGACTGAGGATCATATGGAGGGGGCGAGAGCTCTCTTGTTCGATGCCCCAGTGGAGATGTATCATTCTCCCCCTCGGGGTGTGGCAGGGAGTGTTGCGTCTCCTTGGGGTCCCTTGTTCCCCTGAGACAAGATGCCCAGCTATCTGTCGCGTCAGATGGTGGCGCCCGACATGGTAGCCTCCCGTACGTGAGGTACGCAAGGGGAGTTGCTTGCCTTGTTCCCCGAGCTCATGGCGGCCGCCGCAGCCGCTAATGGCGTGGCGTTGCCACAGCCTCTGCCTGCACCTGTTCCTGACGACATGATAGGTCATCTCTGGCAACGTCGTCCTGTGAGAGAGACGGGCGTTGTCTGCCCATTCTTCCCATCAATGGAGGCCTACAAGAAACAGGGACAGGTAATCTCCCGCATCACTGGCCTTACCCCCGCCTACGTGCCAGTCACACGGGTGGCGGGTTTGGTCCAGGGGCTAAAGGACGGGGTGTCTCGGCTTGATAGCCCGATGGCATCCATACTTCGTCCCGAAATGGTGTGGGAGCTGTTGCGTAAGCCGGTTCCCCAAGGGAAATCGGCTAGGCAGATCGCTAATTGGAGTGACCAGGTGTACATCGCTGCGACTCAGAGCCTAGCTGCGACTTCCAACATCGCGCAGCTAGCGCGCTATATGTCGGGGATGATGGCAAGCGGGTCGGTATTGGATGACCATCAGCAATATCTGCACGCCCAGGCGGCTGGAGCCATCCTGCACCTTACCCAGCTGCAGGCGATAGCCACCGGAAGGAGCGCGCCCTGGCCACTATCCCAGCGCCACCTTTGGCTGGAGCAGGCGCGGGTGCTGGAGCAGAAGAGGATTCCCCTGCTCATGGCCCCCCTCTCCGATGCTGGGCTATTCGGGTCGGCCATGCAGCAGATGACGGCAGCCTGCAGAGAGATGGAGGAGGAGGGCTCTGTGCTCCAACCCCATTTCCCCTGACCTGATGCCACCGGTGATGGCCGGAAAAAGCAACACCGGCAGAGGACCGTGACTGTTGCCTCCGCCACCATCATCGCCGCTACTGGACCTTCGGCGAAGAAGGCCAGGAGTGGAGGGAGTGCCTCGTCCGCCGCAGCCAGCCGCACCACGCCCGGAGGTAACGGTAGGGATCGACGTGACCAGGCTTCCCAGAACCGTTCCTCCGGGCTGGCTCCCCGTGGGGGCAAACACCGCGCTGCACGCGGCAGGCGCCGCTAGTGACTCCCCTGTTTACCCGTCCCCTTCCCCTCCCCAACATATAATTTTTGTTACTAAATAAAAGGTCCCTCCTGGTGAGGGACTGTTTTTTGTTACAAACTGTGTGTTTATTCACTATATATTGGGGATACCTATGGGGTTGTGTATTTTTAGAGAGTAGGACAGTTTTCTTGTAAATTGTTCTGGTCGCTATATGTGTGCTTAGCAAGGCATGTGGCTAGCACTCGGTCGAAAGACTTGTCTTCCCTCATCATGAAGAAGACCGTGTTCTTCTTGCAGTAGTAAGAGTGAACTTTACCTTTTTTTATCTGAGGGGGTTGTGTGTATTCTGTTACGTTTGGGAAACATGGCATCGAGTCCCTAACCAGGTTAGAGTGTTAGCCTACAGAAGTAATCATATATGTAGCTTGTACCGAGGTCTTAACCCTCTCTTTAAACGTCTGTGTTTTCTCTTTACTTGGTGATGTACATAAACACGGGTGACATGTTCGCACATGAGCCTAAAGCCTTGTATATAAAAACCCGTTCGCAAAAGAGTTTATCGTCTGTGGCTGGCGTGCAGATGGTTGAGCTTATCCTAGTGGATATACGCTTTTTCATGTAGCATGTTAGGTAAACTGGTATCATCGCTGCTTGTTTGTTTTCATCGTATCCGGGGTATGGGGTCACAAAGGGGTGAACTGATAAACCCTGCCCCCCTTTTTTCTGATTGGCCAGGGGGTTGAACCTCCTGTTCTTCGGTCTTCCTGTCACGCTGTTGGGTCAGCGCGTCACAGGGTAGGGAGAGGGGGGGGGCAAGGGAGTTCCCTGGTCCCACGCCATATTTGGGCAGGTGGGTCACGGAATTCCCCCCGCCATAGAATACGTCACTGGGCGCGTTTCTATTGGTCGTGTGGCTTCCATGAGTTCTTTCAGGCTCCATGTTGTGGACCGCTGTTATTGTCAAGATTGAGTTATGCGGTGCGTGGAAACATGTTTTCTGCTCTGCGCTCTGTTACCTATGTATTGAGCTTTTGGTCACATAGATTATTACTCACGTGGGAGGTCTCTCTGGGGATTCCCTGTCTCCTCTCTTTTTTACAGAGCAGGGTTGACAGGGGTGTTTTCCCTCAGACGCGTCATATGGGACCCATATCTGTGTCTCTTGGCCAGCTTTCTGCCGCTCGTCCCAGGCAGCTTGGAGGGAACGTTATCTGGGTTCTTGTTAGAATTACCATTGATGTGTTTTGGGTCTCGACGTGTACATAGTGCTGGCCCTGGGTGCTTCTGTGTGGAACCACGCATGGGCTGGCGCGCCTTGGTTGCTCATCATGGAAACAGCGTTTTTCATGGAGTAACTAGGATGGAGATTTTATCTCTTCTGAGCGCCAGTGTACTAGGTTAGTCTCAACGAATTCTCATTCATCTCTGGGGGGTGATGACGGAATAGATCAAAGCATTGGCGGAGGGGTCTCACGCCCTTGGGGTGGGCCACCGGGCGCGGTGCATTCATGTTCTGACCGTCTTGGTGGCGCCCTCTGTGATGTTTTAGATCGACACGCGTACCTACCCCCCTCTTAGGACTGGGGATGGTGGCGTGATTAGGACACAGGACTGGTTCTGGTCGCACCGGACCAGGTCAGTTAACCCGTTGTCCGCCGGGGCGCAGATCTGCTGTTCTGGTACCCTGAAGGACTTTGTGCTTTTTCGGGGAAAAATGCCAGGTTGGCCCGGGCGTCGCAGGGTTTGATGTTATGGAGGTGTGTTTGTGGTTATGTCACTGCGTGTTATCCTTCACTGTTGCTTGGTCCATATTGTGTTGTACCTTGCGCTGTGCTAAGGAGCCTGGTCCTTCTCCATTCTTTTTCGCCCCTCTCTTCCCCTGCTTGGCGGGGCTGGGAGGGGGCTGTCGGGGTGGTTCTATTGTACCCCTCTGGCATCCCTGTGTACGTCCCGGTCCGCCGGGCCCAGGTCCGGACTCGTTCTCGTCAACCTGTTGGCCTGGGTTAACCCCTTCTTGAAAACTGAAACGCTTGTACTGCTGTATAGCCGGTGTATACGCACAGTTGTGTTTTGGAGTTTTTAAGGGAACAACCGCCTCCTGTTAAACTAAACATAGGGAGGTGGTTGGATCCCCGGTGTGTTGATAGCGGAGTCAATCTCGGGTTAGGCCGGGCTTGACCCCGTCTGCCTGCGAGTGTGCCCCCGCACTTTTCATGACGTCTGCCAATCATGTCAGCCTTCTCTGCCTCGGCCTCTCTAGGGGGTCGGGGTTTTGTGGAGGCTGCGACATGGTGCGCGGCATACCGAACGCCCATTCCGCCGGGGTACTGTTCTCAGTAGACCCCTTAGGCGCCTGTCTAGTCCGCAGTGCTCCAGGCACAGGTCGAGTTATGCTTTTGACCTGTTGCCAGGATTGAGGGATCAACCTCTTTGGGGGTTGTCTCCCCGGTGCGCTGCTTGGCCCCACAGTGTTGTGGGGGTGTAGCCTCTGTGGAGTGCTTCAGGGCGGCGTGCTGTAGGGGGGAAGGGCCTGCTCTTGGATTGGGCCCTGTCCGATACGCTGGCGATGTGGGGGGTGGTGTCACTAGTGACCGTCTGGTGGGGTCTCGATGCTCGATGCTGTTCCTGGGGCTAGGTCCTCCTTCGCGCTCCGCTGCTACGGCCTTGCCACAGGGTTGGGTTCTTGACCTTGACCCCGTGATGTTAGGGACAGTAACGGGTTTTTTCCCCTTCCCGTTCGTTCCCTAGTGGCATGTGGGATGCGCGCCTGTGTAGTCGCGGGTTCTTCTGTGTGAAGGTAAGTCCCACGATCTGCTCACCCTGTGCGTTTGAGTTGCTAAACCCTCTTCGCACAGTCGGATCCGATTCCCTCCCGTCCCCCTCTAGGGGGATCCGGGGTCTCGGGTCCTCCCCGGTTCTGATGGTTGTGGGGGGCCTCAGCGGGTACATTTGTCAAGCTTCCGCTCTGCTCAGCTCCTGTGTTCCACTACGAGCAGAGCATAAGCTATACGATAATATAACATACGGTTATGCTATAACCATAGTTATATGAGTATAGCGAGCGCTCTGCTCAGACTCACTGAGGACCCCGTGGTCTTCGCCTTCGGTGGTGAAAGACATGGGAAGGAGCTGTTAGTATGGCCACATCCCCACTTATGTAGATGAGCGGATGTTGGTGTGGCCAGGCGGATGGGTGTGTACATGTGGAGAAATTGTATTCAGAATTAGATTGAAAGGGATAAGGTTCCACTACGAGCAGAGTGCTCGCTATACTCATATAACTATGGTTATAGGATAACCGTATGTTATTATGTCATAATGATAGGTCAGGTTATTATGTCATAATGATAGGTCAGGTTATTATGTCATAATGATAGGTCAGATTATTATGTCATGATGATAGGTCAGGTTATTATGTCATAATGATAGGTCAGGTTATTATGTCATGATGATAGGTCAGGTTATTATGTCATGATGATAGGTCAGGCTATTATGTCATGATGATAGGTCAGGTTATTATGTCATGATGATAGGTCAGGTTATTATGTCATGATGATAGGTCAGGTTATTATGTCATGATGATAGGTCAGGTTATGTAAGGGATAATGTATAGCTACGAGGTCATTGTCGCAAAATAATTGACCGACACTGCGTTCTAAACGCAGTGAAGGTCAATTATTTTGCAACAATGACCGAGTACCTATACTATAGCTATACATTATCCCGCTTATTACAGGGCTAACTTACTAACAATATACAATTCTGTAACGTTCTGGGTCCTATCCTCCTTAGGATAGTACCCTACTGTCTGTCTGGTTTACTTCCTGTTGTTTGGGTTACACTTTGTATGTCACTGTTGATTTGCTGTCTCGCACTAATTGTCTGTCACACCTGGGTGCTGTCACTGGCTGTCATTCTAGCTGTCACTAATTGACACGTTGGAATGTTTGGTATGTGCCCTGCCCTTATAATGTCTGCTCTGTCTCTTGTCTTTGCTAGAGCTTCACTTGATACTACGGGCAGGACCGCTTGGACAAGTGCTGACCCAACTCTCTCTGTCTATATTAATTACTCTTGTTCTCTTGAAATAAAGAGTGAAACCTGTTTTGAAGAGTAAACAATTCTCCGTCTCATTTCCTCGACAACTGGAACTCTCACTTACCTGCCATTCGTAACACAATTCATTTTACACCATCGACAAGACGAGATCAAATGCAGACGCAGTTGTTCTGTTGCTCCTCGCCGGCAGGTGTGTGGTCTGATTGCACCTGATGTAGTGCAGCTGTAGAGCTTAGCTTTCGTGACTGCGATCTAAATGCTTGATTGTGATTGGTCAATAGCGCTCTGTTGCCCCTAACAGCAGTCATTATTGCCCATTGCCCATAGCAGCGATGAATTATCGAGAAATAATTGACCGCTGTCAGGGGCAACCGAGCGCTATTGACCAATCACAATCAAGCATTTTGGCGAATGTAAAAACGCCATGTAATAATATGTCATAATGATAGGTCAGGTTATTATGTCATGATGATAGCTTACCAAAACAAAACCGGGAACATTCAAATAATCTGTTTTAACAACATCATGTAACATTAATAATCTGTTTTAACAACATCATGTAACATTAATAATCTGTTTTAACAACATCATGTAACATTAATAATCTGTTTTAACAACATTAACACTGACATGTGTTGGTCACAGAAACGACACTGTATATCAGGGAATAGTCATTTTAATTAGGGAACAAGTATTTAAGGCTGAGACCACTTATCGAATTATCGATAACTGCGTGAAATCAATAAGTGCCGTCACTTATCGATTTATTGTATGTGTAAAAAAAATCTAATAATTGAAAATAAGTTTTTCTTAAAAAAGAAAAAAAAATATTATTTAACGTTAGTTTGTGTGTGTGTCGTGGGCCAACTACAGCATCGCAAAGACTACAGTGAGTGCACGTGACACACACACAAACTAACGTTAAATACATTTTCTTTTATTTTTTGAGAAAAAAGTATTTCAAAATTATTATAATTTCTTTTCATGCAAAATAATAATACAAACAAATCTATATTTAACGATAATTTTGTCCCGATTTATCGATTCTTCCAAATGGCATATCGTCTCAGCCTTACAAGTATACATTTTTTAACCCTGAAGTGAACTGATATGACCATTCACTGCGTCTCCAGTCCTCTATGTACATTCTCTAGTTTCTAGTCTCTAGTCTCTAGTCTCTAGTCCAGACGGTCTCTATTTGTTACTGGTCCAAGACAACCATCTCATTGACCCACAATAATAGTTATTGTGTTCCAATTAAGAATTGTATTCAGTTCACATTAAAAGCTTTTATCTTTGACCTTTGAACAGATAACTCTGGAATGGATCTAAGGTTTAAAACACTGTAAAAGATGGTACTTCTCCCCACGGACACACGCGTGCACACGTGCACACGTGCACACGCACACACAGACGCGCACACACACACACACGCACGCACACACACACACACACACACACACACACACACACACACACACACACACACACACACACACACACACACACACACACACACACACACACACACACACACACACACACACACACACACACACACAAACACACACAAAGAGTAGCCAGCCAATAACATAGCAGCTTGTTAGCTGCAGTTAGCCCGCTTGGTGACACCGCTTCTCATCTTGTCTCCAGACTCTTTTGTTTTTTAACAACATGAGAAGTTTACTGGCAGAAAGCCAACCTCATGCCAACGTTACCCTGCTCTGTCTGCCCATCACTCCTGACCCTCCCACCTCCCCATCCCCCTCTCTACTTCTCCTGTGGTGGAAAATAGCCGAAGCTGAATAACTTAAAAGCTACTCAGTCCAAAGATAGACCCGGTTAATACGCTTTATTAACTCAATCAAAGTATCAATACAAAATAAGTTAGGCTGGATAACTCTCCACGAGGTGGCTAGCTAGGACACCAGGGAAGAGAGAGACCCCTCACCGGATCTTGGAACATCTTTATACAAAACTGGAAGGGGTGGGGGCCACAGGAATACACGAACATAGGGGTGTGACATCTTTGGGGACATATGGAAAGGAAGAAATGGGGGGAGGG
>NC_140182.1:26962290-27007290 GCF_963971535.1 Notolepis coatsorum
TCTCTCTCTCTCTCTCTCTCTCTCTCTCTCTCTCTCTCTCTCTCTCTCTCTCTCATCTCTCTCTTTCTGTCTCTCTCTGTCTATCTCTCTGTCTCAAGGATTGATCTCTCTATTGGACAACCTCCTGCTCTTAGCCAGCTGTGTTCCACACGTCTGTGTTCAGTGTATTCCAGTGTATTCCAGTGTATTCCAGAGTATTCTGTGTGGACTCTGAATGTTCTCCCCATGTTTGCGTGTGTTTTGTCCGGGTCCTCTGGTTTCCTCCCACCACACCATGAAAGACCCTCCCCCTGTTGCCGTTGAGCAAGGCACTGCTCCTAGACCTGGAGTTGGTCCCCGGGTGCCAGCCAGAGTGGTTAGGACGGGTCAAATCCTTTCGCTGTGGGGATTATTGAAGTATTACTTAACAAGGGAAAAACAACAGTGATTTATTTAGCTGATGATCTCACACACACCCCGACCTGCAACATGTTCTGCACACATTAATTTAGTTTGACAGTTATTGACAGTTAATGAGTTTGAATTCCATTCAATTCATTCAATCTTTATTTCATCTGGCAACATCACTGAGAGCGAGCTCTCGTTTACAAAAAAACGATAGAAATGGAAAAGTCAATATGAATATGTCCTCCAGTGATGTCATCAGAGGACACTGAATCCTTGTGTTGTGTTAAGATGAGATGAGATAAGATAAGATAAGATATTCCTTTATTGATCCCCTTGGGGAAATTCGGGCGTCATAGCAGCAGAATTTCCTGTTCGTCTAGCAGAGACAGCAGTGGGACCAGAGCTTCTTACCAGCTGACAGGGTCTTCAGTATCAACAGTACTAATACACCAAAGGTAAAAAAGGTACATAATATACGTTATGTTATAACCACAAGTCATATATTTAATAATAATGATTCATTTATTTTGTATAGCGCTTTCAACAACCCAAAGTCGCTGATTTACATTTTGTCTCTCAAGTCAAAAACAAATCACCGTAAGCGGGAGTCAAACTAACAATGATTGTGGTAGCAGGCAAGTGCTCTCATCACTAGACTAAGACACCCACCCACCCTGATACAAATACAGCTCTCATCACTATAGACTAAGACACCCACCCACCCTGATACAAACACGGCTCTCATCACTAGACTAAGACACCCACCCACCCTGATACAAACACGGCTCTCACCACTAGACTAATGCCCCTTTTCCAAAGTACCAGGTACTTTTTGGGTACTTTTTGGGTACTTTTTTAGTCCCTTCTCTGTCGAGGTTCCAAGCGGGTAGAAGTGGTACCAGAAAAGTCACGTGAAACACTGCAGACCACTGATTGGTCAGAAGAGAGACGCGTCACTCGTTGGAGCGTCTCCACAAAAACAGAAAGCTTTAATGTCTCGCGTAATATTTCATTATGTTTGCAGCAGGAACAAGTGCAATAAACAAAAAAGGATACAGTCACTGTGTATTCTGCCTCATTTATTGATGAAACAAAACCGACATCAACACAATTTGCCACCGAGCGGAGAGTTTAGTCTCACAAAAAGATCGCTGACTTGTTAAGCTTGTTGTTAGGTTAGGTGCTAATGTTGTGCTAGCGTTTTAGCATGGCTATCGTACATAGCGTGATCAATATAACTCACTATTGATTGTTTGTACTAGTAGCGTTAATGCTAGTAGAATAGACACAACGTGAGGTAATCACCATCCATTTTAAACCGGTTATTACCTAATGCTAACATTAGCAGATAGACGCGAGAATGGTAACGTTACAGCTTGTTGTTAGCCTAATGCTAACGTTAACGTTAGCAGATAGACACGAGAGCCTAACGTTAAAGCTTGTAGAATAGACACAATGAGAGGTAACGTTAGCGTTAGCAGAATAGACACAACGAGAGTCGTTAATGTTGTTATTGATTGATTGATTGAAAACTGTGTTTTACTCTGGCTTGCGCCAAGCCCTCACGGACATAGCTATGCTGGAGCTCTCATGCATGCTGTACACCAGCGGCCCGCCTCCCCACACGGAGACAAACTGAGTACTTAGTACCTGCAGTGGAAAAGGAACGAAGTACCAGGTACCTAAAGCGAGTAGAGTAGAGTAGGGTAGAGTCGAGTAGGTACCATGCAGTGGAAAAGGGGCATTATGCCCCTTTTCCACTGCATGGTACCTACTCGACTCTACTCTACTCTACTCGGCATTTTCGGTTTTCCATTACCAAAGTACCTGGTACCAGGTACTTTTTGGGTACTTTTTGGGTACTTTTTTAGTCCCTGCTCTGTCGAGGTTCCAAGCGTGTGCCAAGCGAGTAGAACTGGTACCAGAAAAGTCACGTGAAACACTGCAGACCACTGATTGGTCAGAAGAGAGACGCGTCACTCGTTGGAGAGTCTGAGCGAAAACAGAAAGCCGCCATCTTTAATGTCTCGCATAGGATTTCATTGTTTGCAGCAGGCACAAGTGCAATAAACAAAGGATACAGTCACTGTGTATTCTGCCTCATTTATTGATTAAACAAAACCGACATCAACACAATTTGCCACCGAGCGGAGAGTTTAGTCTCGCAAAAAGATCGCTGACTTGTTAAGGCTTAAGCTTGTTGTTAGGTTAGGTGCTAATGTTGTGCTAGCGTTTTAGCATGGCTATCGTACATAGCATGATCAATATAACTCGCTATTGATTGTTTGTATGAGTAACGTTAATGCTAGTAGAATAGACACAACGTGAGGTAATCACCATCCATTTTAAACCGGTTATTACCTAATGCTAACGTTAGCAAATAGACGCGAGACTGGTAACGTTACAGCTTTGTTGTTAGCCTAATGCTAACGTTAACGTTAGCATAGACAGCCTAGCTAACGTTAACGCTTGTAGAATAGACACAATGAGAGGTAACGTTAGCGTTAGCAGAATAGACACAACGAGAGTCTCGTTAATGTTGTTATTGATTGATTGAAAACTGTGTTTTACTCTGGCTTGCGCCTAGCTCACGGACATAGCTATACTGGAGCTCTCACAGAGCTATGGAGCTCTCAGCTGTACACCAGCAGCCCCACCTCCCCACACGGAGACAAACAGAGTACTTTATTTTAGTACCTGCAGTGGAAAAGGAAAGAAGTACCAGGTACCTAAAGCGAGTAGAGTAGAGTAGGGTAGAGTCGAGTAGGTACCATGCAATGGAAAAGAGGCATAAGACACCCACCCACCCTGATACAAACACAGCTCTCACCACTAGACTAAGACACCCACCCCCCCTGATACAAACACAGCTCTCACCACTAGACTAAGACACCCACCCACCCTGATACAAACACAGCTCTCACCACTAGACTAAGACACCCACCCACCCTGATAGAAACACAGCTCTCACCACTAGACTAAGACACCCACCCTGATACAAATACAGCAATACTATGACGATGGTTCAGGTTAGGGTTAAGGTTAGGGTTAGGGTTAGTTTACGGTAAGAGTGTGGTTAAGGTTAGGGTTAGGGGTGGGGGAAAAATCGATACGTAGTAGTATCGCGATACTTTGCATGGCGATACTGTATCGATACAGGGACGCCAAGTATCGATATTTAATTATTCATAAAATATAAAAAAATTTATAATCAAGTTGCATTGTTCATTTCAATACCTGTAATAGTACAGTAGTCCACACACACACATGTGCATTCAGTTAAGTTGGAATATGACTGTAATACAAACACAGCTCTCACCACTACACTAAGACACCCAGCCTGATACAAACACAGCTCTCACCACAAGACTAAGACACCCAGCCTGATACAAACACAGCTCTCACCACTAGACTAAGACACCCACCCTGATACAAACACAGCTCTCACCACTAGACTAAGACACCCACCCTGATACTAACACATCTCTCATCACTAGAATAATACACCCAGCCAGATACAGACATATTACAGTGTTTACATCTGTCTGCTTGAGAAAATACCATGTTCTGCAATAAAAATGATTGAAGTGAGATGAACAGACTGAACTTTATTTTATTAGATAAAACATGTTGACAGTTTTACTTTGCAGTTAAAAATAAATAAAAATTTGATTAAAAAAGAAATATATATATATATATATATATCGCAATATTTGCGATATATCGAGTATCGCGATACTATCGTATCGCGGCTCAAGTATCGCGATAGTATCGTATCGCGAGGTCTCTGGCGATTCCCACCCCTAGTTAGGGTTGAGGTTATGGTTAGTTTAAGGTAACAGTGTGGTTAAGGTTAGGCTTAAGGTTATGGTTAGTTTAACGTAACAGTGTGGTTAATGTTATGGTTAGTTTAAGGTAACAGTGTGGTTAAGGTTCTATATCATACTGGCTCCGCTCAGCGTCATCTGCACTAACCTCACTTCGTGCACAGCATATAAAAATCCACAATGTACCTTTACATACCAGCATCCGTCTGGCCACACCCCTATCCGCTACCTTCATAAGCAGGTGTGTGGTCACCTACTCGCCTCCTTCTTCACTTTCACCACAAGGAAGTGCCTGTTGTATACCCCACTTGACGAGGTTGTTTAGCTGAAGAAAATTGAGTTACGTGTTTAAATTTTTTCTTGCTTTTTTCTTTCTCTCATAAATTTTAAAAGAAAAAAGCTAAGTCATAATGTTTACCTCGGAGGGTCGCGCTAGCAACGTCACCCTTCACCAGCGGTTCTCCATTGCCTCCTCTGTTGTGCGTCTTGGAGCGGGGTTGAGGCCTCTTTCGTGGTCGGCAGCCGCGCCCGGTAGGCGTCCGATAGATAGTTTGCCTCTCCAAGGAGCTGGTGCACCAGCGCCGTCTCCTGTGCGATGGCCTGGTTCCGGCTCTGGTTCCTTTGCCTCCGGAGAGTCGTCCGCTGTTGGGCGGCCGGCTCCTCTGGTGGCGGAGGATTTGAGACGCACATTTTTTTTTGCGTCGGCTCGCTCCCGTCGCAAGATGGTGGCTTGTAGACGCAAACGGCCTGGTTTTGGTGAGTTGCTGGAGCCGGATGAGGATGTGTCTGATTCTCCATGGCCAATGGAAACAGAGGACTACATGGTAGAAGCGGACGGGTTCTTGTTCGACGCCCCGGTGGAGACATGTCCGCCGCCCGTCCAGGTAACACTGGAGGGGGTGAGAGGTCTCCTTGGGGTTCCTCGTACGCAGATGTTGGGTTAGAACCTCCGACTTGGCGGCGGGATGCCCTGCTATCAGCCACATCAGAATGTGGCTCTGTAACCAGTAGTCTGCTGCATGTGAGGGACGCAAGCTTGGTGGGGGAAAGTATGCAGGGGGAACTGCGTGCTTTGTTCCCCGAGCTCATGCCGGCGGCGGCAGTCGCAAACGGCGTACCGCTGCCGCAGCCACTGCCTGTTCCTGTTCCTGATGATCTCATAGGTCATCTATGGCAACGCCGTCCTGTGAGAGGGATGGACGTTGTCTGTCCATTTTTCCCCTCAATGGAGGCCTACGTCCGTCAGGGACAGGTGGTCTCCCACATCATGGGCCTCACCCCCGCTTACGTGCAAGTCACGAGGGTGGTGGGTTTGGTAGACGGCATGAAGGAGGGGGTGCCTCGGCTTGATAGGCCGATGGCAGCTCTCCTTTGTCCTGAGGTGGTGTGGGAGCCGTTACGGTAGCCGGTTCCCCAAGGGAAATCGGCGAGGCGGTTGGCTTTCTGGAGTGACCAGTCATTTATCTCCGCGACTCAATCTCTGGCTGCCACTTCTAACATCGCGCAGCTGGCAAGATTCATGTCCGCTCCCCGAGAGGGCGTAGCGTGTGGAAGGATCACACTATCCCACTCAGGTCCTATCCGCGCTTAGCAGGCGCCCCGACCGAACTGTAGGAGTCGCTGTTTACAACGACCCGGACCCACCCCGCCAGCTTCTCCCACCCTCTAATACAGCCAATTGTATTAGTGTGAACGGCCAGCCAAGCTGGTGACAACCCCGGAGCTGTGAGCTGGATTCGAACAGGCGAATCCAGCTCACAGCTCCGAGGTTGGTGACGAACGCAATCTCCGCTACGCCACCTAACCGCGGCTCGGGGTGTTTCTGATAAGAATCACGCAGGAGGCTAGTACGCCTTGGTTGCTCGTTATTAAAACAGCGTTTTTATAGGGCAACTGGGATGGGGGTTTTTCTCTTCCGAGCGCCTGTTACTAGGTCTCGACGGATTCTCGTTCATGTCTGGGGGATGTTAACGGAATAGATCAGAACATAGGTAGAGGGGTCTCACGCCTTTGGGGTGGGCCACTGAGCGCGGTACGAATGGGACCGTCTGGGTGGCGCCCTCTTTTCATGTTTTAGATCGACACGCGTACCTACCCCCTCTCTTGGAGTGGGGATGTCGGCGTGGTTAGGGCACAGGACTGGTTCTGGTCACGCTGGTCCAGGTCAGTTAACCCGTTGTCCGCCGGGGACGCAGATCTGCTGTTCTGGTACCCTGAGGGACTTGTGCTTTTTTCGGGGGAAAAAATGCCGGGTCGGCCCGGGTGTCACAGGGTTGGGCGTTATGGAGACCCTTTGTTGGGTACATGTTGTACCTGGCACTATCATCAAGGGGCTGGTTCTCCTTTCTTTTCGCTCCTCTCACGCATGGCGACGAGGGGGCTGTTGGGGTGGTCTTTTGGACATCCTCTGGTGACCCTGTGTGCTTCCCGAGCCGCCGGGCCCGGTTCTGAAGTAATGTTTCGTCGACCCGTATGCGCAACAATGCCAGCATACGCCCCTTCCGCCGGGGTGCTGTTTTCAGTTGACCCCTTTGGCGCCTGTCTCGTCCGCAGTGCTCCAGGCTCGGGTCTAACGCCTGCTGCCTGGTTTAAGGGATCGACCCCTCTGGGGTCGTCTCCCCGGTGCGCTGCCTGCTTCCGCTGTAGTATAGCCTTTTGAGTGCTTCGAGTTACGGCCATGCTGACTGCCTGTGTTGCAGGGTCAGGGTGCCAGGCGGCGTACTAGTGGGGGGAAGGGCCCACTCTTGGAGGGGCCCTGTCCGAATACGCTGGCGATGTGGGGGGCGGTGTCATTAAGTGACCGCCTGGTGAGGTCTTGATGCTTTGGCGTCATTGACCTCTCCGGGCCCCCTTTTTCCGGGGGATCCAGTCCCTTCAGTGGGTCTGGGTCTTCCTTCGCGCTCCGCTGCTACGGCCTTGCCACGGGGTTGGGTTTGCTCTTGACCCCGTGATTTTGGGGGCAGTAACGAGGGTTGTTCCTTCCGTTCGTTCCCTGGTGGCATGCGGGTTGTGCGTGTGCATAGTCGTGGGGTCAAGCTACGGTCTGCTCACCATGTGCATTGAGTTGCTCGAGTTTCTCTTCGCACGGTCGGATCCGTCTCCCTCCCGTCCTCCAATAGGGGGGCTCGGTCCTCTCCGGTCTGATGGTTGTGGGGGGCCTCAGCGGGGTACATTTGTCGAGTTTCTGGCTCCCGCTCAGCTCCTGTAGTGCAGATGACGCTGAGCGGAGCCAGTATGATATAGAACGTAAGGTTATGTATATAACCAAGTTCTATGAATACTGGTGACGCTCAGCGTCGGGACGCCACTGCGGCCCTTGACCTCGCCTTGTGGTGAAAGTTTGGGAAGGAGGCGAGTAAGTGACCACACACCTGCTTATGAAGGTAGCGGATAGGGGTGTGGCCAGACGGATGCTGGTATGTAAAGGTACATTGTGGATTTTTATTCAGTGCTGTGCACGAAGTGAGGTTAGTGCAGATGACGCTGAGCGTCACCAGTATTCATAGAACTTGGTTATATACATAACCTTACATTAATGTTATGGTTAGTTTAAGGTAACAGTGTGGTTAAGGTTAAGGTTATGGTTAGTTTAAGGTAACAGTGTGGTTAAAGTTAATGTTATGGTTAGTTTAAGGTAACAGTGTGGTTAGGGTTAATGTTATGGTTAGTTTAAGGTAACAGTGTGGTTAAGGTTAATGTTATGGTTAGTTTAAGGTAACAGTGTGGTTAGGGTTATGGTTATGGTTAGTTTAAGGTAACAGTGTGGTTAGGGTTATGGTTATGGTTAGTTTAAGGTAACTGTGTGGTTAGGGTTAATGTTATGGTTAGTTTAAGGTAACAGTGTGGTTAAGGTTAATGTTATGGTTAGTTTAAGGTAACAGTGTGGTTAGGGTTAATGTTATGGTTAGTTTAAGGTAACAGTGTGGTTAAGGTTAATGTTATGGTTAGTTTAAGGTAACAGTGTGGTTAGGGTTAATGTTATGGTTAGTTTAAGGTAACAGTGTGGTTAGGGTTAATGTTATGGTTAGTTTAAGGTAACAGTGTGGTTAAGGTTAAGGTTATGGTTAGTTTAAGGTAACAGTGTGGTTAGGGTTAATGTTATGGTTAGTTTAAGGTAACAGTGTGGTTAAGGTTAATGTTATGGTTAGTTTAAGGTAACAGTGTGGTTAAGGTTAATGTTATGGTTAGTTTAAGGTAACAGTGTGGTTAGGGTTAATGTTATGGTTAGTTTAAGGTAACAGTGTGGTTAAGGTTAATGTTATGGTTTGTTTAAGGTAACAGTGTGGTTAGGGTTAATGTTATGGTTAGTTTAAGGTAACAGTGTGGTTAGGGTTAATGTTATGGTTAGTTTAAGGTAACAGTGTGGTTAAGGTTAAGGTTATGGTTAGTTTAAGGTAACAGTGTGGTTAGGGTTAATGTTATGGTTAGTTTAAGGTAACAGTGTGGTTAGGGTTAAGGTTATGGTTAGTTTAAGGTAACAGTGTGGTTAGGGTTAAGGTTATGGTTAGTTTAAGGTAACAGTGTGGTTAGGGTTATGGTTATGGTTAGTTTAAGGTAACAGTGTGGTAGGGCGGCTACGTGGCGTAGTGGGCAAGGCGCTCGCCACGAATGCGGAGACGCTGGGCTCGCCTGTTCGAGCCCAGCGCTCCACATTGCTTTCAGTTTAGCTGGTCGTTCATACTAATACACATTGGCCGTATTAGGGGGTGGGAAACTGATGGGTGGGGATCGGGCGTTCTGGACAGCGACTTCTACAGGTCGGTTGGTGCGCCTGCGCAGTAGAATCAGGAAGTGTCGGGGGCAGCGTGAGCCTCCCACGCGTTACTCCTCGCCACTGAGAGATCGAGCTGCGGAGGTGAAAAGATGCGACTGCTGTTACCTCAAGTACCGGAGGGGACTTGTGCTATGTATGACTTAGTCCACATTGCAGCCAGCTTGTGGGAGGCAAGAAACAGCGTTCGTGACAGGGGAGGGTTGAATTGGATGATACGAAATTGGGATGGGAGAAAATATAGAAAATGGGAGAAAAAGTGGATAAAAAAAAAAGGTAACAGTGTGGTTAGGGTTAAGGTTATGGTTAGTTTAAGGTAACAGTGTGGTTAGGGTTAAGGTTATGGTTAGTTTAAGGTAACAGTGTGGTTAGGGTTATGGTTAGCGTCCTGGGTTTGTTCCCCAGCAAGGCGTCTCAAATGTTTTCTGAAAACATTCAAAGTAAAAAGATTTTGAATATGTAATATATGAACTTTTTTGTAATACATACACACACGTACATTTACAGTAAATATAGCAATATATTACTTATGGCTATAACATAACATACAATATGTAACTTTTTCCTGCAGTCGATAAGTACTTTATTTACATATTTTAAGTCAGTAGACACGTCGCCTAACATGGTGTCTTTCTGCTGCACGGGGCCACCCATACTGAAACCACCTTTGTTACTCGTAAAGTACTTTAGATAAAAGTATCCACCGAAGGGCATTTCATTAGGAGCTAAAGCTCCTTATGCTAGCCGTCTGTCATGGACTAGCTCTCCGGCTAGCTAGATCAACCAGAGTGAGCGGCCAAGAACATCTCTCTACAGCTTTCTACTCTCCCCATTGTACTGCTGTCACATAGCTAAAGGCTAATAGCTAAAGCCTCTTATAGTAGCATATCTGTCTGTTGTATAAATGGCCTTTAGGTGTCTGCGAGTTAGCCTCTTAGGCTAGCGACCGCTAGCCTCCAACGCTCTCTTCTCCCGCTGCTATTGTATTGGTGTCACACAGCTAAAGGCTAATAGCTAAAGCCTCTTATAGTGTCGCTGTGTCTCCGGTCGGTCCTCGTATTGTCTGGATGGTCCTCAGAGCAACATCTATATTAGCTCTTTCTGTACAGCTTTCAATTGTGCAGGTCTCATGGAGACAGCTATTAGCTAAAGCCTCTTATTGGACCTGCCTCACACACTTGAGCCCTTTATTGTCAGTTAGCCTTTTATGTTAGCCTTTTATGATAGCCTTTTATGTTAGCCTTTTATGTCACAGTGAGCAGAATATTTTTTTTCTAGAACGTGGTATGAGAGGAATGCAATATTAGAGCTTTGAACAGAAGACAGAGAGGTGGCTGAAAAGTATCTAGTCAGATAGACAGACAGACAGATAGACGGACGGACAGATAGAAAGTCAGACAGACAAACAAACAGACAAATGGATAGAAAGTCAGACAGACCGATAAATCTTCTCTGTCTGTCTCTCTCTCTCCATCCCTCTCTCTCCTTCTTTCTCTCTCTCTCTCTTTTTCTCTCTGTGTGTGTCTGTATGTCTCTCCCTGTCTCTCTCTCTCCCTCTCTCTCTGTCTCTCTTTTCCTCCCTTTCTCTCTCGCTCTCTCTCCCTCTCTCTCTGTCTCTCTTTTCCTCCCTTTCTCTCTCGCTCTCTCTCTCTCTCTCTCTCGCTCTCTCTCTCTCTCCCCTCTCTCTCTCTCTCTCTCTCTCTCTCTCTCTCTCTCTCTCTCTCTCTCTCTCTCTCTCTCTCTCTCTCTCTCTCTCTCTCTCTCTCTCTCTCTCTCTCTCTCTCTCTCTCTGTGTGTCTGTCTCTCTGTCTCTTTATCTCTCTCTGATATTAAAATGAGGGTTGTGAACACTTCCAAATATTCACCAGGATTTTGCCCCCCTCCCCCCTCCCCCCACCCCCACAAGGCCAGGTCCATTTTGGTAATGAAGATTCCATCACTATAATGATGAAGGGGCTTAGTGGCTCTCTGTGGGTGAGAGTCCTGTGTTGTTATCATGTAGAGCTGTTCTCATCTGACTTCAGCGACACCTCATGCTTTCAGGTCCTCGTGTTGTTCTGCACAGACCCCCTTCACACCGGGTCCTCCTGTTGTTCAGCTACACCGTCACACCGGGTCCTCCTGTTGTTCTGCTACACCATCACACCGTCACACCGGGTCCTCCTGTTGTTCTGCTACACCGTCACACCGTCACACCAGGTCCTCATGTTGTTCTGCACAGGCCCCCTACAGTACACGGTCACACCGGGCAGCATTTCTCTATCAAGTTGAGAATGCACACGCACACACACGCACACATACACATACATACATATAGCCTATATAGCTGCATTATTCAGCTGTTTAGTTCAAGTGGCTGCTTGACTGGAGAGAGCAGAGAGAGAGTATGTAGAGAGAGGGAGAGAGAGTAGAGGAATAGAGTATGTAGAGTGATGGAGGGATGGAGAGAGAGATGGAGAGTATGTAGAGAGAGAGATTAGACAGAGAGAGATTAGACAGAGAGAGAGTATGTAGATAGAGGGATAGAGAGTAGAGGGACATAGTATGTAGAGAGATGGAGAGTATGTAGAGAGAGTAGACAGAGAGAGAGTATACAGAGAGAGCAGAGAGAGATAGAGAGAGAAGAGAGAGTATGTAGAGAGGGTAGACAGAGAGAGTATGTAGAGAGAGAAGAGAGAGTATGTAGAGAGAGTAGACAGAGAGTGTATGTAGAGAGAGTAGACAGAGAGAGAGTATGTAGAGAGAGAAGAGAGGGTATGTAGAGAGAGTAGACAGAGAGAGTATGTAGAGAGAGTAGACAGAGAGAGAAGAGAGAGTATGTAGAGAGAGAAGAGAGAGTATGTAGAGATAGAAGAGGGAGTATGTAGAGAGAGTAGACAGAGAGAGTAGAGAGAGAAGAGAGAGTATGTAGAGAGAGAAGATACAGTATGTAGAGAGAGAAGAGAGAGAGTATGTAAAGAGAGAAGAGACAGTATGTAGAGAGAGAAGAGAGAGTATGTAGAGAGAGAAGACAGAGTATGTAGAGAGAGAAGGGAGAGTATGTAGAGAGAGAAGAGAGAGTATGTAGAGAGAGAAGGGAGAGTATGTAGAGAGAGAAGAGAGAGTATGTAGAGAGAGAAGGGAGAGTATGTAGAGAGAGAAGAGAGAGTATGTAGAGTGATATAGGGATGTAGAGAGAGTATGTAGAGAGATGGAGAGTATGTAGAGAGAGAGAGTAGACAGAGAGAAAGAGAGTATGTAGAGGGATGGAGAGTATGTAGAGAGAGAGTAGACAGAGAGAGAGTATGTAGAGAGAGGGAGTATGTAGAGAGAGATTGAGAGAGAGTAGACAGAGAGAGAAGAGAGAGTATGTAGATGGATGGATGGAGAGAGAGAGGGAGATGGAGAGTATTGGTGGGAGAGGAGGTAGCCTACAGATGGATATGAGAGAGCTGTAACATTAGTCACATTAACACATTGTTGTCAACTACTCATAACATAAACTAGATACAGTATTGTTAGCTTTCCTGGATTTATTGACCATCATTTCCAGAACAGAAGTTCTTACCATCCAATCACCGAAAAATAAAATTCTTACGGACATGTCCAAATGATAAACGTTTTTGATACCACATTTTCTACGGTGTTCCTCAAGGTCTTTGTTTATTTTTGGAGGGACTTCTGGCCATATTTCTCAATTCTCTAATGATAAAAAAATTATAAAATGTTGCCTCAAATCTATGTAACAAATAATATCAACCCAAACATTGCTGCAACAACTTATGAGACATAATTGAGAGTGGGAATGACCATCATCAGGGTCTCAGAGGGTTAATATGGAGTCTATGTGGGTTTCAGTGGGTTAATATGGAGTCTATGTGGGTCTCAGATGGTTAATATTCGGTCTATGTGGGTCTCAGTGGGTTAATATTATGTCTATGGGTCTCAGAGGGTTTTGGAGTCTATGTGGGTCTCAGAGGGTATGGAGTCTATGTGGGTCTCAGATGGTTAATATTCGGTCTATGTGGGTCTCAGTGGGTTAATATTATGTCAATGGGTCTCAGAGGGTTAAATATGGAGTCTATGTGGGTCTCAGAGGGTTAATATGGAGTCTATGTGGGTCTCAGAGGGAATATGGAGTCTATGTCAGACCTACTCCTATCCAAGTTCCGGGAGGGTCATCAAAGAGAAGTCGCCTATTCTCAGTCCTTGCCCCACAATGGTGGAATGAACTACCCACCTCAGTTAGGACAGCTGAAACACGTCCAATCTTTCGCCGTCGACTAAAGACGCACTTCTTCAACCATTATCTGAATAAAAAAATAAAAAATAAAATTATCTAACCCTAACTAACCATACTGTCATGCACTTGTCCTAATAAACTAACCTACACTGTAGCACTCAACACTTTGACGAACATTGTTACTCAGCTGATAGAGTTGTGCCCTTCCTGATGGCTTGTCGTACAGAACTTGTAAGTCGCTTTGGATAAAAGCGTCAGCTAAATGACTAAATGTAAATGTAAATGTATGTGGGTCTCAGTGGGTTAATATGGAGTCTATGTGGGTCTCAGAGGGTTAATATGGAGTCTATGTGGGTCTCAGAGGGTTAATATGGAGTCTATGTGGGTCTCAGAGGGTTAATATGGAGTCTATGTGGGTCTCAGAGGGTTAATATGGAGTCTATGTGGATCTCAGTGGGTTAATATGGAGTCTATGTGGGTCTCAGAGGGTTAATATGGAGTCTATGTGGGTCTCAGTGGGTTAATATGGAGTCTATGTGGGTCTCAGAGGGTTAATATTGGGTCTATGTGGGTCTCAAAGGGTTAATATTGGATATGTGGGTCTCAGAGGGTTAATGTGGGTCTCAGTGGGTTAATATGGAGTCTATGTGGGTCTCAGAGGGTTAATATGGAGTCTATGTGGGTCTCAGAGGGTTAATATTGGGTCTATGTGGGTCTCAGAGGGTTAATATGGAGTCTATGTGGGTCTCAGAGGGTTAATATGGAGTCTATGTGGGTCTCAGAGGGTTAATATTGGGTCTATGTGGGTCTCAGAGGGTTAATATGTGTCTCAGAGGGTTAATATTGTGTCTATGTGGGTCTCAGTGGGTTAATATTGGGTCTAATGAGCTGAGGTAGCAGCGTTGCACCTCCTCTCTTAGGTACTAAATATTTTATCCTGGAGAAATATTGGCACAGTTTACTTAGGGTTTTTATTTATCTCTTGTTATTGTTTAGCTATTTGTCCAGGGTAAATATTGGCATTGTTGTTGCCATCTATCTCCTAGATGAGAGAAGAAGTACAAATTGTCTCCTAGAAGTACAAACTATTTATTTGTGTATTTTTGTATTTATATAGTATTTAGCTGTAAGTGTCACAGGCCTTCTGCCAATATTGGCTATCTTTGTCCAGGGCAAATATCAGTATTGTTATTGCTATTTATTTGGGGTATCTCCCAGAAGTACTTAGCTAAGTTAGCCAGTCCATCACCTCCTCTGTCTCTCATATTGTTGAATCTATTTGTCCAGGGTAAATATTGCCGGCTAGTCGTTCCTGACAGCTATTCTGTTTGCTTACTCAGCGTCCAGCCCCTGTTGTCAGGAATCAGCTCCACTCCACTGAGCATCATCCTCGGAATCCATTTCATTCAATGGTCTCCAATAGGAACCAACAGAAACTCAACTCTCTCCCCGCTAGCAAAGATGACGAGCCTCGCGTTGCCAGTGATTTTATTCAGTCAGTCTTCTCAAACTAGTTTCAATATATTTGTAAGTTCACTCTCTGCAATATACTGCACTATGTTAGCTTGTTTAATTAAAAGAAAAAAAAACAATACTTGTCACTTAAATGTCGCTTATTATTACCAGTGATGTTTTGAAATAAATCATAGTATCAATATGTATTATATTTCTTAAAACCAGTAAAATGATCTACTGGTGGAGTAAGATCATTTGACTTATTTATTTTAAAGCAAGCTTGATAAGCATCAAAACAAAAAAACATCCCTGCTTGCGTGTTGTTTTTTACAGCGTAGTCTTCCCAGGTAGAGTGGGCATGTGGCTGCGTTTTGAGAGGTGGATTTAGTTGGTGAAAGGCCTCATAGAGGTGTATTGACCTGTATTGAGATGTATTGAAGTTGCATTGAGATGTATTGAAGTCGTATTGAAGCTGTATTGAGTCGTACCGGAGTTGAATTGAGTTGTTTTGAGCCGTTTGTGTAAGACGTATTGAAGTCTGCACCGGGGCGGTATTGAGATGTACCAGAGCACGGCTAATTGAGGCTGAGCGGCGGGGAATGTAGTTTATTGTGGCTGAAAGGAGATTCTCCTCGCAGAAGCCACGGCGCCATTGTGGCCAAAAGGAGATTCTCCACGGTGAAGGCCAGAGAGACCCGCCACGCGGGAAGGAGAAGCCGCACGGAGCGGCAGCACTCGAGGAGGAGGCGCGCGGCCCGCTCTGTTTTGTCTAGCTGAGCTCGCTGGGCCCGTGGGGAGGACAGGGAGGCTCTATGTGTGGCCTCAACCAACCTTTCTCTTGCTTATTCTGTGGCCCAAACAGCCCTTCCTATTAAATGTGTGGCCCGCTCCAACCTTTCCATTGTCATTAATGAGAGGGTTTAATGCTGAGTGGCAAGGCCTTTGGAAAGGGCTTCTGTTACGGCCGGCGATGGACAGAGTTTAGCCACTGAGGGTTTTCAGGGGGTGGTGATGTCGTCTCTGTGTCTCAGTGACACCTATAGGCTGCGTTCACACCGCAAGCCTCAGTGCTCGGTTCCAGGGGTGTAAAAAAGTGCCCAGAAATTATACTTAAATAATTTAAATTATGCTCTCAAAATCGTACTCAAGTAAAAGTCAGAGTATCTGGCTAAAAAAAGTTTCTACTTTTAAATGTACTTGTGTACTAAAAAGTTAAAGTAAAATTCTTTTTTCTGACTGTCTATTCTTTTGATAGCAGGTGTTTAATCAAAGACCCCCGCTTTCTAGTCTTGCACAAGGACCAATCAGCATGGGTATGGGCGGGCTCATTTTCCATTGATGGGGATTTGATTGGCTGTTTTTAAATAAAGTGCGGCCGCAGGATTAACAACGTTAACGTTAGTTTGGCCAGAGAAACAAATATACTAATTAAAATAGTTGGACCTGCGAGATATACTTTGTATGTCTGCATTTTAAATGTAAGGAGTAAAAAGTATGGTTTTTTTCCTCTGAAATGTAATTGAGTAAAAGTACAAGTATACAAACCTATTAATACTTGAGTAAAGTACAAATCCCCAAAAACAGTACTTAAGTATTGTAACAAAGTACAATTACTCAAGTATACTTTACACCCCTGGTGACACCTATAGGCTGCGTTCACACCGCCTCAGTGCTCAGTTCTATAGATTATTTTTGTTTGGCTATTCACATTATTTTTTTAACCCTTTCACTACCACACTACAGAAGGTTAACCCTTTACTATCACACTACAACCGTCTGTAGTGTGATAGTAAAGGGTTAACCTTCTGTAGCGAGTTGTGAGTTGTGTTGTTGATGGATGATTTATGTTCATATTGTTCAGAAGTATAGAGGTTCAGTGATAGCGTGCCTGAAGATGATGACTTGACAGATTCAGTCAAATGTATGGGTATACAATATTTACAGCTATGGTACATATTTAATGACTCGATCTAACTGAAACTGAAACTAGGTTAAATAGAAACCACAACGAAACGGACTGGAACAATAGAAACTAAACTACACTGAAACTAACTAAATTAATGAAATAATATTAAAGTAGAAAATATTACAACTGTTACAACCTGTTGTACCTCCAATAACATTTAAACATATAAGCTGTGTAAATATATATTTAAACTGTGATCTATATTTCATTCTATCAGGGTATTTATTATACATTATTATTATTATTATTATTATTATTATTATTATTATTATTATTATTATTATTATTATTATTATTATTATTATTATTATTATTATTATTATTATTATTATTATTATTATTATTATTATTATTATTATTATTATTATTATTATTATTATTATTATTATTATTATTATTATTATTATTATTATTATTATTATTATTATTATTATTATTATTATTATTATTAAATAACCCATTCTATCAGGGTATTTATTATTATTATTATTATTATTATTATTATTATTATTATTATTATTATTATTATTATTATTATTATTATTATTATTATTATTATTATTATTATTATTATTATTATTATTATTATTATTATTATTATTATTATTATTATTATTATTATTATTATTATTATTATTATTATTATTATTATTATTATTATTATTATTATTATTATTATTATTATTATTATTATTATTATTATTATTATTATTATTATTATTATTATTATTATTATTATTATTATTATTATTATTATTATTATTATTATTATTATTATTATTATAAAATAACCCATTATATCAGGGCATTTATCATATATTATTATTATCTTATTTATTAACACTATGATCGCCGGGAACGAGTTTTCACGTCATTCCGAGCCATGCTCATTCTGCCGAAGACGCCGTAACTCGTCTTTGATTTCAATATTTCAAAAATCTGTCATTGAAATCATATTTCCTTTCCGGAGCCCTGAGACACAGTGCTGATCTCCTCTCAACTCTCTAGCGGTTCAAGAGCGCCATCTGGTGGCCGATCGGCAGATCGCCAACCGGATATTAACCTTTGAACCGGTAGTACTCATCCAAATGTGGTCCGGCCACTCGCTATAGCTCCCGCGACTCCATCTTGAAACACTGGATAATAGATTGCTCGCCCTAACTCAATAAACAACGTTATTTGGACGTATATACTATTATACAACCTGGAAATGGATCGGGCATTTCTACATCCCATAATAGAAAAAAATCTGTTCCACGCTCATCTGCCAGCGGCGCGAGGAAGCCACGGTAAGATTCAGCGTTATTTTCTAACGTATTCTATACTAACTGATCTGATGAACATATGACCCACTCTGGATGAATCATCTAACGCTGCCCACGGAATTATAAACGATCCCCCGCCCATCCGGTCATCATCAGATGATGCGTAGAAACCACGTCTAGAACCACGTCCAGTTGAAACTTTTTATCTCGCACAGATTCCTACCAAACTGTATTTGATCATCAATATAATGCATTTAGGGCTATAAATCACGGTCTGAAGAAAGCTGCAGAAAACGATAAAAACATACTTATACTTTAGACCATATTTTAGTATGAATATGTGAATGAAAAAGTTTAACGTTGCTACACCCTGAACAATACATATAGGACATTGAATGGGCCATAATAATGGCAATGTAGCAATAGAATTTAAAAAGTTATAGCCCTGCAAAGAAGGGGAACTTTTCCATAGACAAATAGAGCTGGCGAGGGATGGTAAATTATGAATTTAACCCATGGCGATTAAAGTGTTAATCATGGTTTTGTACCCTAACATTCGATCAGGGCATTTCCACTTTCTCTTTAGAGAAGGACTTGAACATTTTTGTTGAACTGCTTCTAAGTGTCTGAGGAGTGCTCTGATGGCCACTCAGTGTTAAAGAGAAGGTCGAGGGCCTTTCAGCTTATTGAGAACTGGTGACTGAGGTGCTTCTAGAGTCCCACACTGGGACACGAGGACACAGAGTTGGACCAGTCAAGTGGCTCAACAGGCAGAGGTGTTTTCTTTGTAGATTGGGTTAGAGACCCACACTTTAAATATGGTGCTTCTGGGGTTCATTGTGCCGTTTAATGGCGTTTTAGAGACCATTTCAGTGGGATGTGTGTTGTTTTGCTAGGAAACAGCTTGTTGCAGTGTTTACAACTGAGAAGAGGTCAAATGTAGTCCGTTCTAGAATTATGCTTTGTTGGTTTTTGTTGTTGAAACTGTCTATAGTGTGGTTTTTGTTGTTGAAACGGTCTATACTGTGGTTTTTGTTGTTGAAACGGTCAATAGTGTGTTTTTTGTCTAGTTGAAGCGGTCAATAGTGTGTTTTTTGTTGTCTAGTTGAAATGGTCTATTACAGTGGATCCTTGGGTAGTTGGAAATAGTCTACACCCCAGCTTTTCTTTTAGTTGTGTGAAGAAATGTCTCCATTTTGTTTCCAGATGTTTCTCCCTGGTTCTTTGTTTACAGCTCTCCTGGGCACCACATTTAAATCTGAATACATTTCATTATGTTCCACTGGTACAAATTGAAATAGTAGATTCTCCACACTGTGTTAGCGCTCCCTCCACCCTGCCCCTCAGCAGTTTGTTCATACAGGTTAAGAACCACTGGGCTATAGAAACACGACTCCTTGAAGCCACTTCAATCTCTAATGGTTCATCAATCATCATTCAGTGAGTCGTCGTATTATAGATCTTTCTATATTGCGCCATGTAACAGATGACAGCAATATATATATTGCTCATCCCCCCATGCTGCTATGATGCCCGACTTTCCCCAAGGGGATTAATAAAGGAATATCTTATCTTATCTTTTCTTATCTCATCTTTTCTTATCTTATCTCATCTTTTCTTACCGTATCTTAATATGAGAGGCAAAGTTCTATTATGGGGATATTTTAATATGAGAGACAATGTTCTATTATGAGGATATTTTAATATGAGAGACAACGTAATATTTTGGGGATATTTTAATATGAGAGACAACGTTCTATTATGAGGATATTTTAATATGAGAGACAACGTTCTATTTTGGCGATATTTTAATATGAGAGACAACGTTATATTATGAGGATATTTTAATATGAGAGACAACATTCTATTATGAGGATATTTTAATATGAGAGACAACATTATATATATATATTTTTTTAAATTATGTTTTTGGTAGATTTTTATTTGTTTGTTCTACCGGGCAGTCCGGTAGAGAGAGAGAGAGAGAGAGGAAGAACGGGAGACAGAGCCGGGGGAAGACATTCGGCAAAGGACGCCGGGTCCGGGAATCAAACCCGGGTTGGCCGCTTCGCGACGCAGCACGTTACATGGGTCGCCACTTGGGTGCCCGAGACAACGTTATATTATGAGAATATTTTTATATGAGAGACAATGTTCTATTATGGGGATATTTTAATATGAGAGACAACGTTATATTATGGGGATATTTTAATATGAGAGACAACGTTCTATTATGGGGATATTTTAATATGAGAGACAACGTTCTATTATGGGGATATTTTAATATGAGAGACAACGTTCTATTATGGGGATATTTGAAGGCACTGGTCTGTTTAGTAAAGTAGTTCAATCCTGGTTAAATCTTTTAAGATAAATCTTTAATGATATTTCTGCTTCATTAGACACAACAGCATGTAGCGTGTTGGGAGAGAGGAAGGGAATGACATGCAACTATGTTGTGACCTGGATTTGAACCCGAGTATATAAACCACTGACCACTGAACCAGCAGGATGAACCACTGACCACTGAACCAGCAGGATGAACCACTGACCACTGAACCAGCAGGATGAACCACTGACCACTGAACCAGCAGGATGAACCACTGACCACTGAACCAGCAGGATGAACCACTGAACCAGCAGGATGAACCACTGAGTCAGTAGGATGAACCACTGAGTCAGCAGGATGAACCACTGAGTCAGCATTATGAACCACTGACCACTGAGTCAGCATTATGAACCACTGACCACTGAGTCAGCATTATGAACCACTGAGTCAGCAGGATGAACCACTGAGTCAGCATTATGAACCACTGAACCAGCAGGATGAACCACTGAGTCAGTAGGATGAACCACTGAGTCAGCAGGATGAACCACTGAGTCAGCATTATGAACCACTGACCACTGAGTCAGCATTATAACCACTGACCACTGAGTCAGCATTATGAACCACTGAGTCAGCAGGATGAACCACTGAGTCAGCATGATGAACCACTGAGTCAGCATTATGAACCACTGAGTCAGCATTATGAACCACTGAGTCAGTAGGATGAACCACTGAGTCAGCATTATGAACCACTGAGTCAGCATTATGAACCACTGAGTCTGCAGGATGAACCACTGAGTCAGCATTATGAACCACTGAGTCAGCATGATGAACCACTGAGTCAGCATTATGAACCACTGAGTCAGCATTATGAACCACTGAGTCAGCATGATGAACCACTGAGTCAGCATTATGAACCACTGACCACTGAGTCAGCAGGATGAACCACTGAGTCAGCATTATGAACCACTGACCACTGAGTCAGCAGGATGAACCACTGAGTCAGTATTATGAACCACTGAGTCAGTAGGATGAACCACTGAACCAGCTGTATGAACCACTGACCACTGAACCAGCTGTATGAACCACTGACCACTGAGTCAGCACGATGAACCACTGACCACTGAGTCAGCACGATGAACCACTGAGTCAGTACAATGAACCACTGAACCAGCAGGATGAACCACTGACCACTGAGTCAGCACGATGAACCACTGAGTCAGTACAATGAACCACTGAGTCTGCCGGATGAACCACTGAGTCAGCTGTATGAACCACTGAGTCTGCCGGATGAACCACTGACCACTGAGTCTGCCGGATGAACCACTGAGTCTGCCGGATGAACCACTGACCACTGAGTCTGCCGGATGAACCACTGACCACTGAGTCTGCCGGATGAACCACTGACCACTGAGTCTGCCGGATGAACCACTGACCACTGAGTCAGCAGGAAGAAACTCAAGACAAAAGACTCTCATTCATTACCATTCATGGATGTAGTCGATGATAAACCCACCTAAACTCAGTTTAATTTACTCTCAATAACTTTAACTAAATTAATGTGTGCAAAAGAGTTTTAGAGTTTTTGGATGTGTATAAAACTATGTGCAAAATAAAAACAAATGTGTTAAGTGCCCCTTTAAACGACAGTTTCTTTTTTTTATGAAAACACTTTAAGATGTTTCAATTTTGAAACACTTCCTGTATTTCTCCTGGCCATGTTGTCTGCATGCCAGGACATGACCAGCGACAGCGAGGGGACTGATTGGTGGGACTGGCCCGGTAGGTTTTAGGTTTGCGTGCGACAGCAGAGGAGTGGAGAGAAGAGGAGGGAAGAGAGGAGAGAGGAGAGGAGAGAAGGAGAGAGAGGAGCGTGAGTAGTAGTGAATATCAGAGTAACCACTCAACCTATCCCTCCCTCCCTCTCCATCCCTCTCTCCCTCTTCCCCTTGCTCGTTCTTCAGTCCTCTCTTTCTCCCTCTCTGTCCCTCTCTCTTTCCCCTCTCCTCCCCCCTCTCTCTCTACCCCCCTCTGTCTCCCTCTCTCTCTCTTTCTCTCACTCTCTCGCTCTGTGTGTGTCTCTCTCTGACAACCTTTTAGGAGAACAAGCCTTCTGAGACAATCAAACCACACAGCGTCGACAAATACACACATGCATGCACATCATACACAAACACACACAAACACTCAGGACACACGCACCCACACTTTTATCTTCTATCTTCATAAATCATGTATGTTTAAACTCGTTCTCTGTCCTGATTTGTATGTCTGTCTGACAGTCTCCCTCCCCCCCTCTCTTCCTCTCTCCTTACAAATAATCTGCTGGACATGGCTGCAAACTGAAGTTGTGTATGTGTGTGAGAGAGAGCTGATGCCCCCCCCCCCCTCTCTCTCTCTCTCTCTCTCTCTCTCTCTCTCTCTCTCTCTCTCTCTCTCTCTCTCTCTCTCTCTCTCTCTCTCTCTCTCTCTCTCTCTCTCTCTCTGCAGCCTATTGATGTTTTCTGTTGAGTGTTTTTTAGAAAGCACATACTGTATTCTGTACATCGCACCAAACTCCTCAGAGGTCTGAGGTCTCTCTCTCTCTCTCTCTCTCTCTCTCTCTCTCTCTCTCTCTCTCTCTCTCTCTCTCTCTCTCTCTCTCTCTCTCTCTCTCTCTCTCTCTCTCTCTCTCTCTCTCTCTCTCTCTCTCTCTCTCTCTCTCTCTCTCTCTATATATATATATATATATCTATCTATCTCTGTCTCTCTCTTTTCTTCAGCATACTTGTTTTATAATAATAATAATAATAATAATAATAACTTTTTATTTTGTATAGCACTTTTCATACAGAGGTTGCAGTTCAAAGTGCTTCACAACAGTAAAAATACAGGCATGGGTGAGCATAGCAGGGTATGGTAAATCACAGTGTTTCACATTAGGATCTAGCATCCTAATAGGCTCTCTATTCAATAATACAAATAATAAAGTAGTTTAAAATGATAAAGTTTAAAAATAGTCTAAAAATTATAAAATAGAACGGACATACAACAACAACAGTAAAAAATGTAAATAGCAAGGTTACAGTAAAAAGTGTGAAAAATAGTTTAAAATGATTCAGTTTAAAAATAGTCATCAGTAAGAAGTAAAAAGTGTGATAACCGACACATGAATTTGATAGGCAGTGTAAAATAAGATAAAATTAGCATAGAAAAGTAGGCAGGGTAAGAATAGTGCAGGTAAGTCATTGAAATGCCTGAGCAAAGAGATAGGTTTTAAGCTGTCTTTTGAAGATGTCTAGCGAGTTGGCTTCCCTGATGTTTTGGGGTAGTTTGTTCCACAGTTTTGGGGCATAGTTGATAAAGGCTGCATTACCGATCCTCTTTTGACTGTTTCTGGGAGCCTCTAGTCCAGCAGCTGATGATCGCAGTGTTCTTGCTGGAGTGTAATTTATTAGAGTGTTGGTGATGTAGCTAGGTCCCTGTCCATTTAGAGCTTTGTATGTAAGGAGAAGGACCTTACCTTAAAGTCAATTCTAAATGTTACAGGAAGCCAGTGTAAAGCAGCTAATGTAGCGTGATGGATTCTGCGTTGTGTCTGGTGTGAGGTGGACATCAACACGCAGACAATTGTACCCAGTTTGGTGATCTTTATTGCCTGTTAAACACAACAGCACAGCCCGTAAGACACGACGGCGTTATTGTCCATTTATCAGCGTGCACTCCACCTCTGGCTCTCAGGCTGCACATACTCAAAGAGCGCGGCGCGCGTACATTCAACACGGCGCGCCGTCTACAGTTACAGCCAGTAAATACATTTAGCTCCGTGCAAAGTAGCTTCAGTAACAACATAGGAAACAATATGAAATAAAAGCAGTGTGTACACCTTAATAAAACCAAAATAAATACAAAAACAGCGGTTCATACCTGTTAAACACAACAGCACAGCCCGTAAGACACGACGGCGTTATTGTCCATTTATCAGCGTGCACTCCACCTGATATTTGCCACACAGAATGCCGAGTTTAGTACACGAACGTACTGTTGCTGTTTTACACAGGTGAATGAATGTCATTGCACAACAAGGTATTTCAATAGCAAAACAAGTTATACAAAGCATTTAAATCCCATATTAGATAAACAAACGCTCGTACCTCTGGCTCTCAGGCTGCACATACTCAAAGAGAGCGAGCACCTCCCACCGGCGTGTCTCTCGTCGACAAACCGGCGAAACCATTTTACACATTAGTTGAACGTATTTACAATACAACAATTGTTCAATGGAAAGATATCTTATCTTCTCTAAACCCATTATAAAGGACCCAAACGGTATTTCGTTTGTGGAATTGGTAACTCAATGTGAGGGAATTAATATACAGTAGTAAACCAGACACCCCTCCACAACCTAGAATGGACTCGGTCCACGTTGATCCACTTTTGTTCCTTCAAAATAAGAGTGTTTCTGTTTTGAACCACATATTTAAGATAAAAGATACCAGTTTCTGTCCATGATACTAGCATAACCACTTCACTCTGCTACACTAAGACTGGACTAATGTGCTCTCTCGTTTTGGTTCTAGTTAGCAGTCGGGCTGCAGGGTTTTGGATTAGCTGAAGCCTCTCTGTGGTTTTCTTAGGGAGACCTGTGAAAAGTGCATTACAGTAGTCTAACCGGCTAGATATGAATGCATGAATTAGCTTCTCAGCATCGTTCTGATTAATAAATGGTCATACTTTTGCTATATTTCTGAGATGGAAGAACGATGTTTTCGTTACTTGAAGTTCAGTTCTGAATCTATGATAACTCCGAGACTAGTGACCTCAGATTTGATCCAAGGGGTTAGTCCTCCTAGGTTCTTTATTAACGTTTCTTTTTTAGTTTTGGGGCCGATAATTAGAATTTCAGTTTTGTTCTCATTTAGTTTCAGGAAGTTCTTACTCATCCATTTATTTATTGCCAGTAAGCAGTCTGTAATTGAGCTAATCGCTGTATCATTTGGTTCAGCAGATATGTACAGTTGTGTATCATCCGCATAGCTATGGAAATCTACATTATGTTCTCTGATGATATCACCCAGCGGTAACATGTAAAGGGAGAAGAGTAAAGGACCTAAGCAACTCCCTTGTGCAACTCCATAGTTGTTGTCGTATATATCAGACATGTGCTCTCCTAGTCTAACATAGAATTTCCTCCCTCTGATGTATGTTTTGAACCAGCTTAGCACATGTTCTGAGAAACCGACAAGGTTTTCAAGACGATCGATTAGAATATCGTGATCGATTGTATCAAATGCTGCACTGAGATCTAGCAGGACAAGGATGGAGATCTTATTCTCGTCAGAGTTTAGCCTGAGGTCACTGATTATTTTGGTGAGGGCAGTTTCAGTGCTATGATATTTTCTGAATCCCGACTGAAATTCTTCTAAGATGTTGTTTTCTTCAAGAAAGGAATTTATTTGAACTGAAACTATCTTTTCAAGTACTTTGCTAATGAATGGTAGGTTGGATATTGGACGATAATTTGCCATTTCATTACTATCCAAGTTAGGTTTTTTTAGTAATGGCTTTACAACTGCTGTTTTAAAGGTATCTGGGAAAATACCAGTTCTAAGGGAAGTGTTTATGATATCTAGCACAGGGCTTGAAACACTATTAAACACCCGTTTGAAGAAAGCTGTAGGTATTAGTGTTGTCACGATACTGGAATTTCGACTTCGATACGATACCTTGAAAAGTATCGATACTTTCGATACTTTCAATACCAAAAAAAAATAAAAAATGTAATAATTTTTTTTTATTATAATTTTTTTATTTATTTTTTTAACAAATGTTGCTTTTGTTGCTGGTTGATTCTCCTCAGCTTCTCTCTGGTACTATACGAGAAGATAAATACACTTTTAAAACCCTTTGTTTATCTTTAGATCAGAGAGAGAGAGAGAGAGAAAGAGAGAGTGGCTGCTGGAGATTTTAGGTCTACTGAGCGCACCTTCCTAGTTATGACGAGAGAGAGAGAGAGAGAGAGAGAGAGAGAGAGAGAGAGAGAGAGAGAGAGAGAGAGATTTCTCCGGAGCTATGCTCGGAGCATTTATTAACGTTACGCGTGTACTGGTGTAGGATGGGCTCCGGCTCCGCTCGACCGAACGTTGGCAACGGGGTAGTTGTGTCGAGTTCATGCGTGTACTGGTGTAGTGGGCTCGGCTTGACGTTACTCCGTTTCCATGAAGTAATAGGTGGCTAGCTAGCATTAAGCTAACGGAGGAACGACAGCTAGCGTTGTTTACAAACTGAAGACAGGGCTGCCTGCCCGGCTGTGAGGGGGAGGAGGAAGAGAGAGAGAGAGAGAGAGAGAGATTTCTCCGGAGCTATGCTCGGAGCATTTATTAACGTTACATAGCATAGCATAGCTCCGGAGAAATCTCTCACTCACTCTCTCTCTCTCTCTCTTCCTCCTCCCCCTCACAGCCGGGCAGGCAGCCCTGTCTTCAGTTTGTAAACAACGCTATTATTAGCTAACGTTAGCTGTCGTTCCTCCGTTAGCTTAATGCTAGCTAGCTGGCCACCTATTACTTCATGGAAACGGAGTAACGTCAAGCCGAGCCCACTACACCAGTACACGCATGAACTCGACACAACTACCCCGTTTCCAACGAGGAGGCTGCAGCAGCTTGTGTCTGTTGCTCTGAGCGAGGAGGCGGAAGGGCAAGGCTCTGGCAGCGCGTCTGTCTGTCACCAACTTGCGGGAGCAAGCCAGCTGGTACCGATACTGCAGAAAGTATCGGTACTTTGGGAAATGAGTATTGAAGCCGTTTTAAATATTCAGTATCGATATGTATCGGTATAGGGTCAATGTCTGAGGTGGAGGAGTTACATTCTGAGACAGTTTTGCAGAGTACATCTAATGTGATGCATGTGAAACTTCTCATGGTTACATTGCACGGTTTGCTGCAATCAGCTTTATTTCCATCATGAGTAATGCTGGCCCTGATCAAGGTTATTTTGTTGTTAAAGAATAGTGCAAGTTCTTCACACTTAACCGTTGATGACTGAGGAGGTGTAGGGGCAGTGTTGAGTAGTAGATTAATAGTGGAAAAAAGGATTCTGGAGTTTCCAGCATTTTCTGTAATGATTTTAGAGAAGTCGTCTTTCCTTGCTATGCGGATGGTTTTATTATAAGCAGTTAAAGCATCTTTGTATATATCACAGCATATGGTGGTTTTTGTTTTTCTCCATTTTCGCTCTGCTGCACGACATTTCCTTTTTTCTTTGTTGACAGCATTATAGTTCAGCCAGGGCGAGGCTCTGTTTTTTTTCTTTTTCATTTTTAGTGGGGCGACAGAATCTAATACAGATGACAGTGCATCATTGAGATTTTCTACCATTTCATTTAGAGAGCTGTCATGATTGTGTGGTTCATGTAATCTGATAAGATTAATGAACTTTGATTCAGCCTTGTCGTTTAGGAGCCTCTTTTTAACTATGATTTATTTTTTTGTTTTAGTAAGGGTTATTTGAGTATCAAAAAATATACAGTGATGGTCGGAGACAGGTAATTCAGTTATTGAGACATTTGTTATGCTTAGCCCAGTTGTTGTTATAACTAAGTCTAATGTATTTCCAAGCTTGTGAGTTGCATTTGTTATATGTTGTGTTAGGTCAAAGCTATCCAGTAGATTTTCTAGCTCTATAGTTTTGGAGTCTGTTTTCTTATTAAAATGGATGTTCAAGTCTCCATTTAGGATCACCTTATCATATCCGGTAACACATAATGAGATCAGTTCAGAGAGCTCCTGTATAAACATTGGTGAGTGTCTGGGCGGTCGGTAAATTGTGACAATAATGGTTGATTCAGTTTTGAGCTCAATGGCAAGATATTCCATCGACATGAACTCGCCTAGTTCCGTGATTGTAAACAAGAGTTTTGAGGAGAAAATTGCTGCAACTCCGCCACCCCTTCTATTTTTTCTGGGTATTTGATAAAAATTATAGTCTGGTGGAGAAGCCTCAATCATTATTGATGTAGCTGTGTCATTATTTAGCCATGTCTCTACTAGGCAAATGCAATCTAAGTTAAGATCTGACATTTAGGAGGGCTAATTTTATTTGTTGGACTTCTTTAGAGGAGGTCTGCTTTGGCTTGACCTTGATGGCTTTGAGGTTAATAGCAGGTGAACGCATTGATGGTGTATATCTGTTATAGCTTTTACCATGCCATTGGCTGGTTAAGATTATCGGTATGTTTTGAAAGATGGCATGGTGTTTGTACTATTCATTTAATACCCTTTTTGGTGCTAGCAGACTGTCCATCTCCTCTAGTGCATGATGAGCTGATTTGATTAGCTCTCTCTGGGACATTTGATCAAGCGGGTTGCTGGTGGCCATGATGGCCTTGTCTGGGGACAGGACGCCTTGTGCTCGTGCTTGTATCATGAGTTTGATGCCCTTGGAAGTCACTAAGGCATGACGTAGGTTTTCTGCTAGAAGCCTCGAACCAAGGCGGTTTGGGAAGAATCCATTCCTCTGAAAGCGTTCAGGATTATTCCAGAACACATTAAAATTGTCAATGAAATTCAGTCCGTGTGTAAGACAGGCAGATTCTAACCATGATTTAAAATTTAGGAGTCGACTAAAGGCTTCTTGTCCTCTGCGATAGCATGCAATTGGTCCACTGATGGATACATCCTGATATTTGTCTAGTGTGTTCATTAAACAAGTGAAATCCTCTTTCAATGTCTCTGTGCCCGTTTTCCTTCGCAGGATGTCAAACGATCCAGAGTGAATGACAATTTTTGTTATGTCTGGCCCGATGAGTGTTGGAAGTATTTTGGTCAGCTCCTTCACAGATGTGTTTTCTAGACATCGATTTTCTGTGTTTGCCATTTCCACGTACCTGCAATCAATATGCAGTCTGTTTTCTGTGTAAAGTTAGTATTTTTCTTTCCAACAGTTCTGGGGCTGTTTGTTTTCGGATTAGGCCGAGTCTGCCGGTTCTCACCACAGTCTTGTGGCCTTGGTGAAATAGCCTCGCTAGCTGTACCACTAGCCTTCTCAGTAGCCGTCATGTTAATGTTAGTCTCGTACCTTCGATTCGGCTACTGCGACGCTCTCGTGGCTCTGTTTTCCTCGTCGTCTCATCGTTAGTGTTGTGAAGGGCCAGATTAAACCGAATATATATATTTATTATATATATATATTTAATTGTATTTGTATATTCTCTAATATTCCCTGATATCCCTTGTATATTCCTTGTACAATATGCATTGAATATCCATTCTAGCCTACTGAACATCCCATAATAGTCTCCATTCTACTATTGGTCGAGACCTTGGTGCCAGGCTGCCATACCCCTCAGACCCAGTTCAAACGTACCGCTCCACATGTACGAACAAGTCCTAGTTCCGCGTAGGAATCTGGCTACCGCACCACTAATGGGACTATTTGTTCATAGTGCGTATATATACTGCGCTACTAAAGTAGGACTTTCTTTTCAGTCCAGTTTCTTACCCTCCAATAGAGTCACAGACGTAAAGCCTCCCCGCGACGCCACGTGTGGGAGTAAGGCCAAGTTCGCCTACCATCGGTATTGAGACATCGTGTATATTAATATTTGAATAGTCATATTTGGCACTATATCGTCGAGTTGGACGTAGTCTATTAAGCTAATAATAGTCTGTTAATATATAGTGCTTCGTGCGGTGAGAATACTACCGTAGTCAGTACCCCATCGTTTCGGGCAGAGAACTGGCTGCTTACCCAGGGTGGTTGACCCCACGTGAAGCTGCACCCGAGGAGCCCCAGAGCCGACGAGCGAGTGGACCTGTATACCGGATTATTCTACCGACGACAGCCCGCCTTCCCAGGCACGGATTATGCTTTGTACACATTGATTATTCCATGGATAAAGACCCCCGACACTGCCGTGTGTTGGAACCCCCCCCCCTGGAGAGGACGCAAGGTGAGGAGACGCTCTGCAAGACGAGGTCGCTTCACGTCTCTCCTCCGTGGACCGGATGACGCCGGCCCACAAAGAGTCCACCTGCTTTCATCTGTGGTCCAAGGATCGCCGGCGCATTGAACGGCACTACAGTGGGTTCACCTGGGATACCCTTGGCCGGATGAGGCAGTCGGATTCTACCCCCCACCCCTTCCTACTCCTGTCGGCTTACAAGCGACCGGATTAACCCCCTCTAGTGTATCCAGTATATAATCATTAAAGTATCATTGCTGTTATTCCTTAAACTATTCCAGGTCGTATATGTACCACCTGCGCCTTCAGAGATTGGACATTCTCTATTGATATACCGACGAATACTCTTGCCATAAAAGTGCATACTAATTCCATTCATAAATGTGATTGATTTGATTAAGTGCTTGCTCTACACACCATCGCTGTGTAGAAATAAAGACCTATTTCTAATTCGTACATTTGTGTTGGATCCGTTTCATCTACGTGACAGTGTTCATCATAATATATTTATGCCGTGTACTGGGTGGCCGAATATTAAGTACAAAGGTAGTGGTAGTAAGTATCATATCTAGTAATACAGTCAGGGAATTGTACCCCTCAGTTACAATTGGTCCTTCGAGCCGGAGGGTAATCAGTGTAATATTAATATAGTGTTATTAATATTGAAATGGCCTATGATGAACACTCCACGAAACGATCCTCCTAACAAACGCCCGCAGCGCGAACGACGGCTCCCTCAGTACTTAGAGGCCTACGCTGTCAGTCAACAACCTAGTCTTCTACTAACAGTAAACGCGGTAAAACTAGAAAGTAAAAGTATGTCTAACCCCAACGCCCAGACTACCCCGACCATAGAGGCCCCTACGGGCTCTAATGTAACTGACCAAGTTCACGGTGGGGACCAGTGGGAACCAGACATGACTTCACACCCCGCCAGTACTGAAGAAGTAGTCCCCGATGAGTCCCGGGAGGAATACAACGCTACCGAGAGAGAACTCGGCACGGAAGAAGACGGGGAGAGCACCGTGGAGATAGAGCTCCAAGGCTCCGCAAGGAGTACCCCGAGGGAAGGCTCCCCTATACAACCGCCTTCTCCCAGCGAGGCAGAGAGGACCCTACAGCAGGCCTTCCTCATCAGCCTGAACGCCGCTGCTGAACGCGACCGACTGCAGATCCAGCAGCGAAGCGAACACGAGCAGATACGTCTAGAAATAAGACGCATTCAGATGGAAGAGAATGTGGCCCGAGAACGAGCCGGTGCTCAACGGGACGCAGCGCGCGACAGACAGCAGTCGCAACTAATAGAACAGCTGATCAGACGGACAACACCCTCTCCCTCCGCCAGAGGCTCCAGGAACTCGTCTAGACACACCTCCAGGGCGGCATCCCCTAGCCGAGTAAACAACCCTGAACTTGACCAACAGACGAGGTCTATACCCCCCACAGACCACCTCCCCCCACCGGTCCAAGCGAGACCTAGCAACCGGGAAGGAGCAGCATATCCTGTGGAGAGGCTAAACCAGAGACTACAAGCACTGGATGACCTAACTGAAGACGAAGAGGAAGAGGAGGAGAACCACGCCCGAAGACAGCACAGTACTCTACCGGACCAGGAGGTCCGGTACAGCCCAGGCTATACTCCCGCGGAGCTGCGCTACAGACCCCCGACTCTATACACGGGTGAGCACGACGCACGACCCGCACCGAGGAACAGCACCTGGACAAGCGGGCCATGGTACACTGCCGGTACCAGCCCATACCAAGGAGCGGGAGGAGACTCGCCTAGGAGGCCTCTCCCCCAACGCTCGCCGATGTATCCACAGTCAGCGTCATACATTGGCACGCCTATGGTACCCGACTTCACCCAAGAGAACCGGGCCCAGTATACAGAACTCCGCATGTGTCTGGAGACCATGTTGGTGGATGTATTGGATGAACGCCACAAATACGCCATCCTACTGAAGCACTTAAAGGTGCCCCGCGCACATAATATAGCGCTCGCCTACGCGACTTCCACCACCCCATACACAGCAGCGCTGGTAGCATTGGACCAGAGGTATGGGCGCATATGGGATTACGTGATCCAGGAGATCCGACACATCGACCGCTTACCCCCAGCAACAGACAATCGAGCACTGGACGACCTGTCCATCAGAGTGCAGTCCCTGGTAGGGATGTTGGGAGCGCAAAGAGAGAAGGGGAGGCATGAACTTTACGCCAACTCAAATGTGGAAAGGATTCTGGAGAAGCTGCCGCCCGCTCGTCAGGAGCGCTTTAGGCGGCAGAGGGACCACAGAGACCCGAATGGCCCCGAACCGAACCTCCTCGATCTAGCAGACTTCCTGGCGAGAGAAGTCAGCAGCCTACGGCTAGATACATTCGGACGGAGCACCCCTGGCTCCAGAGAAGGAACCAGACGACTAAATGATGGAAGAAGATCGGTGACTGTGATGCACCAATCGGAGTCAGTACCGAGCAGCAGGAGCCACAGTACCCCCTCCAGAACGGAGAAGTGGAAGATAGTGTGCCCCTACTGTGAGAAAGAACACTGGCTTACGCAATGTGACTCCTTCCCCAAGCTGAACGCGGAGGAAGCAAGTCAATGGATAAAGTCCAACAAGCGCTGCTTTCGCTGTGCGCGCTCACACATGGCAGCCGAATGCCGCTTAAAGAAAAGGTGCACCAAGTGCGATGGAGCCCATCTGGACATACTTCACGACAGTAACAGACGGCGCCCTTCACCCGCACCATCCAGCCGCAAAGCGAGCGTCATGTACATCGATCCCGCCAGCAGCAGTGGAGCCCGAGTACTCCTAAAAGTAGTGCGTGTGACACTAAGCTACCAGAATAAAGTCCTGGACACTTACGCCGTCCTCGATGACGGGTCAGAGAAGACCCTGCTGCTCGCCTCCGCTGCGGCCCAGCTAGGGCTGCGGGGAAGCGAAACCCAAATGACAATTCGGACAATAAGACGAGATTTGAAGACGATAAAGGGCGAGAATGTCTCATTCTCTATCGCAGCAAGCGGCCAGCCTGAGCGACGGTACCAGATTGCAGACGCTTTCACCAGCCAAGAAATAGGACTGTCGCGGTACACATACCCCGTCGCCAAGCTGATGGAGAAATATGTACATCTGCGCAAGTTACCGATCCCGCTCATAGACAAGGCTATGCCGACCCTGTTGATAGGCTCCGACCATGCAGACCTCATTGTCCCGATAGACCGGGTTCATACCGGACCCCGAGGCTGTCCTGCAGCAGTCGAGACCCGTTTGGGATGGACTCTCCAAGGCCCGCTCGCCAAATCTCTCAACCGAAGTACAGCCACTAGATGTCTCCACTCCCGAGTCACAGAGGGAGAAACCGCACTCCTGCAACACGTAGAGCGGCTATGGACCTTGGAACAAATGCCCTTTAAGAACGGAAAGAAAGACATTCGCTCTAAAGATGACATTTACGCCATTCACCTCCTCGAGACAGGGACCAAGAGAGTCCCGGTCAACGGCGTGTTGAGATACGCCACGCCACTCCTGCGGCGAGAAGGAATGCCTACTTTCCACGCCAAGACAGACGCCACAGAACGGTACCTGCTGAACACGGAGCGGCGCTTAGCCAAGAACCCCGCCCAAGAGAGTGTATACCGCGCTGAGATTGAGAAGCTCATCACAGCGGGACACGTCACAAAGATGGACATTAAAGAGGCTGACCAGACCACTGAATCGTGGTACGTGCCTCACCACAAGGTCCATCACAACGGTAAAGACCGCATAGTATTTAACTGCAGCTACCAGATCGGATCCCAAAATCTGAATAAAGAGTTACTGCCCGGTCCCACACTCGGCCCCTCCCTACTCGGCGTTCTACTCTGGTGGCCATCAGCGGGGACATTAAAGGAATGTTCCTGCAGGTGAGATTAGTAGAGGCGGACAAGCCCCTGTTACGGTTCCTATGGAGAGAGAAGCCAGGAGATGAGCACCCAGCCATCTACCAATGGGAAGTCCTCCCCTTCGGAACGACGTGCAGCCCCTGCTGTGCTACATTTGCACTACAGAAACATGTAGCAGAGGACCCAGCAGCGGACGAAGAGGTGACGCCTCAGAGGTCGCATACGGATCAGTAGCCTACTTGCGGGCCCAAGACCAGGGGGGAGAGATCTACACAGCATTTGTCCTCGCCCGCTCGAGAATAGCCCCACGCAAGCAACAATCTATCCCACGTCTAGAGCTCTGCGCAGCCCTAGCCGGAGCGCACCTAGCCACGCTCATCCAACGTGAGCTCACCATACCGGTGTCTAGAACAACCCTGTGGTCAGATTCCACGACGGTACTCGCCTGGATCAAATCGGACTCATGCAAGTACAAAGTCTTCGTGGGAGTCAGAGTCACCGAGATTCAAGACTTAACCGAAGAGTTAACCGGAGAAACAGAGTGGCGCTACGTTGATACAAAACAGAACCCAGCTGACGTCATCACCCGGGGGATGCCCCTGGATGACCTCACCCGTCGCAATGTCTACAGTGACGGCCCCGCATTCCTAAGACTCCCGGAAGGACAGTGGCCCATGCCTATCCCGAGGGAAGCAAGTCCAGAGGAGGTGGAAAATAAGAAGTCTGTGTTCTGTGGATTGAGCACCGTAGCCTCCACCGACCCTAACATAGACGATTACACGTCCATAGAGAGTGCACAACAAAGAACATTCCTGCGGTACCACCCGGAGTGCAAGTCCCCCGCTGATATGTCAGCAGCTAACTACGAGGAAGCAGAATTGCTTCTACTGCAGCGAGCCCAGAGAGACTCGTTCCCCGATGAATTGGCCTGTCTACAGGGAGGAAAGCCCGTCCCATCCGACAGCAGATTAATTCATCTGGCCCCCGAGAGCGACGCTCATACCCTCATCAGAGTGGGTGGTCGCCTACGCAGAGCCCCCAATCTACCGGATGACATTAAATACCCGATCGTATTGAACAGCCGACACAAGGTCACAGAGCTGATTATAAAGAAATACGATGAGGATGTACATCACGCAGGAGCAGAAAGAGTCTTCGCGGAAATCAGACGTCGTTACTGGATCCTACAAGGAAGAGAGGCGGTACGACGCTTCCAGCGAACATGTCTAGACTGCCGCAAGTGGCGCGCGCAGCCCAGCATACCAAGGATGGCTGACCTTCCTCCATGTCGCCTCCGAATCGGTGACAAGCCATTCCACTCAACGGGTATGGACTGCTTTGGCCCGCTGCACATAAAGAAAGGAAGAGGAACCGAGAAGCGGTGGGGTATTGTATTCAAATGCATGACCACCAGAGCGATACACATCGAGCTTCTCCCGACCATGAGCACAGACTAATTCCTTATGGCCTTCCGTAGATTCACATCACGGAAAGAAAGACCGTCTACCCTATTGTCCGATCATGGGACAAACTTCAAAGGCGGCGAAAGAGAGCTGAGAGAGAGCTTCCAAGCTATGGGCCCAGAACTTAAGACCCACCTCGCTCCAGCACAGGTTGATTTCCAATTCAACCCCCCAAACGCACCCCACTTCGGTGGCACTTGGGAACGAGAAGTGCGCTCCATAAAGACAGCCCTGTACGCAGTACTTGGGGCCCAGACTGTGGCGGAAGAAGTCCTAATGACAGTCCTCACGGAGATTGAGGGAGTACTTAACTCGAAGCCCCTCGGATATGTCTCCAGTGATGTGGTGGATATCGACCCAGTTACCCCCAACACACTCCTGATGGGGCGGCTAGATCCTGCATTACCACAGACAATGTACCGGCCTGAAGAAGCGAACGGCCGACGAATGTGGAGGTACAGCCAAGTATTAGCCGACAAGTTTTGGAACAGTTTCCTACTGCACTACCTACCGTCTCTACAGACCCGCCAGAAGTGGGTAAAGGAGAGAGACAATTTGACAGAAGGAACAGTCGTCATGATTATTGATCAATCACTGCCCAGAGCTATGTGGCCGGCCGGCCGCGTAAGCAAAGTGATCACCGGTGCCGACGGCAAGGTCCGAGCAGCTGAAGTGCTCGTCCAGGGTCGCACTTACACCCGTCCCGTGGCGAGGCTCATAGAACTGCCTCGACTCCCAGACACAATCGATGATGACCATGACCCTACAACCCTATGACTTTGTGAAGTTGACTGACCCCTACAGCAAACCCTTAGGTGTAAATAGACAACGCGATTAATCTGTCTCTGTTTAACTGATTAGGTCTGGGACCAATCAGGGGGTGGCTGTTGTGAAGGGCCAGATTAAACCGAATATATATATTTATTATATATATATATTTAATTGTATTTGTATATTCTCTAATATTCCCTGATATCCCTTGTATATTCCTTGTACAATATGCATTGAATATCCATTCTAGCCTACTGAACATCCCATAATAGTCTCCATTCTACTATTGGTCGAGACCTTGGTGCCAGGCTGCCATACCCCTCAGACCCAGTTCAAACGTACCGCTCCACATGTACGAACAAGTCCTAGTTCCGCGTAGGAATCTGGCTACCGCACCACTAATGGGACTATTTGTTCATAGTGCGTATATATACTGCGCTACTAAAGTAGGACTTTCTTTTCAGTCCAGTTTCTTACCCTCCAATAGAGTCACAGACGTAAAGCCTCCCCGCGACGCCACGTGTGGGAGTAAGGCCAAGTTCGCCTACCATCGGTATTGAGACATCGTGTATATTAATATTTTAATAGTCATATTTGGCACTATATCGTCGAGTTGGACGTAGTCTATTAAGCTAATAATAGTCTGTTAATATATAGTGCTTCGTGCGGTGAGAATACTACCGTAGTCAGTACCCCATCGTTTCGGGCAGAGAACTGGCTGCTTACCCAGGGTGGTTGACCCCACGTGAAGCTGCACCCGAGGAGCCCCAGAGCCGATGAGCGAGTGGACCTGTATACCGGATTATTCTACCGACGACAGCCCGCCTTCCCAGGCACGGATTATGCTTTGTACACATTGATTATTCCATGGATAAAGACCCCCGACACTGCCGTGTGTTGGAACCCCCCCCCCTGGAGAGGACGCAAGGTGAGGAGACGCTCTGCAAGACGAGGTCGCTTCACGTCTCTCCTCCGTGGACCGGATGACGCCGGCCCACAAAGAGTCCACCTGCTTTCATCTGTGGTCCAAGGATCGCCGGCGCATTGAACGGCACTACAGTGGGTTCACCTGGGATACCCTTGGCCGGATGAGGCAGTCGGATTCTACCCCCCCCCCCCCTTCCTACTCCTGTCGGCTTACAAGCGACCGGATTAACCCCCTCTAGTGTATCCAGTATATAATCATTAAAGTATCATTGCTGTTATTCCTTAAACTATTCCAGGTCGTATATGTACCACCTGCGCCTTCAGAGATTGGACATTCTCTATTGATATACCGACGAATACTCTTGCCATAAAAGTGCATACTAATTCCATTCATAAATGTGATTGATTTGATTAAGTGCTTGCTCTACACACCATCGCTGTGTAGAAATAAAGACCTATTTCTAATTCGTACATTTGTGTTGGATCCGTTTCATCTACGTGACAGTGTTCATCATAATATATTTATGCCGTGTACTGGGTGGCCGAATATTAAGTACAAAGGTAGTGGTAGTAAGTATCATATCTAGTAATGCAGTCAGGGAATTGTACCCCTCAGTTACAGTTAGCGTGTGCTCCGATGTGCCGGCTGTTAGCTTCGCCAGCATTAGCGTGAGCTCCGGCATGCCAGCTGTTTGCTTCGCTAGTGTTAGCGTGAGCTCCGGTATTCCTGCTATTAGCGTTGTTAGCGTGAGCTCCGTTATGCTTGTTGTTTGCTTTGTTAGCGTCGTTAGCCACGCTTCTAAGTCTCTTTGCTTTGGGTGTTGATATGCGTGTTTCCGAGAGTAGGTTGAAACTATTTCCTGGCGGTACCGGGGGTGAGGTCCTGGTTCGTTTATTTCTCCTTTTATCCTTGACGGTGGTCCACTGCTTTGGTTTAGCTCCTTGGTTGTGCCAAGGACCATCTTTTGGGTGGTGCTGTTCTGTAGCTACTAGCATAGGCCAGGTCCCAATCATGGTATCGTTGGCTATATTTGTAGTAGCTTCAAAAATAGAGTCAATGAGTCGCTCATCCTGTTGGATTTGGTGCAGGGTAGAAACCCGAGCCTCCAGCTCTACAATCCTCATACTCATCTTCAAGCAGTTAGTACATTCTGTGGGAGAGCCGAGTCCCGGCATCTTCCCTTATTTCCTGTCTTTTCAGGTTAGGCTAAACTGAAGCTAAGCTAGGTACTTAGCTGGTGGTGGTGGTGGTGATGATGATGGTGGTGGTGGTGATGATGGTGGTGATGGTGGTGGTGGTGGTGGTGGTGATGGTGGTGGTGGTGATGGTGGTGGTGGTGGTGGTGGTTTTCACCCCACAATCCCCATGCCCTCTGTTCTTGCTCTCCTTACCTATCTGCAGCAGGACACTGTTGATGACATTCTGTTCTATATTGATGATTCTGTGTTCTATACTGATGATGTTGTGTTCTATACTGATGATGTTGTGTTCTATACTGATGATGATGTTGTGTTCTATGATGTTGTGTTCTATACTGATGATGTTGTGTTCTATACTGATGATGATGTTGTGTTCTATACTGATGACGTTATGTTCTATATTGATCGTGTTGTGCTCTATACTCATGCTTTTATGTTCTATACTGATGATGTTCTATTCTATATTGATGATGTGTTCTACACTCATGATGATGTTGTTGTGTTGTATACTGATGATGATGTTGTGCTTTATACTGATGATGTTTTGTTCTATATTGATGATGTTTTGTTCTATATTGATGATGTTATTGTTTTCTATACTGATTATGTTTGTTATATACTGATGATGTTGTGTTTTATATTGATGTGTTTTATATTGATGATGTGTTTTATATTGCTGATGTTCTGTTCTATATTGATGATGTTGTGTTCTGTACTGATGATACTGTTGTGTTCTATACTGATGATGTTGTGTTCTATACTGATGATGATGTTGTGTTCTATACTGATGATGTTGTGTTCTATACTGATGATGTTGTTGTTGGAATTTTTAAAAAATACACTTCCCAGAGGCCTCTAGGTAAAAAAAAGCAAATGGGTTCTGTAAGAATTTTTTTAATATCTCTTATTACTCGGGATAATATACCACAAAACTGAGCGTTATTGGCATATATTGGAGCGCAGTTAGTTTGTCTCCCCTATTTTGAGCATTTAGCAACAATCAGATTTGAAATCAGTTTCAAAATGGCTGCACTCTGGCAAGAATAAGAAACCTACTGTACATACAGTAGATTTCATTATCTGTTCTTATGCACGCCTGGTGATTCTAAATCCAAATTGAACTCTGGCATTTGAAAGATAAGATTGGGCACAATCCATAAATGTGCAAATTGGCTATAATAAGGTAATTTATAACCCTGCTATTCTATATTCTATAATAATATTTCAAATTGCATTTGTCCGGATGGGAGAATTCAGTACTGTATCTACAAAACCTTCTGTTTAATCATCTTCCCTTTATTAATTTCCTTAGATTTTCTGTACACGTGATCTCAAGAAGGTACTGAACGTTGTTCATGTCTGGTCATTTTTAGCATGGTGTTATTCACTGTTAAAGATGCAAAGAAAAATCATTATTCATATTCTCCTTTGTTTCCTCACAATTTAAGCAAGCCTAGTAATAGACACAATATTTCTGACACTGGGAATACAACAAAACAGCAGTCAAATTGTATATTTTCAGTACTACGTTTGTTTACCAATGATTTTAAGTGTTATTAGCGAAATATGAGTTCATAAATATCTTGGCGCATCCCGGCGGAAACTGGATGAATTAGATGCAAGGAAGTAACGCGTCATAAAAGCGTTTAGTCCTAAAACAGAGGAGACGCAGGGCTCTCGATGGGCCTTAGAATTTCATAAAACTACACTACCCAGCTCATGCCAGCCCCTGTCAAACTTGGAGCCGTCTGGCGTGAAATAATCTTTTAACGTTATTTTTCATGATGTCTCACGGGTCGAACAAACCTGAACGTTATTGCCATAAAATAGAACGTATTTGTTTCTTTACCTTTCTGTGAACGTCTAGGAAAAAAAATTGTTTCAATCTGATGAAAAATAGCGGAGCATTTTTCACTACAAAAAAATAACTGTACTTACGGTCTTTGCTGCCCTGTTACGGGCGCCTGGTGGTACTAAATCCAGATTGAACTCTTCCATTGGAAAGAGGAGATTTGGCCAGATCCATAGATGTATGCCATAATAAGGTAATTTATAGGCCTGATATTCTATATTCATATTTCAAATTGCATGTGTCCGGATGGCAAAATTCAGTACTGTATCTACACAAACCCCTGTAAATCATCTGCCCTTTATTAATTTGCTTAGATTTTTTGTACACTCTATCTCAAGAATGTGCTGAAAGTGTTTTTCACGTCTGATCAATGTTAGCATGGAGTTATTCCCCGTCAAAGATGAAAACAAAACAAAACAAAAACTATATTATCCTTTGGTTCATTACAATTTACTCAAGCATAGTAACAGACACAATATTTCTGACACTGGGAATACATTCCAGGGGCCTCATTTATCAATGGTGCGTACGCACAGATATGTGCGTAACCCGCGCGTACGATCATTTCTAAGCAAAGTGTGTGACTTATCAATTTGAACGTGTGCTTGACTTTGTGCGTATATTTATGCACAGCTCAGAGCATGCATACCTGGCGCCCAGCGGTAGAATATGAATATTGCAATGCGGAAATAAGCTTCCATGCATTCGTTTCAACACTGGCGTGTTCTGTATGACCCGTAATTCATTATAGTTCATTGTAAAATAGCGACAGTAAGGTAATTATTGTCAAACCCTATAAATATAGGATTTGGAATAGGTCTTTCTTTCCGAATGAATGCAGCATGGTTTATATATAGGGTTATCGGAATACTATGGGGTGCACTGACTGCACTCCGCGGGGAACTGTTTTCAGATATAGCAGATAGGAATGAATGAATGAATGAATGAGGGGCAGTCTAATTGCAGAGAGAACATAATATTAACTAGAGTCCACTATACCCGAGGCACCTCCTTCATTTGTACCGCAATTTGAGACCGAAATTGGAGCGTGGAACAAAACGCACAAATGCTATCCCCATGCACATTCAAGTCCTCTCCACCCTCTGGTCTTTTGCCACCGGTACTACCCATCGTGATATTGGAGATGGATCGAGCAATAGACTGTTACTGTACCACCCATGTAGCTGTCAACGCTCCATGCCTCCATCACAAATGCAGTTATGTGAATAGAAAGGGATTCCACTCAGTCAATGTTGCGATGCGCATTTGCCTGATACATGTCATTGCTGCATGCCGGGAGGAAGGCAATGCTGCATGTTTTCAATTCATTAAATAAAACGGATACTTTTTGCAAGGGTTTACTGACTGTCATACAAATAATCAACCAACTACAGTACATACTGTAACCTTTCAGTGTACGTTTTTATTTACATTGTGACAACAGCCTTGTGAGCTCCCGCACACAGACATGATGGAATTCAAGTTCAAGTTTGTATTGATCACATAATAGGCAGGCTACACATGGCGTAGGCTACATGGCAGTGAGATTAATTGTTCTTGTATATGCTCTCGTATTATTGTTTATATAGGCTACGTAATACTGACATCAAAATAGATTGTATGCCTCTACAAATCATATGCAGGTAGAAAATCTACGGAAAATCCGTCGCGATTTGGAATCAAATTGATGGAGAACTTTAATCCCTGGGTATTAATCGAACGAAACGAAGAAAAGGCAGTCATATTCCAGCATGGTTATTAATGACACCAATGGCAAACAGTGGTTAACGGTCTTTATTAGTGTTTGCGCTGCCCAGGCAGCAATGGTCTTTATAGGAAGTTATATATCATATCCGACATCACCGTACGTGTACATGTCTGTCAGCCTGTCGCATATTTCTCCCATAACACGCTTCGCTCGGCTTAGTCCACTTTTCCACATTTCATGGGGGTATTTCATTACTGTATATGGTTAATTACGGGCGGTTCTATATGCAAATACTTAAAATCGTGCACGAGCGTGGAGCGTAGAACAAATGGTATTTATCAACACGGAGTGTGCGTAGAACCTGTGTACGCACGTGTGATAAATCCCGATTTTTGTGTACACACATTCTAAATTCTGGGCTTAAGAACGAAAATATAACACTTTCTAAGCATTGTTGATAAATGAGGGCCCAGGAACATGCAAATGGACCTTGTAGAAGTGGAGCAATCTTCCATTTACTTGGGTATGTACTTGTAGGCCTCCTTGTTGTTCTAAAGGCTATAGGTGTAAGGATTCCCCCGGTCCTGCAGGACCGGACGGCAACCCTTCTCCCGGTTCGACTGGTCCAGGGGTCGGACCGTCTCAACTCCCCTTCCATACACCCCTTCATACTTAGGGATGGGAATCGAGAATCGATTGGGAACCGGTTCCTAGTTGTCCGATTCCTGGAATCGCATGCCTCCGTGACTATCGATTCCTCTTATCGATGCCATGTTTTTCCGACAGTTGCGCATTTAAAAACAATAACGTTAGCGTCATGCATGCAGCCATAGCAGACTATTTGATTTCTTGACTAGGAAAACCTAAAGGGCTCGATATTGAGTGTATTAAGGTATAGAGTGTATTAAGGTATAGAGTGTATTAAGGTATAGAGTGGATTAAGGTATATAGTGTATTAAGGTATAGAGTGTATTTTTTTTTATCCACTTTTTCTCCGATTTACTATTTTTCTCCCATCCCAATTTTCGTATCATCCAATTCAACCCTCCCCTGTCTTTTGAACGCTGTTTCATGCCTCCCACAAGCCGGCTGCAATGTGGACTAAGTCATACATAGCACGAGTCCCCTCCGATACTCGAGGTAACAGCAGTCACATCTTTCCACCTGCGCGGCTCAATCTTTCAGCGTCAGGGGTCTGGGCTTTGGAGGGGCCCCTCCCCCGTCGCTTCCTGATTCTAATGCGCAGGCGTACAAACCGACCTGTAGGAGTCGCTGTCCACAACGCCCGATCCCCACCCATCAGTTTTTCCTCCCCCTAATACTGCCAATGTGTATTAGTGCGGACGACCAGCTAAACTGAAAGCAATGTGGAGAGCTGGGCTCAAACAGGGAGATGATCTGTTTGAGCCCAGCCTCCAGTATTCGTTGTGAGCGCCTTGCCCACTGCACCACGTAGCCGCCCAGGTATAGAGTGTATTAAGGTATAGAGTGTATTAAGGTATAGAGTGTATTAAGTTATAGAGTGTATTAAGTTATAGAGTGTATTAAGGTATAGAGTGTATTAAGTTATAGAGTGTATTAAGTTATAGAGTGTATTAAGGTATAGAGTGTATTAAGTTATAGAGTGTATTAAGGTATAGAGTGTATTAAGGTATAGAGTGTATTAAGTTATAGAGTGTATTAAGGTATAGAGTGTATTAAGGTATAGAGTGTATTAAGGTATAGAGTGTATTAAGTTATAGAGTGTATTAAGGTATAGAGTGTATTAAGTTATAGAGTGTATTAAGTTATAGAGTGTATTAAGGTATAGAGTGTATTAAGGTATAGAGTGTATTAAGGTATAGAGTGTATTAAGTTATAGAGTGTATTAAGGTATAGAGTGTATTAAGGTATAGAGTGTATTAAGGTATAGAGTGTATTAAGTTATAGAGTGTATTAAGGTATAGAGTGTATTAAGTTAAATAGAGTGTATTAAGGTATAGAGTGTATTACGGTATAGAGTGGATTACGGTATAGAGTGGATTAAGGTATAGAGTGAACTTAACTAACTGGAATAAAGTAGCATGGTGTGGAATGGCTGGTTCTCTTATGGATGTTGTCCATGTCCAGTTCCCAAGGTTTCAAAGAAGGGATGAATAAATTATCACCCATGTTCCACTCAGTCTCTGTTCTCATCTGTCTGTTTTCCTCTCAGGCTGCGAGTCTGTTTTGGGTGTCACTGAAACAGCCTGCTGTGATTAACATGTAAATGTATTTCATTAGGGTCTAAATGATTAACATCAGGATAATATGTAATTGGAATGTAAATGATAATGATTTCAATGAAGACATCAGCTGTCAAACAGCATCCGTCTGTTCTTTTCTCTTTCTGTCTCAGCCTGATTGGATGGCTTCTCCTTTTATTCATTAATAAACAGTTTATCTCTCTCTCCCTCTCTCTCCCCTCTCTCTCTCTCTCTCTCTCTCTCTCTCTCTCTCTCTCTCTCTCTCTCTCTCTCTCTCTCTCTCTCTCTCTCTCTCTCTCTCTCTCTCTCACTCTGTCGTTCTATTGTTTGTGGTATTCCCTCTTCGTCTCTCCCTTCATCTCGGTTCTATGCTTTTCTTTCTGTCATTCCGTCTGGGGAGTGGGACTTGGATAGAATGGCAACAATATCGGAGGGGAATTGAGTTCACAAACGTGCATGAGCATGCGCGGCTTGCGCCCGCGCGCACACACACACACACACACACACACACACACACACACACACACACACACACACACACACACACACACACACACACACACACACACACACACACACACACACACACACACACACACACACACTCTGTTTCTGACTGTTTCTTACTCTGTGGTTAGAACTCTATCTGACTGGTTAGAACTCTATCTGACTGGTTAGAACTCTATCTGACTAGTTAGAACTAGGGCTGGGTGATATAACGATAACGATTATTTTTTTGTGACCTGCAACAGGGCAGTTTTAAAACCAGAGACAGTGGACAGACTTGTCTTTCTTGCCTGCAACTT
>NC_140182.1:27012290-27042290 GCF_963971535.1 Notolepis coatsorum
CGACGTCGACAGCAAACCTTAAACGGCACATTGAGAATAAGCAAAAGTCCTGTTTTTGTTTTCATAATAAAGACAATTCAAGCTAAGTTTTTCCTCATGTTTTTGAAAATATACTGTAGAGATGAAAGCTGCAGCTGCTACTAGTGTGGACTGAATTGGCGGCAGCAAAGCGTTATGGAAATGCCAGTATTCCGATTGCTGTCTGTGGTTCAATAATTTTTACAAATAATAGCTCGCAGCAACTTATTGAAAAAAGAACTATAAACTATAAATTAGTTAATTTTTGAAACCATGAACTTTAGTTAAACATTTTGAAATATGAACTATGAACTGAACTAGTTCATTTAAAAAATTGTGAACTGTGAACTGAACTAGTTCATGTAGAAAGTGAACTTTCCCAACACTGGTGGCAGTATCGCCTACCTTTTGAACTGGGAACTGGGGATATCACTTGTCTTGTGATCCACTCCGGCTGTTTCCGCCTAGGAGTGGATCACAACATAGCAATCGGTGGAAGATTTGGTGCCTCAGAGCTATTATTTCCCATATGGTAGCCATGCCCAATATTCACAAGTAATTGCGATCGCCATGGGACGGCTGGGATTTATTAATTTTGGAGTACTTTCTGACTGAGGTAAGATCTATCTTAGGTAACCGGCTGGTATTTTTTTTGCGTAAAACATGCTTCTGTACCGATCACAGTGTTGTAGTTTACCGGATGTAAAACATGCTTTTTGTAACGATCACAGTTTCTAGTTATTAAAACGAACCCTCCCCCCCTTGATGATTTTGTGAAGACACATATGTATATGGTATATACCTTTGATTTGGAAGTATTTGGGGTTTCAGGCGAGCAACCTGAACAATTTGGGCATAATACATATAACGCGTCATATCTTGCGATCTATGAAAAAAGACTGGATTATATTGGAAAGGGGCGATGTTTAGCATGTAATAGCGCACAAACTACAGTATGTAGAAATTAACTGGTTAGTCACTCTTCGACTATAAACAATGCCTGTCAAATGAGCCATACTATTGTCTCCATAGCTATAATACAGAACACACGATGGGTCTGCAAACATCGCTAAAATGGTCAATAATGCTGGCGCCATTGAGTAAAGATGGGAAAAGAGCATGGCGCTCACTGAGTTAATCATCATATGGCCATTGGTTCATAAGTAACTTAAACTAGCCACTAATTCAACTTGACAATGTATATTTGAGCCAGTCTCCCCACATCTGGGAGACTAGAAACATCAGGAAGAACACTGATTAAATCAGGAAGTTGACAGTATCATGTGAAAACATGAGGCCATGTTGAAAGACTCACACACACACCCACTCACACACACAGCCAGACCAGCCTGACTGGTTTTAAACAAGAACAAGAAACCCCGCATATATCGGTATCGGTTGATATCGGTATCGGAAATTAAGAGTTGGACAATATCGGTATATCGGATATCGGTAAAAAAGCCAATATCGAACATCCCTACTTAAAACTGTTATCAGACTTCTCATTGTTAAACATGTGGAATGGATCATTCCACCTTGACCGGCGGGGGTCAAGGATTTAAACAACTTGTAAAACCATTGATAAACACAGAACGTGGGCTGTCAGTTGGAGATGAGGACCTTGTCATGTCATTTGCCATTTTCACTATAATAAACATCAGAAGGAGAGCTCTCGTCCATTTTCCTTGTTCCAGACTTCTACTTTTTTAACTAACATCTTTTGGACAACAGAAACGTCTCTCGTGTTGAAAAGAAACTTCACTATTCACACGGGTTATTGAATGAATTGAAAGATCCTGACACATTAGTTCACCATACAGCTGCTAGCAGATTCAAAATGTTTCTAAAACGTTTTGTTGTTGTTTGTAAGTAAAACAACAGGCTATGTATATAACCTAGTTATATGAGTACTGGCTAAGCGTCCCGCTCTTAATCCTATCGAGATATATCTCATCTCATGTACCTACTGTACACATCAACGAAAACAAAAATACGCCCATCACCTGCCGGGCCCCGCCCCTATAGAGGCGTACTCTATAAGATACTCGGCATGGTCACCAAACACTCTTCCTCGCAAAAAACCCGTTTCCAGGAAAAGATTTCCCAAGGGAACTCAGGGCCGCTTAAGAGCGGGACGCTTAGCCAGTACTCATATAACTAGGTTATATACATAACCTGTCGTTATATTATCGTACTTGGCCATCGCGTCCCGCTCTTAAGCCTATCGAGATATGGGGAAGAGCGGACGCGAGGCCCGACAGATGTACCCCCTGAGGACCCGTAAGCCCACATCAAGGGGTTGGGGAGTCCCGTCACCCCATCCTTCCTAATGAAGGGGGGGCGCAGTCAACTCCACCCGAGTGCGAGCAAGAGGGAACTAGAACCCCTTGAACACACAGCACAGGCGGAACCACGTGTGACCCAACACACTGTGGCCCATACCCACACACTCCTGCTACCCTACCAAAGGACGGGAAGCAGGAAAGGCCACAGACCCCAGAACCGCCTGGGAGACAGAACCCCCGGTCATGTCCATGAGGTAAAACCTTACAAAGGGGCCCGGGGAGGACCATGAAGCTGCAGCACAGATGTCCTCCACCGAGGCCCCACCCAGCAGAGCGGCAGAGGCAGCCACCCCACGAGTGGAGTGCGCCCTGACGCCCCCAGGGGGATCCAGCCCAGCCAATGTGTAGCAGAGGGCAATGCCCTCGCACAACCAATGGGACAGGCACTGTTTCGATAGTGCCTTACCGGCACGAGAACCACCGTGACAGACAAAAAGCTGTTCGGTAACCCTGAGGTCCTGAGTACGGCTGAGGTAAATTCCCAAAGCACGGACCGTACATGACAGGTGAAGGCATGCATCTAACTCACTAGCGTGAGGAGGCGGATGAAACGCCTGAACCACAATATCCCTGGAGCGGAAGAACTCCGGATATTTTTAGGCACGAAGGCAGGATTAGGCCGCAGAGTGGCACCGCAATCGGAACGAAAGACAAGCACTCTGGTCGTACCGAGAGAGCACAAAGCACACCCACGCGTTCAGCGGAGGTGACGGCCAGCAAGAACGCGGTCTTGAACGACAGCTGTTCCAACTCAAGAGGCTCAAACGGGGCCAAGGACAACCGACCGAGGACCAATTGAAGATCCCAACTCGGAGCCAAAGAGCGTTTTACCGGCTTAACGCGTCGGGCGCCAAGCAGGAAACGCTTCACAAGAGGGTGGCTGAACAAAACATCACCCTCAAATCCCTCATGATAAGAGGATATAGCTGCTGCATATACCCTCACCGTCGAAGTTGACAGTCTATCAAGGAGAGACTGGAGGCAACAAGGACAGTATCCCCCCCGCCTTACACCACTCTTGGAACATACGCCATCTGCCCGCGTAAGCGCGACAGTGGCGTACCCGTCCCAACAACTGCCTAACAGATGTATGGGGAAAGAATCCCAGGCGGCACGGCATCGGTCCCAGACCTGCCTGGCTATGTCCGGACGTAATCCCCACCCGTCAGGATGAGGACCGCCCTGCGACAGTACACCTGTACCCACATTCACCCTGCCGGGGATGTGGGGAGCCCTCAGGCCGCGCAGATGAAGGACGCCCATAGCCAGCCGCCCGCCGCCTGGTGCAGACGGGGGGAGCGTACTCCTCCCTGTCTGTCGATATACGACACTGACGTCGTATTGTCCGTCCTGATCAACACCGTTTGAGGACCAGAAGGACCGCTTTCAATACCAACACATTGAACGTAGCGCAGACCGGGCAGCATGCCAGCTGCCCCCTACTGCGTTGGCCCGACGCGTCTCCAGCGAGGGAGGCGTCGGTGAAAAACGTGACGTGAGACAGCGCCGTAACCGTCCTAGGACGGAACCTCCCGAGCGTGTCGACAACACGCTCTGAGAGGGATGCCCATAGCACTCCAACCGTTGACTGGGAAGAGGAGTACTCTACTTCCAGTCTACAGCAAACCCCAGGCTGGTAGAGACCTGCCTGGTACGAGACCCGACGATCCACCTTGACCGCGAAGGACCAGAACGTCGTCAGGGCAGAATACACTTCGTAACCCCTGACGACGCAGAGGCCCCAGTGCGGCCTCCACGCACTTGGTGAAGATGCGGGGAGCCAGAGAAAACCGAACGGCAGCCTCTGGTACTCATACGCTAACCCTGCAAAGGAAGCGTAGGTAAGCCCTAGGATGGAAGATCGGAGATGCGAATACGCATCCTACAGGTCTATGGAGGAGAACCAGACCCCCACCTGACAGTGTTCAACAGGTTGGAGACGAGCCAAAAAATGCTGAACCTTCCTGTAACTGAGGGGTACAATTCCCTGACTGTATTACTAGATATGATACTTACTACCACTACCTTTGTACTTAATATTCGGCCACCCAGTACACGGCATAAATATATTATCATAAACACTCTCACGTAGATGAAACGGATCCAACACAAATGTACGAAGTCGAAGTATGCGTTTATTACTACACAGCAATGGTGTGTAGAGCAAGCACTTAATCACTTAATTACATTTATGAATTGAAATAGTATGCACTTTTATGGCAAAGAGTATTCGTCGGTATATCAATAGAGAATGTCCAATCTCTGATGGCGCAGGTGGTAAATATACGACCTGGAATGGTTAAGGAATAACAGCAATGATACTTTAATGATTATATACTAGATACACTAAGGGGGGGTTAATCCGGTCGCTTGTAAGCCGACAGGAGTAGGAGGGGGGGGGGGGGGGGGGGGTAGAATCCGGCTGCCTCGTCCGGCCAAGGGTATCCCAGGTGAACCCACTGTAGTGCCGTTCAATGCGCCGGCGATCCTTGGACCACAGATGAAAGCAGGTGGACTCTTTGTGGGCCGGCTCTCTCCGGTCCACGGGGGAGAGACGTGAAGCGACCTCGTCTTGCAGAGCGTCTCCTCACCTTGCGTCCTCTCCAGGGCGGGGGGTTCCAACACACGGCAGTGTCGGGGGTCTTTATCCATGGAATAATCAAAGTATACAAAGCATAATCCGTGCCTGGGAAGGCGGGCTGTCGTCGGTAGAATAATCCGGTATACAGGTCCACTCGCTCGTCGGCTCTGGGGCTCCTCGGGTGCAGCTTCACATGGGGTCAACCACCCTGGGTAAGCAGCCAGTTCTCTGCCCGAAACGATGGGGTACTGACTACGGTAGTATTCTCACCGCACGAAGCACTATATATTAACAGACTATTATTAGCTTAATAGACTACGTCCAACTCGACGATATAGTGCCAAATATGACTATTCAAATATTAATATACACGATGTCTCAATACCGATGGTAGGCGAACTTGGCCTTACTCCCACACGTGGCGTCGCGGGGAGGCTTTACGTCTGTGACTCTATTGGAGGGTAAGAAACTGGACTGAAAAGGAAGTCCTACTTTAGTAGCGCAGTATATATACGCACTATGAACAAATAGTCCCATTAGTGGTGCGGTAGCCAGATTCCTACGCGGAACTAGGACTTGTTCGTACATGTGGAGCGGTACGTTTGAACTGGGTCTGAGGGGTATGGCAGCCTGGCACCAAGGTCTCGACCAATAGTAGAATGGAGACTATTATGGGATGTTCAGTAGGCTAGAATGGATATTCAATGCATATTGTACAAGGAATATACAAGGGATATCAGGGAATATTAGAGAATATACAAATACAATTAAATATATATATATAAATAAATATATATATTCGGTTTAATCTGGCCCTTCACAACAGCCACCCCCTGATTGGTCCCAGACCTAATCAGTTAAACAGAGACAGATTAATCGCGTTGTCTATTTACACATAAGGGTTTGCTGTAGGGGTCAGTCAACTTCACAAAGTCATAGGGTTGTAGGGTCATGGTCATCATCGATTGTGTCTGGGAGTCGAGGCAGTTCTATGAGCCTCGCCACGGGACGGGTGTAAGTGCGACCCTGGACGAGCACTTCAGCTGCTCGGACCTTGCCGTCGGCACCGGTGATCACTTTGCTTACGCGGCCGGCCGGCCACATAGCTCTGGGCAGTGATTGATCAATAATCATGACGACTGTTCCTTCTGTCAAATTGTCTCTCTCCTTTACCCACTTCTGGCGGGTCTGTAGAGACGGTAGGTAGTGTTTAATGTCATCCGGTAGATTGGGGGCTCTGCGTAGGCGACCACCCACTCTGATGAGGGTATGAGCGTCGCTCTCGGGGGCCAGATGAATTAATCTGCTGTCGGATGGGACGGGCTTTCCTCCCTGTAGACAGGCCAATTCATCGGGGAACGAGTCTCTCTGGGCTCGCTGCAGTAGAAACAATTCTGCTTCCTCGTAGTTAGCTGCTGACATATCAGCGGGGGACTTGCACTCCGGGTGGTACCGCAGGAATGTTCTTTGTTGTGCACTCTCTATGGACGTGCAATCGTCTATGTTAGGGTCGGTGGAGGCTACGGTGCTCAATCCACAGAACACAGACTTCTTATTTTCCACCTCCTCTGGACTTGCTTCCCTCGGGATAGGCATGGGCCACTGTCCTTCCGGGAGTCTTAGGAATGCGGGGCCGTCACTGTAGACATTGCGACGGGTGAGGTCATCCAGGGGCATCCCCCGGGTGATGACGTCAGCTGGGTTCTGTTTTGTATCAACGTAGCGCCACTCTGTTTCTCCGGTTAACTCTTCGGTTAAGTCTTGAATCTCGGTGACTCTGACTCCCACGAAGACTTTGTACTTGCATGAGTCCGATTTGATCCAGGCGAGTACCGTCGTGGAATCTGACCACAGGATTGTTCTAGACACCGGTATGGTGAGCTCACGTTGGATGAGCGTGGCTAGGTGCGCTCCGGCTAGGGCTGCGCAGAGCTCTAGACGTGGGATAGATTGTTGCTTGCGTGGGGCTATTCTCGAGCGGGCGAGGACAAATGCTGTGTAGATCTCTCCCCCCTGGTCTTGGGCCCGCAAGTAGGCTACTGATCCGTATGCGACCTCTGAGGCGTCACTGAAGACGTGTAAGTCCATTTTACATGTCTCTGGCCTCACCGTGGGTGGGAAGTAGCTTCGGCGCATATTAACGCCTGGGAGTGAGTGGAGCTCCATCTCCCACTCTCTCCAGGTGGATGCAAGGTGTGCGGGAATGGGGTCGTCCCAGCCCTGGTCCTTGTCCCACAATGCTCGTACAATCATTTTTGCCCTGGTGGTGTACGGTAGAATACATCCTAGCGGGTCATATTGTCGGGCGAGTGTTGTGTACACACTCCGTCTGGTGGTCGGCGCCGCCGCCGGCCTTCCCTGCTCCGTAGTCAGGGGCTTGTGTCTGTAGTGAAGCGAATCTGTTTTGAATCGCCACACCAATCCCAGGGTCATCTCCTGGGCTTCTCCCGGGATTGTAGCCATCCAGGTCTCGCTGCTGGCTGCCTTGTCCTCGGAGGAGAGGCTGCGCAGTACTTGCGGATCGCTGCTGGCCCACTGCCTGAGATCAAAGCCGCCTTTGATCAATGAGGCGCAGAGTTTAATCAGGAGAGCCTCGGCTTCTTCTTGGGTTGAAAGGCTTTGTAGACAGTTGTCTACGTAGAAGCTGTTCTTTACGCTGTGTCGGACCTCTTCGTCCGCTGCTGGGTCCTCTGCTACATGTTTCTGTAGTGCAAATGTAGCACAGCAGGGGCTGCACGTCGTTCCGAAGGGGAGGACTTCCCATTGGTAGATGGCTGGGTGCTCATCTCCTGGCTTCTCTCTCCATAGGAACCGTAACAGGGGCTTGTCCGCCTCTACTAATCTCACCTGCAGGAACATTCCTTTAATGTCCCCGCTGATGGCCACCTTTTCCTGGCGGAAGCGGAGTAGAACGCCGAGTAGGGAGGGGCCGAGTGTGGGACCGGGCAGTAACTCTTTATTCAGATTTTGGGATCCGATCTGGTAGCTGCAGTTAAATACTATGCGGTCTTTACCGTTGTGATGGACCTTGTGGTGGGGCACGTACCACGATTCAGTGGTCTGGTCAGCCTCTTTAATGTCCATCTTTGTGACGTGTCCCGCTGTGATGAGCTTCTCAATCTCAGCGCGGTATACACTCTCTTGGGCGGGGTTCTTGGCTAAGCGCCGCTCCGTGTTCAGCAGGTACCGTTCTGTGGCGTCTGTCTTGGCGTGGAAAGTAGGCATTCCTTCTCGCCGCAGGAGTGGCGTGGCGTATCTCAACACGCCGTTGACCGGGACTCTCTTGGTCCCTGTCTCGAGGAGGTGAATGGCGTAAATGTCATCTTTAGAGCGAATGTCTTTCTTTCCGTTCTTAAAGGGCATTTGTTCCAAGGTCCATAGCCGCTCTACGTGTTGCAGGAGTGCGGTTTCTCCCTCTGTGACTCGGGAGTGGAGACATCTAGTGGCTGTACTTCGGTTGAGAGATTTGGCGAGCGGGCCTTGGAGAGTCCATCCCAAACGGGTCTCGACTGCTGCAGGACAGCCTCGGGGTCCGGTATGAACCCGGTCTATCGGGACAATGAGGTCTGCATGGTCGGAGCCTATCAACAGGGTCGGCATAGCATTGTCTATGAGCGGGATCGGTAACTTGCGCAGATGTGCATATTTCTCCATCAGCTTGGCGACGGGGTATGTGTACCGCGACAGTCCTATTTCTTGGCTGGTGAAAGCGTCTGTAATCTGGTACCGTCGCTCAGGCTGGCCGCTTGCTGCGATAGAGAATGAGACATTCTCGCCCTTTATCGTCTTCAAATCTCGTCTTATTGTCCGAATTGTCATTTGGGTTTCGCTTCCCCGCAGCCCTAGCTGGGCCGCAGCGGAGGCGAGTAGCAGGGTCTTCTCTGACCCGTCATCGAGGACGGCGTAAGTGTCCAGGACTTTATTCTGGTAGCTTAGTGTCACACGCACTACTTTTAGGAGTACTCGGGCTCCACTGCTGCTGGCGGGATCGATGTACATGACGCTCGCTTTGCGGCTGGATGGTGCAGGTGAAGGGCGCCGTCTGTTACTGTCGTGAAGTATGTCCAGATGGGCTCCATCGCACTTGGTGCACCTTTTCTTTAAGCGGCATTCGGCTGCCATGTGTGAGCGCGCACAGCGAAAACAGCGCTTGTTGGACTTTATCCATTGACCGCGTTCAGCTTGGGGAAGGAGTCACATTGCGCTAGCCAGTGTTCTTTCTCACAGTAGGGGCACACTATCTTCCACTTCTCCGTTCTGGAGGGGGTACTGTGGCTCCTGCTGCTCGGTACTGACTCCGATTGGTGCATCACAGTCACCGATCTTCTTCCATCATTTAGTCGTCTGGTTCCTTCTCTGGAGCCAGGGGTGCTCCGTCCGAATGTATCTAGCCGTAGGCTGCTGACTTCTCTCGCCAGGAAGTCTGCTAGATCGAGGAGGTTCGGTTCGGGGCCATTCGGGTCTCTGTGGTCCCTCTGCCGCCTAAAGCGCTCCTGACGAGCGGGCGGCAGCTTCTCCAGAATCCTTTCCACATTTGAGTTGGCGTAAAGTTCATGCCTCCCCTTCTCTCTTTGCGCTCCCAACATCCCTACCAGGGACTGCACTCTGATGGACAGGTCGTCCAGTGCTCGATTGTCTATTGCTGGGGGTAAGCGGTCGATGTGTCGGATCTCCTGGATCACGTAATCCCATATGCGCCCATACCTCTGGTCCAACGCTACCAGCGCTGCTGTGTATGGGGTGGTGGAAGTCGCGTAGGCGAGCGCTATATTATGTGCGCGGGGTACCTTTAAGTGCTTCAGTAGGATGGCGTATTTGTGGCGTTCATCCAATACATCCACCAACATGGTCTCCAGACACATGCGGAGTTCTGTATACTGGGCCCGGTTCTCTTGGGTGAAGTCGGGTACCATAGGCGTGCCAATGTATGACGCTGACTGTGGATACATCGGCGAGCGTTGGGGGAGAGGCCTCCTAGGCGAGTCTCCTCCCGCTCCTTGGTATGGGCTGGTACCGGCAGTGTACCATGGCCCGCTTGTCCAGGTGCTGTTCCTCGGTGCGGGTCGTGCGTCGTGCTCACCCGTGTATAGAGTCGGGGGTCTGTAGCGCAGCTCCGCGGGAGTATAGCCTGGGCTGTACCGGACCTCCTGGTCCGGTAGAGTACTGTGCTGTCTTCGGGCGTGGTTCTCCTCCTCTTCCTCTTCGTCTTCAGTTAGGTCATCCAGTGCTTGTAGTCTCTGGTTTAGCCTCTCCACAGGATATGCTGCTCCTTCCCGGTTGCTAGGTCTCGCTTGGACCGGTGGGGGGAGGTGGTCTGTGGGGGGTATAGACCTCGTCTGTTGGTCAAGTTCAGGGTTGTTTACTCGGCTAGGGGATGCCGCCCTGGAGGTGTGTCTAGACGAGTTCCTGGAGCCTCTGGCGGAGGGAGAGGGTGTTGTCCGTCTGATCAGCTGTTCTATTAGTTGCGACTGCTGTCTGTCGCGCGCTGCGTCCCGTTGAGCACCGGCTCGTTCTCGGGCCACATTCTCTTCCATCTGAATGCGTCTTATTTCTAGACGTATCTGCTCGTGTTCGCTTCGCTGCTGGATCTGCAGTCGGTCGCGTTCAGCAGCGGCGTTCAGGCTGATGAGGAAGGCCTGCTGTAGGGTCCTCTCTGCCTCGCTGGGAGAAGGCGGTTGTATAGGGGAGCCTTCCCTCGGGGTACTCCTTGCGGAGCCTTGGAGCTCTATCTCCACGGTGCTCTCCCCGTCTTCTTCCGTGCCGAGTTCTCTCTCGGTAGCGTTGTATTCCTCCCGGGACTCATCGGGGACTACTTCTTCAGTACTGGCGGGGTGTGAAGTCATGTCTGGTTCCCACTGGTCCCCACCGTGAACTTGGTCAGTTACATTAGAGCCCGTAGGGGCCTCTATGGTCGGGGTAGTCTGGGCGTTGGGGTTAGACATACTTTTACTTTCTAGTTTTACCGCGTTTACTGTTAGTAGAAGACTAGGTTGTTGACTGACAGCGTAAGCCTCTAAGTACTGAGGGAGCCGTCGTTCGCGCTGCGGGCGTTGGTTAGGAGGATCGTTTCGTGGAGTGTTCATCATAGGCCATTTCAATATTAATAACACTATATTAATATTACACTAATTACCCTCCGGCTCGAAGGACCAATTGTAACTGAGGGGTACAATTCCCTGACTGTATTACTAGATATGATACTTACTACCACTACCTTTGTACTTAATATTCGGCCACCCAGTACACGGCATAAATATATTATCATAAACACTCTCACGTAGATGAAACGGATCCAACACAAATGTACGAAGTCGAAGTATGCGTTTATTACTACACAGCAATGGTGTGTAGAGCAAGCACTTAATCACTTAATTACATTTATGAATTGAAATAGTATGCACTTTTATGGCAAAGAGTATTCGTCGGTATATCAATAGAGAATGTCCAATCTCTGATGGCGCAGGTGGTAAATATACGACCTGGAATGGTTAAGGAATAACAGCAATGATACTTTAATGATTATATACTAGATACACTAAGGGGGGGTTAATCCGGTCGCTTGTAAGCCGACAGGAGTAGGAGGGGGGGGGGGGGGGTAGAATCCGGCTGCCTCGTCCGGCCAAGGGTATCCCAGGTGAACCCACTGTAGTGCCGTTCAATGCGCCGGCGATCCTTGGACCACAGATGAAAGCAGGTGGACTCTTTGTGGGCCGGCTCTCTCCGGTCCACGGGGGAGAGACGTGAAGCGACCTCGTCTTGCAGAGCGTCTCCTCACCTTGCGTCCTCTCCAGGGGGGGGGGTTCCAACACACGGCAGTGTCGGGGGTCTTTATCCATGGAATAATCAAAGTATACAAAGCATAATCCGTGCCTGGGAAGGCGGGCTGTCGTCGGTAGAATAATCCGGTATACAGGTCCACTCGCTCGTCGGCTCTGGGGCTCCTCGGGTGCAGCTTCACATGGGGTCAACCACCCTGGGTAAGCAGCCAGTTCTCTGCCCGAAACGATGGGGTACTGACTACGGTAGTATTCTCACCGCACGAAGCACTATATATTAACAGACTATTATTAGCTTAATAGACTACGTCCAACTCGACGATATAGTGCCAAATATGACTATTCAAATATTAATATACACGATGTCTCAATACCGATGGTAGGCGAACTTGGCCTTACTCCCACACGTGGCGTCGCGGGGAGGCTTTACGTCTGTGACTCTATTGGAGGGTAAGAAACTGGACTGAAAAGGAAGTCCTACTTTAGTAGCGCAGTATATATACGCACTATGAACAAATAGTCCCATTAGTGGTGCGGTAGCCAGATTCCTACGCGGAACTAGGACTTGTTCGTACATGTGGAGCGGTACGTTTGAACTGGGTCTGAGGGGTATGGCAGCCTGGCACCAAGGTCTCGACCAATAGTAGAATGGAGACTATTATGGGATGTTCAGTAGGCTAGAATGGATATTCAATGCATATTGTACAAGGAATATACAAGGGATATCAGGGAATATTAGAGAATATACAAATACAATTAAATATATATATATAAATAAATATATATATTCGGTTTAATCTGGCCCTTCACAACACTTCCCATGGGACAGGTCCAGCATGGGTGTGACACCCCCCCCCCCCTCCCGATTTCTCAGCCAGAGAACACCGGGAGGAGAACGCCACGACGATGGCTTGCTTCGTCCACAGAGATTGGATCTCGTTGACCAGAGCTGTCACTGCTGGTGACCCTGACAATAGGGTCTGTACCAAACCTGAAAACGGGTGGGGTTGTGTAAACACAAGTCCCCGCCTCAGCGTTCTCTCCATCCACCTCGACATATGGTACTGCCGTAGTCATATGTGATGACACTCCCAACGCACCCGCCGCCATGTGGCGCAGGTCCGCCAGGAACTGTAGATAGTCGGCCCGGTCCCACCCGCTGTGCATAGCCAACCCTGGACCCTTGCGAGCAGAGCGTTCCGTGGAGTCGGGTCGGAACCTGACACTACCCACGAGGCAATCGTACCCAAGGGGGGGACCCCGACAGAAAGGGCCGGTTTGATACGGGGGAAGCCGACATCAATCTAGGTGACAAAAGCCCCCCCACTGAACACCCCTCCAGCACATGCTGAGGAGTTGTTCTGCAGCCGGACATGCAAGGCGTGAGGACCCCATGGGTTCCTACACACTGTAGCCCTGCAGTGATATTACTACCACCCAAATCACGCGCGCCTGCGAGACCACTGCCAATCTTTCAGGAGTGGGAGGCACCAACATGATACCTGGCCTGGCGAAGGCGAGGCCGGGGAAGCACGCACTGTGTGCCTCAAAAGGTTTCGAGCCCCGCTGCTGACAACACTTATAGTTGACAGACGTAACACCAGGCTCAACCAACACAGCTTATGTGGGAGCCGCTTGACAGCACAACATTCTCACGGACAGACCCAGGCTCAGCCATCAACTGGGTGTCAGCCCCTGTCCCCATGAGAAGCGAAAAGTGGGGCCGCCCGCGCTTCAACGAAGGCACGCGGCCCGCAGCCAAAGGAAACAATCAGAGCCCCCTTTTTCCGCTGGTGTTGGGGGAGGGAGTGATCGGAGAGCGGGCTGCTCGAGGCAGGACGGTGGCGGCTTGTTTTTCAAGCCGAACCCATCCAACATGGCCGATCCCTCGGCCGCCAAGGCTGTCGGCCTTGTGGACACCTGTCGATTCAACGCCCAGGATACCTCTGGCGGGGGAAAACATGGCCGCCTGTCGAGGGCCTCGTCATCGCCGATGACAAGGCCGTGCTCTCTCTTCTTCTGGCTGTGCGGTGTGAGGCGGTGTGGGGCCTAGGACAATACCGCCCGCGCTCCAACAGAAGACCAAAATCCTCTCCTGAGCGGTTATAGCTTGCGGCCAGGTCAAAGCTAATAACGTCAACAACCTCGCGCGATGTGTCGACGTCGGCTGGCCCTCAAGGCCCCGCCACCAGACACCATTTTTTTTATTGAAAAAACAGCAATTCGAACACAGTTACAAATCGCTGCCAATTCCATACCGTGGCGGTACAGGCTTTAGCAGCCCACCAGCCACTCGCCAGGCCGACCCACCTCATGGCGTCGGCCGGGCGGGGCACTGTTTCAACATGTCAAAAGCAAAGGACTGATGTTAACACGGAGCACCAGTGGTGGTTGCAAACAGCAACCTCCACTGTGGTGTGCACCATGCAGGGGTTAATGAATAAAAGAACTAACACCACGAAAATACTGTAGAATGAGCAAGCCCATGTACACAACGTTAATGGGAGGCGGACCAGAGAGAACCAGTCCCGCATTCATTCATAATATTCACAACAGCACACCAGCCCCAGACCTTAGCCCGTTTACCCATGAAGGTAAACAAAGCCCCCCCCGCCCTACTCCCCCAATAGACACCGATTGACCGTCAGCATGAATGGTTGAGAGGAGAGAAAACTGTAGCATAGACAGACATTCTCGTAGCAGAGAGACAGAACAAAACAGTAGCCCACTACAGCATAGCGTTCAGCGCTACTATGGACAGAAAACAGTCAGCTGAGCCACAACACGGGCCGCCGCTAAGTCCCATCCTGCAGTAGTATAGCTCTACTGCCCCCCGCCGAGCCTCAAGCATCGGCTTCCGGGTGGGAACACCGTTCAAACCCCGCCGGGGCACAGGATTAACGCTACCTGGCTAGGCTACCTAGCCACGGCACATCCTGTTGTCAACCCATTTACCCGTAAAAAGGGTAAAATAGCACTCAGCAAAACCCCCACATTAGCTACCGACTGACCTTCATTGATGAACCGGGCAAGAGGAGGGAAAAGCAGCAACATCCCACGGCGGAGACATTAGAACAGCGTAGCAGTAGTGTTAGCATTAGCATTAGCATTTAGCATTAGCATTAGTTGTTTAGCAGCACGCTTCCAGGATCGTTTGGAACCCGTCCACTGCAGTGAACCGTTCACCAAACAATCCCGCCCCTGGCGCCGACACACAACATGCATTGTGTAACAAAACAAACCAGGATTACTAACACTAACATCAATGCCTGATGACACAGGGCCTACCTGTGTACAAGCCGGCTCGATAGCCAACCTTGCATGCTGCTCCTTGATCTGCTGCCACCAGACGAAGGAAACATCAGAATAGGCCCGACGTGTCGCTGAAACATGCCCCGAAGATTCCAGGGGTAAGCAAACCTCCGGTAAACTTTCAACATTACGCAATTTCTCTAATCTTTTCACAGCACTAGTTACATAAGGCGTCTTGCGACCGTTATGATGGAAACGAAAATAGAGGAAGAGTGTTTGGTGACCATGCCGAGTATCTTATAGAGTACGCCTCTATAGGGGCGGGGCCCGGCAGGTGATGGGCGTATTTTTGTTTTCGTTGATGTGTACAGTAGGTACATGAGATGAGGTATATCTCGATAGGCTTAAGAGCGGGACGCGATGGCCAAGTACGATAATATAACTAGTTTGGCTTGTTTGTTGGCTCAGATTGACACCAGATGTTTTTTTTCAATCGGTTGCCATGGCACCAGGAAGGTTCTTTAACGTGGTCGGTGGTGTGTCCCAGGCCTCACCTGCCAGTCCTAACAGGTTATGGTTATTAATCTTCCATGTAGAGGAGCAGACGCAGCCACCAGCTACATAGTGAGAAGCGGTCAGTGTGGCATGTTAACTTGATTTCACGTTAACCTCTTAAGCCCTCTGGAATTCCGCCTAAAAATACATACCTAAGTAAATGGAAGATTGCTTCACTTCTACAGGGTCCATTTGCATGTTCTTGGTATCTAGGGACATATATGGATCTCAGGGAATGTACTCCCAGTGTCAGAAATATTGTGTCTGTTACTAGGCTTGAGTAAATTGTAATGAACCAAAGTAGAATATCAATTATATATATATATATATATATATATATTTTTTTTCTTTGACTGTGAATAACACCATGCTAAAGATGACCAGACATGAAAAACGGCCAATGAGCTTGTTCAGATGATTAAACAGAAGGTTCTGGTAGATACAGTACTGAATTCTTCCATCCGGACACATGCAATTTGAAATATTATTATAGAATATAGAATATGAGGCCTATAAATTACCTTAATTTAGCCACGTCACACATCTATGGATCGGGCCAAATCTCCTCTTTCCAATGGAGTTCAATTTGGATTTAGTATCACCAGGCGTGATCCACAAACTGTGAATGAAATCTACTGTAAGTACAGTTACTTTTTTATAATGGAAATTGCTCCGCCATTTTTTATCTGATTGCAACACTGATTTTTGCTAAACGTTCACAGAACGGTAGATAAACTAACTACCTTCTAATTTATGCCAATAACGTTCAAGTTTGTGGTAGATAATTCCGAAAAATAAGATAAATAAAAAAGTTATTCCACAAGTCATTTGATTGACAGGAGCTTGGTAGTGTCGTTTTTCTAAATTCCAACGCCATTCGAAAACCCTGGGTCTCCTCTCCTCATATGACTACAAACAAAATGGCGGCTTCGTTTCTGACTTTTATCGCCATTTACTCATGTCCTCGTATAAATACCTCCCCCCGGTATACGATTTGGAGAAAGGATGTCCCGGAGTTGGATGTAGATTTTGATTGGGATGCAGTCTGGGAAAATGTTCGGTTATCCTCACACAACCCAGATCACCAACAGATTCATCTAAATTTTATTCACAGGACTTATTTAACCCCTAGACGATTGAATTTAATGGGTCTCAGACCTGACTCTCTATGTACCTTGTGTCCAAACGGTGCCACAGGTACATTTATGCATATGTACTGGGAATGCCCTCCTGTTGTGATTTTTGGGGAAAATGTTACATCTCAGCTCTCAGACATTTTCTCTTTGACCATACCTGTATCTCCTTCTGTATTGTTATTGAATGATCTCTCTCAATTACTGACCTCTATACAGGTGAAAAGACTCATTTTGGCCGGCCTCACAGCCGCAAAAAAATTGATTGCCTCACGTTGGTTTCACCCAGACAAACGAAGGTATGGTTTCTCACCTACCTTGATGTGATCTATTTGGAGATATCCACGGCACGTGTTATAGGGGTTAAGGAATCTAATATCACAATTTGGTTGGCTGCAGTGGCAAAGTTAAAAGAATGCATATAAGTTTGGACATTTTTGTTTTGATTTTTGTTTTTGATTACTGAATAATGTATTGTGAGTGTGACTCACGTTGAGGTCCTTGGATGCGCGGGGGGGGGGGGAGAACGAGCGAGTGTCCATGTAGGATGATCACTGTACAGTCTGTCTCAGTTATTGTCTTGTCATGTGGTGTTAAGTTATTGTCCTGGGAAGTCTTTTTATGTATTATTATTATTGTATTGTGATATGTTTGGTTTCATGTTGAAAAAAAAAATTATAATAATAATAATATTTGATAAAAAAAAAAAAAAGTAGCACAGATAACACTTTAACCTATTGGTAAACAAACCTATAGCTGAAAATATACACTACGACTGCTGTTTTGACAGGGTTAGAGTCTTTACTCTTGGCTACATTTGAAAAGAAAACGCAACATTAATTAATACAGTCTGTAGAGATGGATTTATGGCTTGGGTCTGGTACCGGACCCGTCGGGCTTAAAGGTTAACTTGATTTCAGGTTAACTTCATGCAAGTTAATCCGTCCACAGTGGCATGGCTGACCCACGCAATTAAGATCAAACTGCCAAACTAGGATCAAACATGAATTAAGATCCAGCAACTGCATGGCCTATTATTGCCTAAAATGTTGTCAGATACATATTTAAGTGAACCGTTTAGGAGGTGGAAAAAGAGACTGTTCATGACCAGGCCCCATGTTTGAGGTGTGAGCTGAAACCAAGAAGCACCCACCTCAAGGTGCGTCTCTCCTATCAGCTGCTGCAGGTCAGTGTTTCTCTGGTTCAATCTCTTAACCTGCAAGGGCCCACATGTGGGCCCTTTTTAGGATGATTTGCATACCGGCACTTTGGCGACCACTAGTGGCTCAGGTGTGCATATGTAATACAATATATATATAGCCCTTTCACGTGACAAAATCCGTTCAGCGGTTCTGGAGTTACATGCCGGTATTTGAGGCTTGTGCAAAGTACACAGTATTGCGCATAATACCACTCCCGACTCTTGGGGCTCTAGTTCTGTCAATCATTTGGCGATCCCGAAGATGATTGTGGAGGGTTGTAGCCAATGAGTGTGGCTTTCCAATGATACCCCACGTGGGGATGCATGAATCTAAAAAACAAAAGAAAGCGAATGAGTGAAAACAGGAAGAGAAAAACAGCCGAATGAATTGAAGTCTATGAGAAAAGAGTTTTTCTTTTGTACACAGTTTACCAAAATCACTCCTAATCACTCATTTCTGAATGGATCTTTATTAAATTTGGACATGTACTACATAAGGCTTCAGGCTATGGGTCCGTATTAGGGATGCTCGATATTGGCTTTTTTACCGATACCGATATTCCGATATTGTCCAACTCTTAATTTCCGATACCGATATCAACCGATATCAACCGATACCGATATATGCAGGGTTTCCCCGTCCAAAAAACTGAATAATTTCAGGTAACTAATAATTTCACTGGATATATATATAACAAATATTGTTATTGTTTTTTTTAGTTTTTAAACCGATACCGATATTTTCCGATATCACATTTTACTGCCGATATCGGCCGATAATATCGGTCGGCCGATAATATCGGACATCCCTAGTCCGTATGGATTTGTAAGCCATACCACCTTCTGGGGAAATACTACCTCTGGACTACTAACTACTACAGAAAAACTTGAGTAACAAGTTTTTCTACAACTCAAGTCAGACCTATGTTACTCTATTTCATTAGCACTAAAAATGAATTTTCCTTCTGGAATCAGAAACTTCAGAATGTCATCTTTCAAAAGAGACCAGGCTCATGCATGTACTATAATTATAAAGTATGTTGTTTTGGTTTGCAAAAGAAGTATGCAGTCCTCAAAAACTAAAACTAAAATGGCCAATTTTTGGGGCGCAGGTTAAGAGGAAACAATATTTCCTATATCATGACATGATACAGTCATTTATAGTTATCATGGAAGAAAGTGTCCCAACTTTTACAACGCATCTCTGCCATCATACAAGGACATCTTGCAGAGTGATGGTGAGATATTGCTGATATCATAGTTTATGTTGGGTTTAGCCATAGGTTAGACACATATTAGATATAAAATTATGATGGAATTGGATGTGAGGCATCATGACTATATATGGATGTGGAGCATCATGACTATATACGGATGTGGAGCATCATGACCATATAAGGATGTGAGGCATCATGACTATATAAGGATGTGGGGCATCATGACCATATAAGCAATATTACTTAACTGACACCTTTCACAATAGTTTCAATGTTTATATCTGTAGAATATGTCAGACATGACATATTTTCTAACCATTTTAGAAACTGCATGTTATTAAATGAGAAGGTGGAGGCTACATGTGTCCTATATAGCAGAAAGAACATCTAGGCTGTAATTATACGGATGGATGACATGCTATTATTTCCTATTTCCTATTCTAAACATTCTCCTTGATGACCCTCCTGGAGCTCGGATAGGAGTGGGTCTGAGACGGCCAGAAGATGCAGAGCATAGGGGTCTTGAGGGTGTGTAGTTAGAGACCATTGACAGGAGGTAGGCGGGAGAGGTTCCCTTTGCCGCACGGTATTTCAGGTCGAGGGCCTTGAAGCGGATTCGTGCAGCAATGGGGAGCCAGTGCAGGTCCCTAAGGAGTGGGGTGACATGGGCCGACTTCGGTAGGTTTGAGATCAGGCGGGCCGCTGCGTTCTGAATGAGTTGAAGAGGCTTGGTGGCATCTAGAACAGCGCTATGCTGTTTCAGGATCTAGGACAGCACTATGCTGTTTCAGGACCTAGGACAGCACTATGCTCTTTCAGGATCTAGGACAGCACTATGCTGTTTCAGGACCTAGGACAGCACTATGCTGTTTCAGGACCTAGGACAGCACTATGCTGTTTCAGGACCTAGGACAACACTATGCTGTTTCAGGATCTAGGACAGCACTATGCTGTTTCAGGACCTAGGACAGCACTATGCTGTTTCAGGACCTAGGACAGCACTATGCTGTTTCAGGATTTAGGACAGTACTGTGCGGTTTCAGAAGAAACAACAGAGCAACATAAATGTTGTCCTGCTTTGAGATTCAACTGAGACCGTTCTGAGTCGGTACAGGTGACATTTGGGCCAATATTCTGTAGGATTCAAGGCAGCTTTTATTTTTCCATCTAGTCATCCCTGGGGGGCCTGATTGATGGCCATTATCAAAGGCAAAGTCAATGTAGAAACATAGAGCTTGTAGTGGCAGCGCTGCAGCAGTGATACCGTCTGTGTTGAGGTAGCCGTCATGCACAGGTAAGCTGTGTGGACCTGGTGTCAAGATTAGAGAAGCAGGCTCGGGACAGGAAGGTCACCAGGTCAACAGTGTCAGACTGTGGTTGTACTGGGCAGCTCCTAGTGGTCAACAGTGTCAGACTGTGGTTGTACTGGGAAGCTCCTAGTGGTCAACAGTGTCAGACTGTGGTTGTACTGGGCAGCTCCTAGTGGTCAACAGTGTCAGACTGTGGTTGTACTGGGAAGCTCCTAGTGGTCAACAGTGTCAGACTGTGGTTGTACTGGGCAGCTCCTAGTGGTCAACAGTGTCAGACTGTGGTTGTACTGGGCAGCTCCTAGTGGTCAACAGGGTCAGACTGTGGTTGTACTGGGAAGCTCCTAATGGTCAACAGTGTCAGACTGTGGTTGTACTGGGCAGCTCCTAGTGGTCAACAGGGTCAGACTGTGGTTGTACTGTGCAGCTCCTAGTGGTCAACAGTGTCAAACTGTGGTTGTACTGGGCAGCTCCTAGGTGTAAATGTGATGAGTGTGAAGCTGAAAAAGAGCATCTATTCTCAGAAAACCTACCTTGCATAAATAAATGTAACAAAAGACATGTATTCACAGATGTTAATTCAATTAAAAAGACAAGTAGTAGTTATGAGTTTTTCATATACGTCTTTAACTCAATCTAAAATGTGTCAAAACGACAATACAATACATAGAATCTTCCCAGAGTTATAAATGAAATAATTTTTATTATATACATTTTCCCAGGATATCTCTGGGGAGGCCAAATACTTTACACTCCGACATAACAAACATAATTATATCGAAGACACAATCTAACGTTCACTTTTTTAGCTACCAAAGTGTTTTTTCGGCTTCCCTTCATTCAGTGGGTTGTTGTTTACAAGAGCATGTTTGGACTTAAGAGCTTTGGATTTAGACAGAGGAGAGAGAAAGTTATTTCCCAGACATATGTTTTACTACAGTACTTTTCAGAATCCAGTCCGAGATTTGTACAATACCAAACCTATTTCACCAGAGTCCACATTCTATACAAAATCCAGTCCAAGTTATTTTTTGGAATCAAACCAAACAAGAAGAAGTTCCCTCTGCATTTCAGTGAGTTCTCTTAACTGTTCATTCTTCATCGTTCTATCTTTTCTTTCTTTTTCTTTTCTTTTCTTTTTTTTTTACAGTCAGAACATATACAACTGGCCAGTTACAAATACACCAAAAATGACATAAGTTAGGAATTCAAAAGAGTTTTTTCACCCTCCAACTGAGTCCCCCGCCCCCCCACTAGACACTTGACAGAACAATATATCTGTGTTTCTTTCCATTACGGGTCTGTGATCCAATTAGAGTCCATCATTACCACTCAGTGCCCGCCCCCCAAATGAGGCTTGTCGTTTTCTGTCCATACCTGTAGTCCAATCAGTGCACGCTAATGTGTGTGACTCGTATCTTTTTGTCCCTCAAACCTTTAGTATATGGTTCAACCAACATACCAGTACACACAACCAGTACTAGTGAGTAACCAGTTGGGTTTACCAGTCTGTTAGCTGAAGGTTAGTGCTTTGCTGTCCATCAAGTGCCTGTGGTCCACCAGTAACCTGTAACCAATAAGCAACATCTGTTTTACCAGTCTGCTAACATCTAGCTAGCAGTGTTCCAGTTCACCAGTCTGCTAACACCTAGCTAGCAGTGTTCCAGTTCACCAGTCTGCTAACACCTAGCTAGCAGTGTTCCAGTTCACCAGTCTGCTAACACCTAGCTAGCAGTGTTCCAGTTCACCAGTCTGCTAACATCTAGCTAGCAGTGTTCCAGTTCACCAGTCTGCTAACACCTAGCTAGCAGTGTTCCAGTTCACCAGTCTGCTAACATCTAGCTAGCAGTGTTCCAGTTCACCAGTCTGCTAACATCTAGCTAGCAGTGTTCCAGTTCACGAGTCTGCTAACATCTAGCTAGCAGTGTTCCAGTTCACGAGTCTGCTAACATCTAGCTAGCAGTGATCCAGTTCACCAGTCTGCTAACATCTAGCTAGCAGTGTTCCAGTTCACCAGTCTGCTAACATCTAGCTAGCAGTGTTCCAGTTCACCAGTCTGCTAACATCTAGCTAGCAGTGATCCAGTTCACCAGTCTGCTAACATCTAGCTAGCAGTGATCCAGTTCACCAGTCTGCTAACACCTAGCTAGCAGTGATCCAGTTCACCAGTCTGCTAACATCTAGCTAGCAGTGATCCAGTTCTGACTGCTGTGAAAATCTTCCTCCTTAGCCAGGGTTTGAAGAAGGAGCTGATGATGACGATGGTGTGGAAATGTAATTCACAGATATCCTTCATCCTGTACAACTTGAACTCCTAATGGTAACATCCTTCAGCAGGGGGGCGAGAGTCCCAAGTCTTTCAACTCCAGACCTGCTCGTCTGAAGAGTTCATCTGGAAAGTCTCTCTTTAGTCATGTTTTTGTGGACATTCATTGTTGTTGTTTTTAAAGAAAGATGGAGGTTTTGCCACACAGGGCGGCTGGACTGGGGGTGGAGACTCTGAAGCTGCAGCCCTGCGTACAGCATCTGCTTCAGTCTGTGTTTACTCTACATTCAAGCTCTTCCATTGAGGAGAGAGAGGTGGGGATTTGTCGCCTGTTGATGACCCGTGCACTGCTTTCGCGGCAGCCACAAACAGATGACATCACTGCAGGCGTGGCCAGTACATGTCCGTTTCACTTCCTGGGACTTGGACCGGAACTGAGACGCCAGGGGAGATCAGACCTGACGCAACAAACACAAAGAGAGAGACAGAGAGTTAGAACACAGACAGAGGGTCCATTCCTTTGTCCGCAATTCCTCCATTACCCTGGACACTGAAAAACTGTCACCATATTTAAGGGTGTCACAAAGCCGTGGGAAACACACAGAGGAAGCCTGAAGTTTCCCACTTATCTCCTACAGCCTGAAGTTTCCCACTTATCTCCTCCAGCCTGAAGTTTCCCACTTATCTCCTGCTGCCTGAACTTTCCCACTTATCTCCTCCAGCCTGAAGTGTCCCACTTATCTCGTGCTGCAGATGTTTCCCACTTATCTCCTCCACCTGAAGTTTCCCACTTATCTCCTCCACCTGATGTTTCCCACTTATCTCCTCCACCTGAAGTTTCCCACTTATCTCCTCCACCTGATGTTTCCCACTTATCTCCTCCACCTGATGTTTCCCACTTATCTCCTCCACCTGATGTTTCCCACTTATCTCTTCCACCTGATGTTTCCCACTTATCTCTTCCACCTGATGTTTCCCACTTATCTCCTCCACCTGACATTTCCCACTTATCTCCTCCAGCAGATGTTTCCCACTTATCTCCTCCACCTGATGTTTCCCACTTATCTCCTCCAGCAGATGTTTCCCACTTATCTCCGCCACCTGAAGTTTCCCACTTATCTCCTCCACCTGATATTTCCCACTTATCTCCTCCACCTGATGTTTCCCACTTATCTCCTACAGCCTGATGTTCCCACTTATCTCCTCCACCTGATGTTTCCCACTTATCTCCTCCAGCAGATGTTTCCCACTTATCTCCTCCAGCCTGAAGTTTCCCACTTATCTCCTCCAGCCTGATGTTTCCCACTTATCTCCTCCACCTGATGTTTCCCACTTATCTCCTCCAGCAGATGTTTCCCACTTATCTCCTCCACCTGATGTTTCCCACTTATCTCCTCCACCTGAAGTTTCCCACTTATCTCCTCCACCTGATGTTTCCCACTTATCTCCTCCACCTGATGTTTCCCACTTATCTCCTCCAGCCTGATGTTTCCCACTTATCTCCTGCAGCCTGATGTTTCCCACTTATCTCCTGCAGCCTGATGTTTCCCACGTATCTCCTGCAGCCTGATGTTTCCCACTTATCTCCTCCAGCCTGATGTTTCCCACTTATCTCCTGCAGCCTGATGTTTCCCACGTATCTCCTGCAGCCTGATGTTTCCCACTTATCGCCTCCACCTGATGTTTCCCACTTATCTCCTCCACCTGAAGTTTCCCACTTATCTCCTCCACCTGATGTTTCCCACTTATCTCCTCCAGCAGATGTTTCCCACTTATCTCCTCCACCTGATGTTTCCCACTTATCGCCTCCACCTGATGTTTCCCACTTATCTCCTCCACCTGAAGTTTCCCACTTATCTCCTCCACCTGATGTTTCCCACTTATCTCCTCCAGCAGATGTTTCCCACTTATCTCCTCCACCTGATGTTTCCCACTTATCTCCTCCACCTGATGTTTCCCACTTATCTCCTGCTGCCTGAAGTTTCCCACTTATCTCCTCCACCTGAAGTTTCCCACTTATCTCCTCCACCTGATGTTTCCCACTTATCTCCTCCAGCCTGAAGTTTCCCACTTATCTCCTCCACCTGATGTTTCCCACTTATCTCTTCCAGCAGATACACCATGTGTGTCCTAATGCTGAAGATCTCTGACATTGGCAGGGTGGGTAACAACAAATTTCTCACTCTGTGACACTCTGCTCATGGTTTTATAAACAGAGATGAACCACATGGCATCTGAGTGCATTTCTATATTGGCACTCTGAGAGCCAGGGTGCGTTTGTATATTGGCACTTTTGTATAGTAGTGAAAGGTTAACCGTCTGTAGTGTGGTAGTGAAAGGTTAACCTTCTTCATTACATGGCGTTTTCACATTCGCCGAAATGCTTGCTTGTGATTGGTCAATAGCCCCCGACAGCGGTGAATTATTTTTCGATAACCACCGGTGATTATTGTTTTTCGCAGCTGGAGTAATCAAGCCCCACTGACACACACTGTTTCAGTGCAGCCAATCAGACACACCTGCCGGGCTGCCCGCGATAATAATAATCACTTTATTTGGGCTGACAGAACCACAGAACAACTGCGATTTGTCAAATTAATTAGGTATATTGTTAGTAAGTTAGCCCTGTAATAAGCGGGATAATGTATAGCTATACTCGGTCATCATCGCAAAATAATTGACCTTCACTGACGTTTAAAACACCTCGCCGAGGCGACTCGGTATTTTAAACTCTGTGTCGGTCAATTATTTTGCGACAATGACCTCGTAGCTATACATTATCCCTTACGTAGTGTGGTAGCGAAAGATTAACCGTCTGTAGTGTGGTAGTGAAAGGGTTAACCTTCTGTAGTGTGGTAGTGAAAGGTTAACCGTCTGTAGTGTGGTAGTGAAAGGTTAACCATCTGTAGTGTGGTTGTGAAAGGGTTAACATTCTGTAGCGTGGTTGTGAAAGGGTTAACATTCTGTATTGCCGCAGTGAAAGGGTTAACCATTTGGTAGTGTGGTAGTGAAAGGGTTACAATACTGTTTCATTATGAATGACACCCCAGAAATGTAAGAACTTCCTACCTGTTGATGTTCCAGAAGTTGTCATTGATTGGCTGTTGATGTGTGGCTGCATATGAGGGGGCGTGTACGCGTCATAACTCCGTCCATTCACAGAGGGGCTGGTTGGTAGCATGCAGGAGTAGGAGGTTTGACTGGGGGCCTGATAATATAGATAATTCATGTTAATTACCATTTAATACATATTAATTACCATTAATTAACCCCTGAATATCCTAAAACATTCACTCTAGGATTGAAGGTGGCTAGGTGGTATAGTATACATAAATACTCCTGAAAATAGAGGTAATACCATGATAATTACTACTTAATACCAGGGCTGTCAATATCAACACATATTTCTTTGTGATTAATTTGAAAACCCTAATGTGTTTTGATTGCGAAATTAACACAATTAATCGCATTAACCTTATTGACCCCAACAACCTCCCATAGCTTTGACATTCAGTGCGATGGCTGGTGTGTTAAGATCCTGATCACTCTGACATGCAGACTGGGAGAATAACGAGTGACCAGACATCCCCCGAACGTCTTATTTCATTATATTACATTTCTGAACGGACTTCTGGATTAAACCAAGTTGTATAAACGATGCAGTGATGAACGGTCTTTCCCAGCAGAGCGATAAGTACAGTAAGAAGTACAGGTCAAGCTACGCTATGGCTGATAATTATGATAACATTCGGTAGCACTAATGTTAACAGAGATTGCCAGAAGGAGCCAACATATATAGTGTTACATCAGATCACCATTCAATGTTATTGAAGACTCCTGTAAGTACTTAGGATTACTTTCCTGAACCATGTGAGTACTTATGATTACTCTCCTGAACCATGCAAGTACTTATGATTACTCTCCTGAACCATGCGAGTACTTATGATTACTTTCCTGAACCATGTAAGTACTTATGATTACTTTCCTGAACCATGTGAGTACTTATGATTACTTTCCTGAACCATTTTGTCATGCATTTCTTTATGACTGGAGCCTTACAGTCACAGACGCGTTTTGCTACATATCTTTAAATCTGCATTCATCGCAATTGATGCAAGCCTATCATGAGGTTAATGCGTAAAAAAAATCGATGTGTGATATGCTTGTGACATGCAGGAATAACATGTTTGATTGGGTACAGTGATAACTACATGTAATTAACGTTTAATACATATTATTTAGGCCAGTGGTTCCCAAAGTGGGGGGGTCGCCAGATGATTTAAAAAAAAGAGTGCAGTCAGGCCACTGAACTTAGAAGCAGGCCAGGCCAGCGTTTCTAGTTGCAGCTGTGCAATAGTTAGATAACCTAGGTGGGGAACAACCAGGAGATTACTGCAACTCAAGTTGGAGAACTGACTCTCTCTCTCTCTCTCTCTCTCTCTCTCTCTCTCTCTCTCTCTCTCTCTCTCTCTCTCTCTCTCTCTCTCTCTCTCTCTCTCTCTCTCTCTCTCTCTCTCTCTCTCTCTCTCTCTCTCTCTCTCTCTCTCTCTCTCTCTCTCTCTCTCTCTCTTTCTTTCTTGCTCACACACACACACACACACACACACACACACACACACACACACACACACACACACACACACACACACACACACACACACACACACACACACACACACACACACACACACACATAGACAGAAAGAGAAATGTGATTGGTGAAGGAGCCTTACAAAAAAACTAAAAATCCATCAAAATCAGTGTTGTCATTGACAAAATCATTGACACAATAATCCCCCCCAGAAAAATCTACTTTGCATTTGATATATTGCAAATATATGCCATCACACACACTGGCATTTAAATGGTTAGAATTATAAAATGAATATGTGGTGTTCAGGGCTGAAGTTGAATAAAAGATTTATGAAAGAAAAAGTGGTATTTCAACATATAGTAATATTTGTATGGCGTTTTTGAAGAGGACAATCTAGTCCCCTATGGTAGGAGTGAGTATTTTTTTCAATCTGACATTACAAAAAACTGAAAATCCATAAAAATCAGTGTTGTTGCTAATCATACATATGCTAGCCTGTTTTTTAACAATACTTTGTGATGCCATCACAAACACTGGCATTTAAAGGGTACAAATAAAAAAGTTCCTACACCAGAATGCAGGAAATGAAGTCTTTGTAACAAAGAAATGTCCTGGTGGGGGACCCCCCCGCTTAAAAAGTGGCCTGACTGGGGCTATATTTCGCACTATATTTCCTGGCCTGAATGATTTCCCCAGTCCGGCCCTGGTTAAAAGCCTCCAATGCTTTATAGTGAGTGTGTGTTTGAACGTTTGCATGTTTCAACCATACATTTCCATTTATAAAAAAATATATATATATTTATACTTTAAAAAAGTGTTTACCTCCTATAATAGTGGGGGTCGCGGCTCTCTGACACCGTTATTTCGGGGGCCCTGATTTAGGCAACTAAATGACTTACTTGCATAGGCAGGCTGGTGGCCATAGTGAAACTGGGCATGGCTGGCAGGCCGTAGCTGTTAGACAGAACTGAATCTGACCGGCCCAACATAGACCCTGACGAGAAGGAAACTAGAGAGAGAGAGAGAGAGAGAGAGAGAGAGAGAGAGAGAGAGAGAGAGAGAGAGAGAGAGAGAGCGAGAGAGAGAGAGAGAGAGAGAGAGAGAGAGAGAGAGAGAGAGAGAGAGAGATGTAATGTATGCAGATGTACAATATGTAGATCTATTTTCAGCTAGTTGAGTTGGCGCAGAGCTGTATAATTTCATACTAATTATGACACACACATAAGCAAATTGTCTGCCAATATTATACAATGACAGTTTATAATGTCCTTAAATAATGAACTATACATATAATGAGCTTTGTCATGGGTGTTGAAGCTGCATTGATCAATAGTAGTAGTGGCTGTGGTAAAGGCTAGTAATCACTCATCTTGAAGCTACTACTGATGGGCATGTGGTTATTACCTGGTATGGTAGTGGTACTACTAATAATAATAATAATAATAATAATAATAATAATAATAATAATAATAATAATAATAATAATAATAATAATAATAATAATAATAATAATAATAATAATAATAATAATAATAATAATAATAATAATAATAATACATTTGATTTATAAAGCGCTTTTCAAAAACCCAAAGACGCTGACACATGAGCAAAACAAATTAACAGAAAAACAAAGAACCACAGGGAATAAGCAACATATGAATACGCAGGACATACAACCATGGGTAACAAGTAACAGATACAGAGTCCAGTAGGGGAACAGTCAGGGAAGTAAGGAAACCGAGGGGAGGTGGTAGGAGAGGGAGAGAAAGTAGGGAAGGGGACAGGGAGGTGGTAGGGTGGAGGAGGGTGGTTATGGGTAGGGTAGGTTGTATGCTTGGGAGAACAGGTAGGTTTTGAATCGGGATTTAAAGGTGATAGAGTGAGGGAGAGTCTAGTACTGGTTATTACCTGGTGTGGTAGTAGGTTGTGGCAGAGGCTGGTGGTAAACACTAGTGTTGAAGCTACTACTGATGGGGATGTGGTTGGAGGAGTTGGTCGCCTGTCGTCGCTGGTTCCTTAACTTCTCCTCCCTCCTCCACTTCGCTCTTCTGTTGGAGAACCACACCTACACACACACACACGCACACACACAGAAACACGCGCACACACACACACACACAAACACACACACACACACACACACACAAACACGCTCACAAACATGCACACACACACACATAGAGTAAAACTCAACTTGGGATAAAAATGGGTAACCCCCGTTCTGGGTTGTCTTGCTCCCTCTAAACATTTTGCATCCCATAATATGGAAGCCCACAGAAGACACTGAACCCCTAACTGTTCCTGATGAGCAGGTTGGCACTTTGAGGGGCAAGTCAAGTCTCAAGTCTTTGGTCACAAGTCAGAGTCAAGTCTCAAGTCTTTGGTCACAAGTCAGAGTCAAGTCTCAAGTCTTTGATCACAAGTCAGAGTCAAGTCTCAAGTCTTTGATCACAAGTCAGAGTCAAGTCTCAAGTCTTTGGTCACAAGTCAGAGTCAAGTCTCAAGTCTTTGGTCACAAGTCAGAGTCAAGTCTCAAGTCTTTGGTCACAAGTCAGAGTCAAGTCTCAAGTCTTTGGTCACAAGTCAGAGTCAAGTCTCAAGTATTTGGTCACAAGTCAGAGTCAAGTCTCAAGTCTTTGGTCACAAGTCAGAGTCAAGTCTCAAGTCTTTGGTCACAAGTCAGAGTCAAGTCTCAAGTCTTTGGTCACAAGTCAGAGTCAAGTCTCAAGTCTTTGGTCACAAGTCAGAGTCAAGT
>NC_140182.1:27047290-27048919 GCF_963971535.1 Notolepis coatsorum
TACTGGTGTATCTTACCAGGGTTTGGGTTGGTGGTCCTGGTGTATCTTACCAGAGTGTGGTTTGGTGGTACTGGTGGTACTGGTGGTACCGGGGTTTGGTTTGGTGGTACCGGTGTATCTTACCAGGGTTTGGTATGGTGGTACCGGGGTATCTTACCAGTGTGTGGTTTGGTGGTACTGGTGTATCTTACCAGAGTGTGGTTTGGTGGTACTGGTGTATCTTACCAGAGTGTGGTTTGGTGGTCCTGGTGTATCTTACCAGAGTGTGGTTTGGTGGTACTGGTGTATCTTACCAGAGTGTGGTTTGGTGGTCCTGGTGTATCTTACCAGAGTGTGGTTTGGTGGTACTGGTGTATCTTACCAGAGTGTGGTTTGGTGGTCCTGGTGTATCTTACCAGAGTGTGGTTTGGTGGTACTGGTGGTACTGGTGGTACCGGGGTTTGGTTTGGTGGTACCGGTGTATCTTACCAGGGTTTGGTATGGTGGTACCGGGGTATCTTACCAGAGTTTGGTATGGTGGTGCCGGGGTACCAGCCTGGCCTACTGCCCCAGCTTCCTGTCTGTCCGTTTATCATCCTTAGTTTGTCAAACATCCCATCGGGACCCACTGGTCCCATCTGCTTCTCACTGACCAGGTTCCTCAAAACACGGTTTATAGATGACACCTGGCAACATAACCAAACAAACAAATAAATAAATACGTACATATTTACAGTCATAATGTATAGGGGCTTTGTCTGGGTGCCAATGGACATTCAGCATCTTCCTTGTTTCTCAGTACGACAGATACAGTTCTTCACAATACCTTTAAAGGAACACGCCAACATTTGGGAAATTAGCTTATCGTCTTCTCCAGAGAGAGACAAGAAGATAGATACCAGTTCCCTCTCTGTGTGTTCAGTAGAAAGCTATCTGGCTGCATGTTAGCCAAGCTTAGCACAATAAATGGAAATGGACATGACCAATTAGCCTAGGCATTGTCCAACTAACACCTCTCCCGAAGGCTAACCGGTCATGTCCGCTTCCATTGATTGTGCTAAGCTAGGCTAACGTGCAGCCAGATAGCTTTCTACTGAACGCACAGAGAGGAAACTGGTATCTATCTTCTCGTCTCTCTCTGGAGAAGACGGTAAGCTAATTTCCCAAAATGTTGGCGTGTACTTTTAACATTCTCAGCGTCCGCACGACGACAGTAACTTACACTTGGTATGTTGTCATTGGTGCAGACGCCCTCGGCCAGTAGCCTGTCCCTGATCTCCCAGGCGAAGATGGAGGGACACTCTCTCTTGTAATGCGAGATCTTCCCCACCACCTCGGGCGTGGCCACCCGGGGCTTGCTCCCCCCGATGGCCCGGGGCCGGATGGAGCCCGTCTCGTAGTAGCGACCCAGGATCTTGCTCACGCAGCCGTTGGACACCTAGACACAGAGAAAGACAGAGAAACACAAATCACACACATTATTTGAGACTGGAAGGGATGGAATGTGTTTGAGAGGAAGGAGGTCGATGTTCTTACGTTGTCACCGCTCTGCAGCGGAACGCTAGCGTCAGCATGCTTCTAAAAAGACAGGGATATAGAGGAATCAGAGTTCGCACAAGGTCCTTGAAGTGCTTAAAGTGCTTGATTTTT
>NC_140182.1:27049119-27096619 GCF_963971535.1 Notolepis coatsorum
AAGACTGAGAGAGAGGTTGAGCCAGAGATAGAGAAATAGAGACAGAGAGAGGTTGAGCTAGAGAAAGAGAGCTTGAGCGAGAGAGAGAGCGAGAGAGAGAGAGAGAGAGAGAGAGAGAGAGAGAGAGAGAGAGAGAGAGAGAGAGAGAGAGAAAGAGAGTGGTCGAGCTAAAGAGGGAGATAAAGAGTGTGTGTGTGCTTGTGGGAGAGTGTGTGTGATATGCACAGAAGATAGTGTATTTAGGCTGTGTGTGTGTTCTCTATACAGTATGTGTGTGTTCATGAGCAAGTGCATGGCAGACAGACAGACAAATAACAGACAGACAAATGTTAGACAGACAGAACAAATGATAGACAGACAAATGACATCCCTCCCTTCCTTTATATATGGATTTATTTTTTCTATATCAAGGACAACATCTTTGTCGTAAATGCCCACCCCCTGTAAAAGGTGCATGGGCAAGTGAGAAAGAAGACACTCTCAGCTAAATTTGGGCATCTGATCTTTTTCAGAATGTAAATACTGTAAACATCTCCTTGGTTAAGGAAGCCTTGTCTAACATACATCAGATTAAATGGTCACAGGAAATACTACATAAACCAAAACTAACAACATTTAATACGATAAAAAGTTGTTATAGAAATTTTAAATATGTGTGTGCTGAGGTCGTCAGACATGACACGTAAATATACAATTTAATTAATTAATTCATACATACAGACAGACGGACAGCTGATAGCCATACAGCTGTTAGACAGACAGACATCCAGACAGACAGCTGAAAGACAGACAGACAGACAGACAGACAGACAGACATACAGACAGACAGACAGCTGAAAGACAGACAAACAGACAGACAGCTGATAATAATAATAATAATAATAATAATAATAATAATAATAATAATAATAATAATAATAATAATAATAATAATAATAATAATAATAAACTTTATTTGTATAGCACCTTTCATACAGAAACTGCAGCTCAAAGTGCTTCACAACAGAAAAAAGACATATGCAGACATAAAATCACAGTTTTTCACATTAGGATCTGTTGACAGAGTCTGGCTATGGGGCGACAATAATACGTTCATGAGACATGGTTTCTCCCTTCAGCCTTTAATCGGCGTGGTTTATTATTTACATTGGCACACAGCAGCACATGAGTTCTCCTCTCCGTGAGAGGTAGGTGGAAAGAGATAGAGGGGGAGGAGACATCTCCTTAAAGGGGAGATGAAGCAGTGAGCAATGTGATCCTAGTTTGTTTGTTGTGTACCTTGTGTAAGACAGGGTCCTATAATCAAATGTGAAATCTAGCTTATTTGTCTGAAAAATCAAATATAATATCCCTGTTTTCAACATGGGCGCCGCCATTTTGTTGCTGACGTCATGGGGCTGGTTGGGTCTGGCTCCTAGTATACACCTGTTGGTTAGATGCCTATGGATGGACATGGATTGTCGGGTCAGTCTGTAAATAAAATGTTGCCTACCAAACATCGGGACCGCGGTGGTGCTTTTTGTATTGCTCCCGGCTGTTCGAACAAATTTTACCGCATGAAAGAGAGAGGAACGGTGGTTCATTTCCACAAATTACCAGTGAAAAAAACACTTTTATTGGCGCGTTGGCTGGCTGCACTGAAGCGGCGCGATCCACCTGTTGGACAGTGGACGAAGATCTGCGGGCAACATTTCATTGCCTCGGATTATGTTGTTGAGGGGGGCTTTGAAGAGGATGGGAGGTTTGTCCAGAAGACCACTAATAAGCTGAAGCGGTTCCCTCAGTCTTCGACAGACAGACCGGCAGTTCAGCGTCGGGACCATTTAGCCGGCTGGCTACATAGCTCCACTTCTACCAGCGTCGGGACCATTTAGCCTGCTGGCTACATAGCTCCACTTCTACCAGCCGGGTACCGCCGGGAGCGATGGCTAGCTAGTTAGCACCAGCCGGGAGCGATGGCTAGCTAGTTAGCACCAGCCGGGAGCGATGCACCAGCCGGGAGCGATGGCTAGCTAGTTAGCACCAGCCGGGAGCGATGGCTGGTGCTAACTAGCTAGCCATCGCTCCCGGCTGGTGCATCGCTCCCGGCTGGTGCTAACTAGCTAGCCATCGCTCCCGGCTTGTGCTAACTAGCTAGCCATCGCTCCCGGCTGGTGCATCGCTCCCGGCTGGTGCTAACTAGCTAGCTATCGCTCCCGGCTGGTGCTAACTAGCTAACCATCGCTCCCGGCTGGTGCATCGCTCCCGGCTGGTGCTAACTAGCTAGCCATCGCTCCCGGCTGGTGCTAACTAGCTAGCCATCGCTCCCGGCTGGTGCTAACTAGCTAGCCATCGCTCCCGGGTGGTGCATCGCTCCCGGCTGGTGCTAACTAGCTAGCCATCGCTCCCGGGAACTAACGCCGGTACACGGCTGGTAGAAGTGGAACTATGTAGCCAGCAGGCTAAATGGTCCCGACGCTGGTAGAAGTGGAGCTATGTAGCCAGCAGGCTAAATGGTCCCGACGCTGGTAGAAGTGGAGCTATGTAGCCAGCAGGCTAAATGGTCCCGACGCTGGTAGAAGTGGAGCTATGTAGCCAGCAGGCTAAATGGTCCCGACGCTGAACTGCCTGCGCCGGTCTGTCTGTCGAAGACCGAGGGAACCGCACCAGGCTTCAGCTTATTAGTGGTCTTCTGGACAACAACAACAACAACAACAACAACAACAACAACAACAACAACATAATCCGAGGCAATGAAGTGTTCGCTGCAGATCCTCCTTCCCTGTCCAACAGGCTGATCGCGCCGCCTGCGTGCAGCCAGCCTGAGCCAACGTGCCAACAACACTGTTTTTTTCACTGGTAGTTTGTGGAAATTAACCAACTTTCATCTCTTTCAACCCACAGTGTATACACCAAACCAACACTGTGACGTCAGCAACAAAATGGCGGCGCACATGTTCATAAATGCTACATAAATGGACATTACAAATCGTTTTTTCTTAGAAACGCCTTATTTTTATAACGTGATTTTTTCTGTGTGTAACTGAGGGGTACAATTCCCTGACTGTATTACTAGATATGATACTTACTACCACTACCTTTGTACTTAATATTCGGCCACCCAGTACTCGGCATAAATATATTATGATGAACACTGTCACGTAGATGAAACGGATCCAACACAAATGTACGAATTAGAAATAGGTCTTTATTTCTACACAGCGATGGTGTGTAGAGCAAGCACTTAATCAAATCAATCACATTTATGAATGGGAATTAGTATGCACTTTTATGGCAAGAGTATTCGTTGGTATATCAATAGAGAACGTCCAATCTCTGAAGGCGCAGGCGGTAAATATACAACCTGGAATAGTTAAGGAATAATAGCAATGATACTTTAATGATTATAGAACTGGATACACTAGGGGGGAATTCCGGTCGCTTGTAAGACAACTGGAGAAGGGGGGGGGGGTAGAGTCTGGCTGTATCCGTCTGGCCGAGGGTATCCTGGGAGAACCCACGGTTGTGCGGCTCGGTGCCTCAGCGATCCTCGATCCACAGATGAAAGCAGTTGGACTCTCTGTGGGCCGGCTTCCTTCGGTCCACGATGGAGAGACGTGAAGCGACCTCGTCGTGTAGAGCGTCTCCTCACCTGTCGTCCTCTCCGGGGGGGGGTTTTCCAACACACGGCAGTGTTGGTCTTTATCCATAGAATAATCACTGTATACAAAGCATAATCCGTGCCTGGGAAGGCGGGCTGTCGTCGGTAGAATAATCCGGTATGCAGGTCCACTCGCTCGTCGGCTCTGGGGCTCCTCGGGTGCAGCCTCACATGGGGTCGGCCACCCTGGATAAGCAGCCAGTTCTCTGCCCGAAACGATGGGGTACTGACTACGATAGTATTCTCACCGCACGAAGCACTACATATGAATAGACTATTATTAGCTTAATAGACTACGTCCAACTCGACGATATAGTGCCAAATATGACTATTCAAATATTAATATACACGATGTCTCAATACCGATGGTAGGCCGAACTTGGCCTTACTCCCACACGTGGCGTCGCGGGGAGGCTTTACGTCTGTCACTCTATTGGAGGGTAAGAAACTGGACTAAAAAGGAAGTCCTACTTTAGTAGCGCAGTATATATACGCACTATGAACAAATAGTACCGTTAGTGGTGCGGTAGCCAGATTCCTACGCGGAACTAGGACTTGTTCGTACATGTTGAGCGGTACGTTTGAACTGGGTCTGGGGGGTATGGCAGCCTGGCACCAAGGTCTCGACCAATAGTAGAATGGAGACTATTATGGGATGTTCAGTAGGCTAGAATGGATATTCAATGCATATTGTACAAGGAATATACAAGGGATATCAAGGAATATTAGAGAATATACAAATACAATTAAATATATATATATAATAAATATATATATTCGGTTTAATCTGGCCCTTCACAACAGCCACCCCCTGATTGGTCCCAGACCTAATCAGTTAAGCAGAGACAGATTAATCGCGTTGTCTATTTACACATAGGGGTTTGCTGTAGGGGTCAGTCAACTTCACAAAGTCATAGGGTTATAGGGTCATGGTCATCATCGATTGTGTCTGGGAGTCGGGGCAGTTCTATGAGCCTCGCCACGGGACGGGTGTAAGTGCGACCCTGGACAAGCACTTCAGCTGCTCGGACCTTGCCGTCGGCACCGGTGATCACTTTGCTTACGCGGCCGGCCGGCCACATAGCTCTGGGCAGTGATTGATCAATAATCATGACGACTGTTCCTTCTGTCAAATTGTCTCTCTCCTTTACCCACTTCTGGCGGGTCTGTAGAGACGGTAGGTAGTGCAGTAGGAATGTCCTTTGTTGTGCACTCTCTATGGTAGTGCAATCATCTATGTTGGGGTCTGCGGAGATAACAGTGCTCAATCCACAGAACACAGGCTTCTTATTCTCAGCCTCCTCCTGACTGGCTTCCCTCGGGATAGGCGTGGGCCACTCTCCTTCCGGGAGCTTTAGGAATGCTGGGCCGTCACTGTAGACATTGCGACGGGTGAGGTCATCTAGGGGCATTCCCCGGGTGATGACGTCAGCTGGGTTCTGTTTTGTATCAACGTAGCGCCACTCTGTTTCTCCGGTTAACTCTTCGGTTAAGTCTTGAATCTCGGTGACTCTGACTCCCATGAAGACTTTGTACTTGCATGAGTCCGATTTGATCCAGGCGAGTACTGTCGTGGAATCTGACCACAGGATTGTTCTAGACACCGGTATGGTGAGCTCACGTTGGATGAGCGTGGCTAGGTGCGCTCCGGCTAGGGCTGCGCAGAGCTCTAGGCGTGGGATAGATTGTTGCTTGCGTGGGGCTATTCTCGAGCGGGCGAGGACAAATGCTGTGTAGATCTCTCCCCCCTCTTCTTGGGCCCGCAAGTAGGCTACTGATCCGTATGCGACCTCTGAGGCGTCACTGAAGACGTGTAAGTCCATTTTACATGTCTCTGGCCTCACCGTGGGTGGGAAGTAGCTTCGGCGCATATTAACGCCTGGGAGTGAGTGGAGCTCCATCTCCCACTCTCTCCAGGTGGATGCAATGTGCGGGAATGGGGTCGTCCCAGCCCTGGTCCTTGTCCCACAATGCTCGTACAATCATTTTTGCCCTGGTGGTGTACGGTAGAATACATCCTAGCGGGTCATATTGTCGGGCGAGTGTTGTGTACACACTCCGTCTGGTGGTCGGCGCCGCCGCCGGCCTTCCCTGCTCCGTAGTCAGGGGCTTGTGTCTGTAGTGAAGCGAATCTGTTTTGAATCGCCACACCAATCCCAGGGTCATCTCCTGGGCTTCTCCCGGGATTGTAGCCATCCAGGTCTCGCTGCTGGCTGCCTTGTCCTCGGAGGAGAGGCTGCGCAGTACTTGCGGATCGCTGCTGGCCCACTGCCTGAGATCAAAGCCGCCTTTGATCAATGAGGCGCGGAGTTTAATCAGGAGAGCCTCGGCTTCTTCCTGGGTTGAAAGGCTTTGTAGACAGTTGTCTACGTAGAAGCTGTTCTTTACGCTGTGTCGGACCTCTTCGTCCGCTGCTGGGTCCTCTGCTACATGTTTCTGTAGTGCAAATGTAGCACAGCAGGGGCTGCACGTCGTTCCGAAGGGGAGGACTTCCCATTGGTAGATGGCTGGGTGCTCATCTCCTGGCTTCTCTCTCCATAGGAACCGTAACAGGGGCTTGTCCTCCTCTACTAATCTCACCTGCAGGAACATTCCTTTAATGTCCCCGCTGATGGCCACCTTTTCCTGGCGGAAGCGGAGTAGAACGCCGAGTAGGGAGGGGCCGAGTGTGGGACCGGGCAGTAACTCTTTATTCAGATTTTGGGATCCGATCTGGTAGCTGCAGTTAAATACTATGCGGTCTTTACCGTTGTGATGGTCCTTGTGGTGAGGCACGTACCACGATTCAGTGGTCTGGTCAGCCTCTTTAATGTCCATCTTTGTGACGTGTCCCGCTGTGATGAGCTTCTCAATCTCAGCGCGGTATACACTCTCTTGGGCGGGGTTCTTGGCTAAGCGCCGCTCCGTGTTCAGCAGGTACCGTTCTGTGGCGTCTGTCTTGGCGTGGAAAGTAGGCATTCCTTCTCGCCGCAGGAGTGGCGTGGCGTATCTCAACACGCCGTTGACCGGGACTCTCTTGGTCCCTGTCTCGAGGAGGTGAATGGCGTAAATGTCATCTTTAGAGCGAATGTCTTTCTTTCCGTTCTTAAAGGGCATTTGTTCCAAGGTCCATAACCGCTCTATGTGTTGCAGGAGTGCGGTTTCTCCCTCTGTGACTCGGGAGTGGAGACATCTAGTGGCTGTACTTCGGTTGAGAGATTTGGCGAGCGGGCCTTGGAGAGTCCATCCCAAACGGGTCTCGACTGCTGCAGGACAGCCTCGGGGTCCGGTATGAACCCGGTCTATCGGGACAATGAGGTCTGCATGGTCGGAGCCTATCAACAGGGTCGGCATAGCATTGTCTATGAGCGGGATCGGTAACTTGCGCAGATGTGCATATTTCTCCATCAGCTTGGCGACGGGGTATGTGTACCGCGACAGTCCTATTTCTTGGCTGGTGAAAGCGTCTGTAATCTGGTACCGTCGCTCAGGCTGGCCGCTTGCTGCGATAGAGAATGAGACATTCTCGCCCTTTATCGTCTTCAAATCTCGTCTTATTGTCCGAATTGTCATTTGGGTTTCGCTTCCCCGCAGCCCTAGCTGGGCCGCAGCGGAGGCGAGCAGAAGGGTCTTCTCTGACCCGTCATCGAGGACGGCGTAAGTGTCCAGGACTTTATTCTGGTAGCTTAGTGTCACACGCACTACTTTTAGGAGTACTCGGGCTCCACTGCTGCTGGCGGGATCGATGTACATGACGCTCGCTTTGCTGCTGGATGGTGCGGGTGAAGGGCGCCGTCTGTTACTGTCGTGAAGTATGTCCAGATGGGCTCCATCGCACTTGGTGCACCTTTTCTTTAAGCGGCATTCGGCTGCCATGTGTGAGCGCGCACAGCGAAAACAGCGCTTGTTGGACTTTATCCATTGACTTGCTTCCGCCGCGTTCAGCTTGGGGAAGGAGTCACATTGCGCTAGCCAGTGTTCTTTCTCACAGTAGGGGCACACTATCTTCCACTTCTCCGTTCTGGAGGGGGTACTGTGGCTCCTGCTGCTCGGTACTGACTCCGATTGGTGCATCACAGTCACCGATCTTCTTCCATCATTTAGTCGTCTGGTTCCTTCTCTGGAGCCAGGGGTGCTCCGTCCGAATGTATCTAGCCGTAGGCTGCTGACTTCTCTCGCCAGGAAGTCTGCTAGATCGAGGAGGTTCGGTAGCCATACAGCTGTTAGACAGACAGACATCCAGACAGACAGCTGAAAGACAGACAGACAGACAGACAGACATACAGACAGACAGACAGCTGAAAGACAGACAAACAGACAGACAGCTGATAATAATAATAATAATAATAATAATAATAATAATAATAATAATAATAATAATAATAATAATAATAATAATAATAATAATAATAATAATAATAATAATAATAATAATAATAATAATAATAATAATAATAATAATAATAATAATAATAATAATAATAATAATAATAATAATAAACTTTATTTGTATAGCACCTTTCATACAGAAACTGCAGCTCAAAGTGCTTCACAACAGAAAAAAGACATATGCAGACATAAAATCACAGTTTTTCACATTAGGATCTGTTGACAGAGTCTGGCTATGGGGCGACAATAATACGTTCATGAGACATGGTTTCTCCCTTCAGCCTTTAATCGGCGTGGTTTATTATTTACATTGGCACACAGCAGCACATGAGTTCTCCTCTCCGTGAGAGGTAGGTGGAAAGAGATAGAGGGGGAGGAGACATCTCCTTAAAGGGGAGATGAAGCAGTGAGCAATGTGATCCTAGTTTGTTTGTTGTGTACCTTGTGTAAGACAGGGTCCTATAATCAAATGTGAAATCTAGCTTATTTGTCTGAAAAATCAAATATAATATCCCTGTTTTCAACATGGGCGCCGCCATTTTGTTGCTGACGTCATGGGGCTGGTTGGGTCTGGCTCCTAGTATACACCTGTTGGTTAGATGCCTATGGATGGACATGGATTGTCGGGTCAGTCTGTAAATAAAATGTTGCCTACCAAACATCGGGACCGCGGTGGTGCTTTTTGTATTGCTCCCGGCTGTTCGAACAAATTTTACCGCATGAAAGAGAGAGGAACGGTGGTTCATTTCCACAAATTACCAGTGAAAAAAACACTTTTATTGGCGCGTTGGCTGGCTGCACTGAAGCGGCGCGATCCACCTGTTGGACAGTGGACGAAGATCTGCGGGCAACATTTCATTGCCTCGGATTATGTTGTTGAGGGGGGCTTTGAAGAGGATGGGAGGTTTGTCCAGAAGACCACTAATAAGCTGAAGCGGTTCCCTCAGTCTTCGACAGACAGACCGGCAGTTCAGCGTCGGGACCATTTAGCCGGCTGGCTACATAGCTCCACTTCTACCAGCGTCGGGACCATTTAGCCTGCTGGCTACATAGCTCCACTTCTACCAGCCGGGTACCGCCGGGAGCGATGGCTAGCTAGTTAGCACCAGCCGGGAGCGATGGCTAGCTAGTTAGCACCAGCCGGGAGCGATGCACCAGCCGGGAGCGATGGCTAGCTAGTTAGCACCAGCCGGGAGCGATGGCTGGTGCTAACTAGCTAGCCATCGCTCCCGGCTGGTGCATCGCTCCCGGCTGGTGCTAACTAGCTAGCCATCGCTCCCGGCTTGTGCTAACTAGCTAGCCATCGCTCCCGGCTGGTGCATCGCTCCCGGCTGGTGCTAACTAGCTAGCTATCGCTCCCGGCTGGTGCTAACTAGCTAACCATCGCTCCCGGCTGGTGCATCGCTCCCGGCTGGTGCTAACTAGCTAGCCATCGCTCCCGGCTGGTGCTAACTAGCTAGCCATCGCTCCCGGCTGGTGCTAACTAGCTAGCCATCGCTCCCGGGTGGTGCATCGCTCCCGGCTGGTGCTAACTAGCTAGCCATCGCTCCCGGGAACTAACGCCGGTACACGGCTGGTAGAAGTGGAACTATGTAGCCAGCAGGCTAAATGGTCCCGACGCTGGTAGAAGTGGAGCTATGTAGCCAGCAGGCTAAATGGTCCCGACGCTGGTAGAAGTGGAGCTATGTAGCCAGCAGGCTAAATGGTCCCGACGCTGGTAGAAGTGGAGCTATGTAGCCAGCAGGCTAAATGGTCCCGACGCTGAACTGCCTGCGCCGGTCTGTCTGTCGAAGACCGAGGGAACCGCACCAGGCTTCAGCTTATTAGTGGTCTTCTGGACAACAACAACAACAACAACAACAACAACAACAACAACAACAACAACAACATAATCCGAGGCAATGAAGTGTTCGCTGCAGATCCTCCTTCCCTGTCCAACAGGCTGATCGCGCCGCCTGCGTGCAGCCAGCCTGAGCCAACGTGCCAACAACACTGTTTTTTTCACTGGTAGTTTGTGGAAATTAACCAACTTTCATCTCTCTTTCACACGTTAAATTAGTTTGAACAGTCAGGAGCAATACAAAAAGAACCACCGCGGTCCCGTTGTTTGGTAGGCAATATTTGACTGACCCGACAGTCCATGTTTACTATGCAGCTAACCCACAGTGTATACACCAAACCAACACTGTGACGTCAGCAACAAAATGGCGGCGCACATGTTCATAAATGCTACATAAATGGACATTACAAATCGTTTTTTCTTAGAAACGCCTTATTTTTATAACGTGATTTTTTCTGTGTGTAACTGAGGGGTACAATTCCCTGACTGTATTACTAGATATGATACTTACTACCACTACCTTTGTACTTAATATTCGGCCACCCAGTACTCGGCATAAATATATTATGATGAACACTGTCACGTAGATGAAACGGATCCAACACAAATGTACGAATTAGAAATAGGTCTTTATTTCTACACAGCGATGGTGTGTAGAGCAAGCACTTAATCAAATCAATCACATTTATGAATGGGAATTAGTATGCACTTTTATGGCAAGAGTATTCGTTGGTATATCAATAGAGAACGTCCAATCTCTGAAGGCGCAGGCGGTAAATATACAACCTGGAATAGTTAAGGAATAATAGCAATGATACTTTAATGATTATAGAACTGGATACACTAGGGGGGAATTCCGGTCGCTTGTAAGACAACTGGAGAAGGGGGGGGGGGGTAGAGTCTGGCTGTATCCGTCTGGCCGAGGGTATCCTGGGAGAACCCACGGTTGTGCGGCTCGGTGCCTCAGCGATCCTCGATCCACAGATGAAAGCAGTTGGACTCTCTGTGGGCCGGCTTCCTTCGGTCCACGATGGAGAGACGTGAAGCGACCTCGTCGTGTAGAGCGTCTCCTCACCTGTCGTCCTCTCCGGGGGGGGGTTTTCCAACACACGGCAGTGTTGGTCTTTATCCATAGAATAATCACTGTATACAAAGCATAATCCGTGCCTGGGAAGGCGGGCTGTCGTCGGTAGAATAATCCGGTATGCAGGTCCACTCGCTCGTCGGCTCTGGGGCTCCTCGGGTGCAGCCTCACATGGGGTCGGCCACCCTGGATAAGCAGCCAGTTCTCTGCCCGAAACGATGGGGTACTGACTACGATAGTATTCTCACCGCACGAAGCACTACATATGAATAGACTATTATTAGCTTAATAGACTACGTCCAACTCGACGATATAGTGCCAAATATGACTATTCAAATATTAATATACACGATGTCTCAATACCGATGGTAGGCCGAACTTGGCCTTACTCCCACACGTGGCGTCGCGGGGAGGCTTTACGTCTGTCACTCTATTGGAGGGTAAGAAACTGGACTAAAAAGGAAGTCCTACTTTAGTAGCGCAGTATATATACGCACTATGAACAAATAGTACCGTTAGTGGTGCGGTAGCCAGATTCCTACGCGGAACTAGGACTTGTTCGTACATGTTGAGCGGTACGTTTGAACTGGGTCTGGGGGGTATGGCAGCCTGGCACCAAGGTCTCGACCAATAGTAGAATGGAGACTATTATGGGATGTTCAGTAGGCTAGAATGGATATTCAATGCATATTGTACAAGGAATATACAAGGGATATCAAGGAATATTAGAGAATATACAAATACAATTAAATATATATATAATAAATATATATATTCGGTTTAATCTGGCCCTTCACAACAGCCACCCCCTGATTGGTCCCAGACCTAATCAGTTAAGCAGAGACAGATTAATCGCGTTGTCTATTTACACATAGGGGTTTGCTGTAGGGGTCAGTCAACTTCACAAAGTCATAGGGTTATAGGGTCATGGTCATCATCGATTGTGTCTGGGAGTCGGGGCAGTTCTATGAGCCTCGCCACGGGACGGGTGTAAGTGCGACCCTGGACAAGCACTTCAGCTGCTCGGACCTTGCCGTCGGCACCGGTGATCACTTTGCTTACGCGGCCGGCCGGCCACATAGCTCTGGGCAGTGATTGATCAATAATCATGACGACTGTTCCTTCTGTCAAATTGTCTCTCTCCTTTACCCACTTCTGGCGGGTCTGTAGAGACGGTAGGTAGTGCAGTAGGAATGTCCTTTGTTGTGCACTCTCTATGGTAGTGCAATCATCTATGTTGGGGTCTGCGGAGATAACAGTGCTCAATCCACAGAACACAGGCTTCTTATTCTCAGCCTCCTCCTGACTGGCTTCCCTCGGGATAGGCGTGGGCCACTCTCCTTCCGGGAGCTTTAGGAATGCTGGGCCGTCACTGTAGACATTGCGACGGGTGAGGTCATCTAGGGGCATTCCCCGGGTGATGACGTCAGCTGGGTTCTGTTTTGTATCAACGTAGCGCCACTCTGTTTCTCCGGTTAACTCTTCGGTTAAGTCTTGAATCTCGGTGACTCTGACTCCCACGAAGACTTTGTACTTGCATGAGTCCGATTTGATCCAGGCGAGTACTGTCGTGGAATCTGACCACAGGATTGTTCTAGACACCGGTATGGTGAGCTCACGTTGGATGAGCGTGGCTAGGTGCGCTCCGGCTAGGGCTGCGCAGAGCTCTAGGCGTGGGATAGATTGTTGCTTGCGTGGGGCTATTCTCGAGCGGGCGAGGACAAATGCTGTGTAGATCTCTCCCCCCTCTTCTTGGGCCCGCAAGTAGGCTACTGATCCGTATGCGACCTCTGAGGCGTCACTGAAGACGTGTAAGTCCATTTTACATGTCTCTGGCCTCACCGTGGGTGGGAAGTAGCTTCGGCGCATATTAACGCCTGGGAGTGAGTGGAGCTCCATCTCCCACTCTCTCCAGGTGGATGCAATGTGCGGGAATGGGGTCGTCCCAGCCCTGGTCCTTGTCCCACAATGCTCGTACAATCATTTTTGCCCTGGTGGTGTACGGTAGAATACATCCTAGCGGGTCATATTGTCGGGCGAGTGTTGTGTACACACTCCGTCTGGTGGTCGGCGCCGCCGCCGGCCTTCCCTGCTCCGTAGTCAGGGGCTTGTGTCTGTAGTGAAGCAAATCTGTTTTGAATCGCCACACCAATCCCAGGGTCATCTCCTGGGCTTCTCCCGGGATTGTAGCCATCCAGGTCTCGCTGCTGGCTGCCTTGTCCTCGGAGGAGAGGCTGCGCAGTACTTGCGGATCGCTGCTGGCCCACTGCCTGAGATCAAAGCCGCCTTTGATCAATGAGGCGCGGAGTTTAATCAGGAGAGCCTCGGCTTCTTCCTGGGTTGAAAGGCTTTGTAGACAGTTGTCTACGTAGAAGCTGTTCTTTACGCTGTGTCGGACCTCTTCGTCCGCTGCTGGGTCCTCTGCTACATGTTTCTGTAGTGCAAATGTAGCACAGCAGGGGCTGCACGTCGTTCCGAAGGGGAGGACTTCCCATTGGTAGATGGCTGGGTGCTCATCTCCTGGCTTCTCTCTCCATAGGAACCGTAACAGGGGCTTGTCCTCCTCTACTAATCTCACCTGCAGGAACATTCCTTTAATGTCCCCGCTGATGGCCACCTTTTCCTGGCGGAAGCGGAGTAGAACGCCGAGTAGGGAGGGGCCGAGTGTGGGACCGGGCAGTAACTCTTTATTCAGATTTTGGGATCCGATCTGGTAGCTGCAGTTAAATACTATGCGGTCTTTACCGTTGTGATGGACCTTGTGGTGAGGCACGTACCACGATTCAGTGGTCTGGTCAGCCTCTTTAATGTCCATCTTTGTGACGTGTCCCGCTGTGATGAGCTTCTCAATCTCAGCGCGGTATACACTCTCTTGGGCGGGGTTCTTGGCTAAGCGCCGCTCCGTGTTCAGCAGGTACCGTTCTGTGGCGTCTGTCTTGGCGTGGAAAGTAGGCATTCCTTCTCGCCGCAGGAGTGGCGTGGCGTATCTCAACACGCCGTTGACCGGGACTCTCTTGGTCCCTGTCTCGAGGAGGTGAATGGCGTAAATGTCATCTTTAGAGCGAATGTCTTTCTTTCCGTTCTTAAAGGGCATTTGTTCCAAGGTCCATAACCGCTCTATGTGTTGCAGGAGTGCGGTTTCTCCCTCTGTGACTCGGGAGTGGAGACATCTAGTGGCTGTACTTCGGTTGAGAGATTTGGCGAGCGGGCCTTGGAGAGTCCATCCCAAACGGGTCTCGACTGCTGCAGGACAGCCTCGGGGTCCGGTATGAACCCGGTCTATCGGGACAATGAGGTCTGCATGGTCGGAGCCTATCAACAGGGTCGGCATAGCATTGTCTATGAGCGGGATCGGTAACTTGCGCAGATGTGCATATTTCTCCATCAGCTTGGCGACGGGGTATGTGTACCGCGACAGTCCTATTTCTTGGCTGGTGAAAGCGTCTGTAATCTGGTACCGTCGCTCAGGCTGGCCGCTTGCTGCGATAGAGAATGAGACATTCTCGCCCTTTATCGTCTTCAAATCTCGTCTTATTGTCCGAATTGTCATTTGGGTTTCGCTTCCCCGCAGCCCTAGCTGGGCCGCAGCGGAGGCAAGCAGAAGGGTCTTCTCTGACCTGTCATCGAGGACGGCGTAAGTGTCCAGGACTTTATTCTGGTAGCTTAGTGTCACACGCACTACTTTTAGGAGTACTCGGGCTCCACTGCTGCTGGCGGGATCGATGTACATGACGCTCGCTTTGCTGCTGGATGGTGCGGGTGAAGGGCGCCGTCTGTTACTGTCGTGAAGTATGTCCAGATGGGCTCCATCGCACTTGGTGCACCTTTTCTTTAAGCGGCATTCGGCTGCCATGTGTGAGCGCGCACAGCGAAAACAGCGCTTGTTGGACTTTATCCATTGACTTGCTTCCTCCGCGTTCAGCTTGGGGAAGGAGTCACATTGCGCTAGCCAGTGTTCTTTCTCACAGTAGGGGCACACTATCTTCCACTTCTCCGTTCTGGAGGGGGTACTGTGGCTCCTGCTGCTCGGTACTGACTCCGATTGGTGCATCACAGTCACCGATCTTCTTCCATCATTTAGTCGTCTGGTTCCTTCTCTGGAGCCAGGGGTGCTCCGTCCGAATGTATCTAGCCGTAGGCTGCTGACTTCTCTCGCCAGGAAGTCTGCTAGATCGAGGAGGTTCGGTTCGGGGCCATTCGGGTCTCGGTAGTCTCTCTGCCGCCTAAAACGCTCCTGTCGAGCGGGCGGCAGCTTCTCCAAGATCCTTTCCACATTTGAGTTGGCGTAAAGTTCATGCCTCCCCTTCTCTCTCTGCGCTCCCAACATCCCTACCAGGGACTGCACTCTGATGGACAGGTCGTCCAGTGCTCGATTGTCTATTGCTGGGGGTAAGCGGTCGATGTGTCGGATCTCCTGGATCACGTAATCCCATATGCGCCCATACCTCTGGTCCAATGCTACCAGCGCTGCTGTGTATGGGGTGGTGGAAGTCGCGTAGGCGAGCGCTATATTATGTGCGCGGGGTACCTTTAAGTGCTTCAGTAGGATGGCGTATTTATGGCGTTCATCCAATACATCCACCAACATGGTCTCCAGACACATGCGGAGTTCTGTATACTGGGCCCGGTTCTCTTGGGTGAAGTCGGGTACCATAGGCGTGCCAATGTATGACGCTGACTGTGGATACATCGGCGAGCGTTGGGGGAGAGGCCTCCTAGGCGAGTCTCCTCCCGCTCCTTGGTATGGGCTGGTACCGGCAGTGTACCATGGCCCGCTTGTCCAGGTGCTGTTCCTCGGTGCGGGTCGTGCGTCGTGCTCACCCGTGTATAGAGTCAGGGGTCTGTAGCGCAGCTCCGCGGGAGTATAGCCTGGGCTGTACCGGACCTCCTGGTCCGGTAGAGTACTGTGCTGTCGTCGGGCGTGGTTCTCCTCCTCTTCCTCTTCGTCTTCAGTTAGGTCATCCAGTGCTTGTAGTCTCTGGTTTAGCCTCTCCACAGGATATGCTGCTCCTTCCCGGTTGCTAGGTCTCGCTTGGACCGGTGGGGGGAGGTGGTCTGTGGGGGGTATAGACCTCGTCTGTTGGTCAAGTTCAGGGTTGTTTACTCGGCTAGGGGATGCCGCCCTGGAGGTGTGTCTAGACGAGTTCCTGGAGCCTCTGGCGGAGGGAGAGGGTGTTGTCCGTCTGATCAGCTGTTCTATTAGTTGCGCTTGCTGTCTGTCGCGCTCTGCGTCCCGTAGAGCACCAGCAGCTGCTCGCTGGCTGTCTGCTCGGTCTCGGGCCACATTCTCTTCCCTCTGAATGCGTCTTATTTCTAGACGTATATGCTCTTCTTCGCTCCGCTGCTGGATCTGCAGTCGGTCACGTTCAGCAGCGGCGTTCAGGCTGATGAGGAAGGCCTGCTGTAGGGTCCTCTCTGCCTCGCTGGGAGAAGGCGGTTGTATAGGGGAGCCTTCCCTCGGGGTACTCCTTGCGGAGCCTTGGAGCTCTATCTCCACGGTGCTCTCCCCGTCTTCTTCCGTGCCGAGTTCTCTCTCGGTAGCGTTGTATTCCTCCCGGGACTCATCGGGGACTACTTCTTCAGTACTGGCGGGGTGTGAAGTCATGTCTGGTTCCCACTGGTCCCCACCGTGAACTTGGTCAGTTACATTAGAACCCGTAGGGGCCTCTATGGTCGGGGTAGTCTGGGCGTTGGGGTTAGACATACTTTTACTTTCTAGTTTTACCGCGTTTACTGTTAGTAGAAGACTAGGTTGTTGACTGACAGCGTAAGCCTCTAAGTACTGAGGGAGCCGTCGTTCGCGCTGCGGGCGTTGGTTAGGAGGATCGTTTCGTGGAGTGTTCATCATAGGCCATTTCAATATTAATAACACTATATTAATATTACACTAATTACCCTCCGGCTCGAAGGACCAATTGTAACTGAGGGGTACAATTCCCTGACTGTATTACTAGATATGATACTTACTACCACTACCTTTGTACTTAATATTCGGCCACCCAGTACTCGGCATAAATATATTATGATGAACACTGTCACGTAGATGAAACGGATCCAACACAAATGTACGAATTAGAAATAGGTCTTTATTTCTACACAGCGATGGTGTGTAGAGCAAGCACTTAATCAAATCAATCACATTTATGAATGGGAATTAGTATGCACTTTTATGGCAAGAGTATTCGTTGGTATATCAATAGAGAACGTCCAATCTCTGAAGGCGCAGGCGGTAAATATACAACCTGGAATAGTTAAGGAATAATAGCAATGATACTTTAATGATTATAGAACTGGATACACTAGGGGGGAATTCCGGTCGCTTGTAAGACAACTGGAGAAGGGGGGGGGGGTAGAGTCTGGCTGTATCCGTCTGGCCGAGGGTATCCTGGGAGAACCCACGGTTGTGCGGCTCGGTGCCTCAGCGATCCTCGATCCACAGATGAAAGCAGTTGGACTCTCTGTGGGCCGGCTTCCTTCGGTCCACGATGGAGAGACGTGAAGCGACCTCGTCGTGTAGAGCGTCTCCTCACCTGTCGTCCTCTCCGGGGGGGGGGTTTTCCAACACACGGCAGTGTTGGTCTTTATCCATAGAATAATCACTGTATACAAAGCATAATCCGTGCCTGGGAAGGCGGGCTGTCGTCGGTAGAATAATCCGGTATGCAGGTCCACTCGCTCGTCGGCTCTGGGGCTCCTCGGGTGCAGCCTCACATGGGGTCGGCCACCCTGGATAAGCAGCCAGTTCTCTGCCCGAAACGATGGGGTACTGACTACGATAGTATTCTCACCGCACGAAGCACTACATATGAATAGACTATTATTAGCTTAATAGACTACGTCCAACTCGACGATATAGTGCCAAATATGACTATTCAAATATTAATATACACGATGTCTCAATACCGATGGTAGGCCGAACTTGGCCTTACTCCCACACGTGGCGTCGCGGGGAGGCTTTACGTCTGTCACTCTATTGGAGGGTAAGAAACTGGACTAAAAAGGAAGTCCTACTTTAGTAGCGCAGTATATATACGCACTATGAACAAATAGTACCGTTAGTGGTGCGGTAGCCAGATTCCTACGCGGAACTAGGACTTGTTCGTACATGTTGAGCGGTACGTTTGAACTGGGTCTGGGGGGTATGGCAGCCTGGCACCAAGGTCTCGACCAATAGTAGAATGGAGACTATTATGGGATGTTCAGTAGGCTAGAATGGATATTCAATGCATATTGTACAAGGAATATACAAGGGATATCAAGGAATATTAGAGAATATACAAATACAATTAAATATATATATATAATAAATATATATATTCGGTTTAATCTGGCCCTTCACAACACTGTGGCTTATCTAAATACTAATGTGATGCTATGAATATGTATTTATCGCTATGCTTCATCTCCACTTTAAATACCCTCCACCTGGCGGTAGCATTAGCGGCTCTGCCTATAGCGCCCTCTAGTGGAAACAGTTATGCATAGTTAGACAGTTACTAGCAATCATATATAACCTCTAACTTTAACAGGTTCTAACATCAGGCCACATTGTTTATGGTTTAATTCAGTTTTAAATAGACAATAATAAAAAGAGTAAGATAAAATAGACAGAGTAAAATAGTGCAATAGTGCAGTGCAATAAAATAGTAGAATAGAATAGATAAAAAAATTTTTTTTACAGTGCAATAAAATAGTTCTGGATTACTGTTCAACAGTTCAAAGCCGTCTTTACTTTCTCTGTTTGGTGTCCACAGTTTAAAACTTGACAGTCTTCCCTTCTGTTTGATACCTACTTTGACCATTTGAACCTCCCACTCAGGGCAAACCTGCCTCTCAGGGCGCAGTTCCCTCTCTCAGGGTGCAGTTCTATAGGCCTGGGTGCAGTTTTAAAGCCTGACAGTCTCTTGTTTGATACCCACACAGTTTAATACCTGACAGTTTTGAACCTGTAATAAAAAGCAATAGACAGAGTACAGTGCAATAAAATAGTAGAAGATAGTAAAATTATGCAACAGTGCAGTGCAATACAATAGAATGGACAATAGAATGGACAGAGTAAAATAGTGCTACAGTACAATCAACAGCGGAGTGTATTAGAAGGCTATCGTGAAGAGGTACGTTTTTAGCTTATTTTTGAAAATATTAAGAGATCTAGCTTCCCTAATGTCCATAGGTAGTGTGTTCCATAACTTTGGTGCATAGTTTGCAAAGGCTGCATCCCCGATTTTCCTTAGACTGTGGCTTGGAACCTTCAATAGACCAGTAGTAGATGATTGCAATGTTCTAGAAGGCACATAGTTGACTAGAGAATTTGCAATGTAGCTTGGTCCTGTTCCATTTAGTGCTTTGTATATAAGGAGGAGGACCTTGAAATATATTCTAAATGTTACTGGAAGCCAGTGTAGGTTAGCTAATACTGGACTGATGTGGTCTCTCCTGTTGGTTCTAGTTAGTAGCCTAGCTGCCGAGTTTTGAATGAGTTGGAGTCGTTCTGTGTTTTTTTTGGGAGGTCGTGAGGAGTGCATTACAGTAGTCAAGTATTTTTTATTTATAAATGGCCGTACCTTAGCTATGTTTCTAAGGTGGAAAAATGCTGTTTTTGTCACCTTGTTGATGTGTGATTTAAGTCTATTATAGTTTCAAGTTTCAAGTTTCTTTATTAGTTGTCATACAAAAATACAGAGTACTTTTATATAAAATGCTTCTTTCTGTTTTGCTCCAGAGATTGTGCTAGATAAAAATAGATAAGTATAAAATAAGTATAATAATGTAGTTATGGAGAAATATGCAAAAAATGTAATCTCACCAAGTCCACATGGCTTTTTTACATACAGTTACGGCTATGTTTGAAGTCTCACGGTGTTCCATTAGACATACCAATTGAACACCACAGATACCACAAATTCTTTTATGAAAGAGAGACATCGAGAGGTTTTGTTTCAGATTTTTATCATCAATTACTAACGTCCTCGTATGAAACCCTCCAACTAGACTCTGCCTGGAGGAGGGATATACCAGACCTGGAAAGTGACTTTGATTGGCAAGGAGCCTGGGCAAATGTCCGACTTACATCAAGGAACCCGGACCATCAACAAATCAATCTTAACTATATTCACAGGACATACTTGACTCCTATAAGATTGAGCAGAATGGGTCTTGAACAAGACTCCAAATGCTCCCAATGTACAAATGGGGACGAAGGGACATTTATGCACATGTATTGGGACTGCCCACCAGTTAAGACATTCTGGAAAGATGTGACCCAACAATTATCAAAACTTGTATCTTGGAATATACCTGTACACCCCTCGGTATTACTATTGAATGATGTTTTTGAGTTTGCAGTAAATCCACAGCTAAAGAGATTGGTTTTATCGGGTATCACAGTAGCTAAAAAGCTGATCGCATCACGCTGGTTTCAACCGGAAAAAATTTGCCGGAAAGTTTGGTTTCTTACATATCTCGATGTGATTTATCAAGAAATATCTACAGCAAGAATTCTGGGTCTCAATGAATCCAAAATGTCAATGTGGTTAGAAGTGGTGGAGAGAATAAAAGCTAGCTTATAATGGTAGTGTCTGGTTAGGTGCGAGGGATAATGGAGGTACTATCCAAGGTGGGGTCCGGGAGGGGGGGGTTCGAGCTGGAGCATATGTGTGTAGGTTTTTAGATAACAGGTATTAGGGGTATATCCTATATAAGACAATTAACTAAAATGTGATTTCATTGGATGTGCACTGACAACTAATGCTTGTATATCTTATCATGTGTTGTCATGTTTGTTTGTGTTTGTTTAAAAAATAATAAAAAAAAAAATATACAAAAAAATAAGTATAATAAGTATAAAATAGAGGTCAACTATGTAGACAAAAGTGTTCAATGTACATATATACAATCTACAATGCAGAGTAGAAAAGTAACTGAGTTACAATACAATATACAGTACAATGCAGAAATGGGATGAGGTACAATTTAGGTACAATTTACAATAAGGTGTGATGAGGTGTGAGTTGTAGTGCAAATTCTTTACCAATAAATATAAAGTGTGTTAGGTGTCTAAAGTGGGTAAAGTGGGTGCTGCAGTGAGTTGTTTGTTTAAAGTGAGTGTGTGCGTGTGGATGTGTGTGCTGTGAGTGTATTTGATGGTTTGTTACATAGTGTTATTGTCATTTAGCATTTAACGTCCTGATGGCCTAGGGATAGAAGCTTCTTCTGAGTCTCTCTGTGCTTGCCATGATACTCCGGTATCGCTTGCCTGACCGCAGCAGTTCAAAGAGGCAGTTGTTTGGGTGGCTGGAGTCTTTACCCATGCAGCGCTTGTTGTAAATGTCTTGGAGAGTGGGAAGCCCACCTCCAATTGTGCGTTCGGTTGAACGGGCCACTCTCTGTAGTCTGCTACGGTCTTGTGCAGTGCTATTCCCAAACCAGGAGGTGATATTGCCAGTCAGGATGCTCTCTATTGTGCATGAGTAGAAGTTCTTAAGGATCTTCTGACTCACTTGGAACTTCCTTAGGCGCCTAAGGAAGTAGAGGCGTTGCCGTGCCTTCTTGATAACACTGTCAATGTGTGTGGTCCATGTCAAGTCCTCTGAGTCCTACAACACCAAGACTTGTAACTTCGGGTTTGATCCAAGGAGTAAGTTGCCCCATATTGCTCTGTAACATTTCTCTTTTTGTTATAGGACCGACTAGTAGGTTTTCAGTTTTGCCCTCATTTAATTTTAGGAAGTTGTTCGTCATCCATTTGTTTATTGCTAAGAGACAAGTGGAAATAGAGTTAATAGCTGTGTGATTTGGTTCAGCAGAGATGTACAATTGTGTGTCATCTGCGTGACTATGGAAACATACATTGTGTTTTCTAATGATGTCTCTGAGTGGCAGCATCAGCATGTATAGTGAGAATAATAATGGACCAAGGCAGCTCCCCTGTGGAACTCCGAAGTAGGTGTCATGTTTCTCAGAAGAATGATCTCCAAGCCTGAAGTAATATTTTCTCCCTTTGATATATGTTCTGAACCAGTTTAATACATAGTCAGAAAGATCAACTAACTTTTCTAGATGATTTATTAGGATATCATGGTCGATCATGTCAAATGCTGCACTTAGATCTAATAGGACGAGAATTGAGACTTTGTTTGCATCAGAGTTTATTCTGAGGTCACTAATTATTTTTGCAAGAGCAGTTTCAGTGCTATGGTGCGTTCGGAAGCCTGATTGAAATTCCTCCATGATGTTGTTTTCTTTGAGAAACGAGTTTATTTGTATTTTCAAGTATCTTGCTGATGAATGGGAGGTTGAATATCGGCCTATAGTTAGTTAGTACATTACTGTCTAGTTTGGGTTTCTTTAGTAAGGGTCTTACGGCGGCTGTTTTGAATGCGTCTGGGAAAATACCTGTCAGTACCTGATAGACAGACAGACAGACAGACAGACAGACAGACAGACAGACAGACAGACAGACAGACAGACAGACAGACAGACAGACAGACAGACAGACAGACAGACAGACAGACAGACAGACAGACAGACAGACAGACAGACAGCTGAAAGACAGACAGACAGCTGATAGACAGACAGACAGACAGCTGAAAGACAGACATACAGACAGACAGCTGAGAGACAGACACAGACAGACATATGATAGATAGACAACCAGACAGACAGCTGATAGACAGACAGACAGCTGAAAGACAGACAGACATACAGACATCTGATAGACAGACATACAAACATAGAGACAGAGATACAGACATACAGCTGATACACAGACAGACGGACAAACAGACAAACATAGACAGACATACAGCTGATAGACAGACAGACAGACATACAGACAGACAGACTGACAGACAGACTGACAGACAGATGTTTTCAGTGCTATCAGCACTCTGACCTCTGTCATCATTTCACACTTCCAATCTGTGTTTCTCGCTCCCTCTCTTTCTTTCTCTCCTCTGTATCTCTTTCTCCTTCCTTATCTCCTTTCTCTCCATCTCTCTCTCTCTCTCTTTCTCTCTCTCTCTTTCTCTCTCTCTCTTTCTCTCTCTCTCTCTCTCTCTCTCTCTCTCTCTCTCTCTCTCTCTCTCTCTCTCTCTCTCTCTCTCTATCCCCCCTCTCTCCCTCTCTCTCAATCTCTCTCTCTCTCTCCCTCTCTCTCTCTCTCTCTCTCTCTCTCTCTCTCTCTCTCTCTCTCTCTCTCTCTCTCTCTCTCTCTCTCTCTCTCTCTCTCTCTCTCTCTCTCTCTCTCTCTCTCTTTCTCTCTACTACCGGCAACGTAGCACCTCAGAACACCCTCCAGATCCTGGTTGATGTGCTCCGTCTGCCCGTTGGACTGCAGGTGGAACCCAGATGACAGGCTGACGGAGGTGCCGAGGCTGGAGGCAAATGCCTTCCAGAACCTGGAGGCGAACTGAGGGCCCCGGTCGGACACAATAACCACTGCAAGCCCGTGGACCCGAAATACATGCTGCACCACCAGGTCAGCCGTCTCTCGAGCCGAGGGAAGTTTGGGAAGGGAAATGAAGTGAGCCGCCTTTGAAAAGCGATCCACTACCACCAAAATGGTAGTGAACCCATCTGACGGGGGAAGGCCAGAAATAAAATCCAGGGATATGTGCGACCAGGGATGCTTGGGAATAGGAAGCGGGCGAAGGAGACCCGCCGGTGCACGGAGAGAGGTCTTACTATGCGCGCACACCGGACAGGCCGCCACAAAGGAACGCGTCTCCCCCTCCTCTGTAGGCCACCAGAACCTCCTACGGATAAACTCCAGGGTCCTGGCGGCCCCAGGGTGGCCGGTGAGGGAGTAGGTATGCGCCCACTGCAGCAGTCGCGAACGTGCAGCCTTGGGCACATACATCCGCCCCGGAGGACCCCCACCGGGATCGGGCTCCCGTGCCGATCTTACCACCTATCTATGCCCCATGACACAGGAGCCAAAATAAGGGCCTGTGGAATAATAGGATGGGGCTTCTCCTCTCGGTCCGGAGGGTCAAACTGGCGTGACAGAGCGTCAGGCTTGACGTTCTTGGAACCGGGCCGGTAGGAGATGGAAAATCGAAATCGAGTGAAGAATAACGCTCACCTGGCCTGGCGAGCGTTAAGGCGTTTATCCCCCTGGATGTAAGCCAAGTTCTTATGATCAGTCCAAACAATGAAAGGGTGTGCCACACCCTCCAACCAATGTCTCCATTCCTCCAGTGTTACGGTTGCAGTGCAGGTAAGCAATTGTGAGTCCAGTAGAGGAGGAAATAATACGAGTCGGAGAATGATTGCTCTTTCTTAGTGGTGCCTTTTTAATGTAAGAACACAGAGCACAGGGAATCCAGAGAAAGACGCCGGGCGTCAACTTGAGAGCAAGGTAGATACATGAGAATAATCAAGAGCGAGAAGGTCAGCAGTATCTCCAGCTCCTTCCACACGAAACACGGTCTCAAGCCTCGACAGGGATAGAGAGGACAACAAGTGAATATATAGTCAAACACCAACATTCCAATGCGTCAATTAGTGACAGGGTAATTGACAGCAAAGTGACAGCGACCAGTGGTGACAGAACAGGGAGTGACACATCAGGAATGGGGCGTGACCAACAGTGAGTGCAGATACCAACCACCAGTGAAATAACTCCAGAATGACAGTTGGGTTCCTAAGACAGAACCCCAAACGTTACAGTATCCCCCCCAACAAACGGCACCTGACGTTCACCTAGGGGTCTCGGGATGCAGCCGCCGGAAATCATCGATCAGGCTGGGGTCTAAAATATCCCTTTGAGGCACCCAAGAACGCTCCTCTACCCCGTACCCCTCCCAATCCACTAAGAACTGAAACCCCCTACCCCTCCGCCTACAACCCAGGATCCTCCGCACCATCAATAATGCGAGGCGGAGGAACCGCAGGAAGTGGCGGGGACAAGGGCGATGAGAGGAATGGCTTCAACAGGGACACATGAAATGTCGGATGAACCCTCATAGAGGCCGGAAGGCGTAGCTTGTAAGCCATAGGATTCACCCGATGAACCACTTAAAAGGGGCCTATGAAGCGAGGGGCCAGCTTCCTGGATTCCACCCGGAGAGGGAGATCACGGGTGGAAAGCCAAACACGCTGTTCACGACGGAAAACCGGAGCCAAACGACGCTTGCGGTTAGCTTGCCGCTGAGCCTTAACCGAGGCCTTCTGCAGCGCCGTCCGCACCCTGATCCACGTCCTGCGACAGCGAGCCACATGTGCCTGGGCCGATGGCACCTCAGCCTCCTGCTCCTGTTCGGGAAACAGAGGAGGTTGAAAACCATATTGACACTGAAAGGGAGACATACCAGTAGAAGAGGAGAGGAGGGTATTATGCGCGTACTCCGCCCAGGCCAACCTCCTACTCCAAGTTGCCGGACACCCGGCAACGTAACACCTCAGGACGCCCTCCAGATCCTGGTTGACGCGCTCCGTCTGCCCGTTCGACTGCGGGTGAAACCCAGATGACAGGCTGACGGAGGCGCTGAGGCTGGAGGCAAATGCCTTCCAGAACCGGGAGGACCCCGGTAGGACACAATATCCACTGACAACCCGTGGACCCGAAAGACGTGCTGCACCACCAGGTCAGCAGTCTCTCGAGCCGAGGGAAGTTTGGGGAGGGGAATGAAGTGGGCCGCCTTAGAAAAGCGATCCACTACCACCAAGATGGCAGTGAACCCATCTGACAGGGGAAGGCCAGAAATAAAATCCAGGGATATGTGCGACCAGGGCAGTTTAGGAATAGGAAGCGGTCTGAGGAGACCCGCTGGTACACGGCGAGAGGTCTTACTGCACGCGCACACCAGACAGGCAGCCACGAAGGAACGCGTATCCCCCACCTCTGTAGGCCACCAGAACCTCCTACGGATAAACTCCAGGGTCCTGGTGGCCCCAGGGTGGCCGGTGAGTGAAGAAGTATGTGCCCACTGCAGCAGTCGTGAGTGCGCAGCCTTGGGCACATACATCCGCCCCGGAGGACCCCCACCGGGATCAGGCTCCCGTGCCAGAGCCGATCTTACCACCCTATCTATGCCCCATGACACGGGTGCCAAAATCAGGGCCTGTGGAATAATAGGATGGGGCTTCTCCTCCCGGTCCGGAGTATCAAACTGACGAGAAAGAGCGTCAGGTTTGACATTCTTGGAACCAGGCCGGTAGGAGATGGAAAATCGAAATTGAGTGAAGAATAACGCCCACCTGGCCTAGCCAGCGTTAAGGCGTTTAGCCCCTTGGATGTAAGCCAAGTTCTTATGATCAGTCCAAACAATGAAAGGATGTGCCGCCCCCTCTAACCAATGTCTCCATTCCTCCAGTGCCAACTTAATTGCCAACAACTCCCGATTACCCACGTCGTAGTTGCGGTCGGCCGGAGACAGCCGGTGCGAAAGAAAAGCACAAGGATGCACTTTCCCGTCCTTTAAACATCTCTGAAAGATCACCCCCCCACTGCGATGTCAGAGGCATCCAACTCCACAATAGACTGAGCCTCCGAATTGTGGCGGATTAATACAGGGGCGGAGGTAAACCGACGTTTGAGGTTGCAGAAGGACGACTCTGCCCGCGGCGATCATTCAAAGCCAGGGAGAGAGGCCTTAGTGAGAGCTGTCAGAGGATTGACTAAGGCGCTGAAATTGCGAATAAAACGGCTGTAGAAATTTGCAAAGCCCAAAAACCGCTGTAATTCTTTGAGCGACGAAGGATGTAAGCACTCAAAGGCGGTGTCCATGAGAGGTAAAGGATATCGGTTCTTGATGAAAACGTCATTCAATCCCCTATAATCTATGCACGGCCGCTGACCCCCATCCTTTTTTGCAACAAAAAAGAAGCCAGCGCCTGCAGGGGATGTGGACAGTCGAATATGCGCCGCGGACAGTGCCTCTTGAATATAAGTGTTCATTGACACAGTCTCGGGGCGAGAGAGAGAAAACAGCCGCCCACGGGGTAGAGAGGTACCAGGTAGAACATTAATGGGGCAGTCGTAAGGTCTATGAGGCGGTAGTGCGTTAGCATGCGTCTTACTAAAAACGTCTGCTAGGTCAAAATAGACCGCAGGTACTCCTGCCAAATCGGGGTTGGGAGATAAGACGGAGTCTGCAACGTTCACCGTCATCCTGGAGAGAGACAGGCCCCCCCGTTTCCCGAATATCCCCGACAACTGGAAAACCGATGCCCCAGAAATAACTCCAGAATGACAGTTGGGTTCCTAAACCAGAACCCCGAACGTTACACTCCAGTGCCAATTTGATTGCCAACAACTCCCGATTACCCGCGTCGTAGTTGCGCTCGGCCGAAGACAGCCGGCGCGGGAAAGAAGTGCACTTTCCCGTCCTTTAAGCATCTCTGAGAGATCACCCCCCCCCCACCGCGATATCGGACGCATCCAATACCTGAATATAGGTATTCATGGACGCTGTCTCAGGGCGAGAGAGAGAAAACATACACCCATGGGGTGGAGAAGATTAATGGGGCAGTCGTAAGATCTAAAGACCTCCGCCAGGTCCCAATAAATCTCAGGAACATCTGCTAAATCGGGATTAGGAGATGGGACAGAGTCTGCAACGCTTACCACCATCCTGGAGAGAGACAAGGGAGACAAAAGAGAAGAAGAAAAAGGAGCGGGTGAACCCTCGCCGGAAACCGACTTAACGCCGCTCCCCATAGAAAGTTCACCCGTAGCCCAATTAATACAAGGGTTATGCTCTGCTAGCCACGGATGACCTAAGACAATGGCAGAATGGGGAGACATGACAACATAAAATTGTAACCATTCCCACTCACTCCCGGCCACCCGGAGACGCAGCTGCGCCGTGCGCTGGGTAATGAGCCCACTACCCAGTGGTCAACTGTCCAATGACAGTACCGGGATAGGTACCTCCAGCGTTTCTAGAGGGACCCCCACTCCTGTGCTAATCCCACGTGAATTAATCATCCCGGTCCCAAAGAAGAACTCCATCAGTTGCCTAAACGACAACCGTCCAGTCGCACTCACCTCCCTACCCATGAAGGTCTTTGAAAAGACACTCAAGCCCCACATCATCTCTAGCCTCCCACCCGGACTAGACCCCCACCAGTTCACCTACAGAGCCAACAGGTCCACGGAGGATGCCATCGCCACAACTCTCCACTCTACCCGGTCCCATCGCTAGAGAGGGGGGGGGCTACGCACGGCTGCTCTTCGTGGACTTTAGCTCGGCATTCAATACCATCCTGCCTGACAGACTAGTGCCCAAACTCATGGATCTTGGACTAAACCATCCCCTCTGCCGGTGGTCCAAGGACTTCCTGTCTGACCGCTCCCAGAGGGTCAGGATAGGCCCCCACACCTCCACAGCCATCAGCCTCAGCACCGGATCCCTCCAGGGCTGCGTGCTGAGTCCCCTATTTTACTCTATTTACACCCACGACTTCACCGCAGTCCACCCCAGCAACACCATCATCAAGTTAGCTGACGACACCACCGTTAGGGCTGTATCTCAAAAGGTGACGAGACCGCGTACCACGATGAGGTAGAGCAGCTGTCAGCCCTGTGCAAAATCAACAACCTGCAGCTGAATAAGCTAAAAACCCAGGAGTTGATCGTGGACTACAGGAGGAAGAAGACCGGCATACAGCCCCTGTACATTCCTGGGCGTCCACCTGGAGGATGACCTGACCTGGAGAACCAACACCAAGGCGATCGTGAAGAAGGCACAACAGAGACTCTACTTCCTGAGAATACTCAGAAATTACCACCTCAGACAAGACCTGCTTGTGTCCTTTTACTGCTGCTCTGTGGAAAGCATCCTCACCTACTGCATCAACGTGTGGTTCCTCAGCTGCACAGCCGCAGAGAGGAAGGCGCTCCAGAGGGTCATCAACTCGGCCCAGAAAATCATCGGCTGCCCTCTCCCCTCACTGGAAGAACTATACAACTCCCGCTGTCTTAAGAAGGCAGTCAAAATACTGAAGGACCCACACTACCCGGGCAACAAACACCTCATACGGCTGCACTCGGGCAGGTGTTTCAGCGCCATGCCCACCCGGACTAACAGACTGAAGTTTAGTTTTTATCCCAGGGCCATATGTGCACTAAACTCAGCTAAAATTTAAAACAACAATCTCCCCTGCACCCCCCCCCCCCCCCCATGCACACACACACACACAACACTAAGGGATAGTGCAATTATCTTTTATACCCCCTTGTTTATGTTTATGTTATGTCTATTATGCCTTACTCTTGTTTTTATATTTAACACTGTGTTTAGGACTGTGTTTTTATGATCTAGGACTGTGATGGCTAGCACCTAGGGCTGCATTTAAAATTTTGTTGTAACACTGTAACAATGACAATAAAGATCATTCATTCATTCATAAATTACCTGCCGCCCCCGAATTAATTAATGCCCTGGTTTTCTTGAGACATTAAAAAAGTGCGTGACTCATCAGTAACAGAGGTAAAATGCCCACCTGCTATAACTCCCGCCAAGTTTAGCGAGCCCTCCCGTTTCCCAGTAGGCTACAGCTACAGAAGCGATGTCCAGTATGACCACAACGGAAACAACGCTTCTGTTCGATCCTCCTCTGTCTCTCTGCGTCCGACAGGTGCAGAGCCCGCAGTTGCATTGGTTCGTCACCGGCTCTCTCTTGTGTATTGCCTAGCTGATTCGACACCGGAAGAAGAGCGGAAGAGTACCTGTGACAAAGCCTCCCTCTCGCGTTCCCTCTCCCGATGTCGATTGTCCATTCGTATAGCCAAGTTGATGACATCATCCAGTTGTTCGGGTAGCTCCCGTGAAGCTACCTCATCCTGCATCCGCCCTGAAAGACCTTGCACAAACAACACACAACAGGGTATTTCCTGCCAGGCCGCCTCCCGAGCCACAATGCGGAAGTCGATTGCGTAATCTGCCAGAGAGCGACTACCTTGCCGGCAGGAGATGAGCCGCCCGCCGGCTTCATAGATGGATATCACCCGAGAGGTATCGAACACGCATCGCAACTCTCGGGTGAAGGCAGCCGCGCTGTGGCAGATCGCAGACCCACTTTCCCACTCCGCTGTGGCCCAAGAGAGAGCACGACCTGTAAGGAGAGTGATTATATATGCAACTTTAGATATGTCAGTAGGGAAAGTACGAGGCTGTAATTGAAACACAAGAGAGCACTGGGTGACAAACTCCTGACAACCTTCCGGAGCTCCTCCGTAACGATCTGGCGGCGGCAGACGTGGTTCTCGAACCTCTTCACGGCAAAATGGACGTACCTGCCCATCCTCCCCGCAGGCAGACAGGGCTCCAGACATGGCTCCAATCGTTGTTACCGCAATGGCGGCTGTAGTGCGAGCGTGGTTAGCCACAGCCAACGCTGAATCGGCTGTGGATGTAGCCGCGGCTACTGCTTCTTGAGACTCAGTAGATAGGTCTCCCAGCCGACCCAGTTCGATGCCTACTTCCAGCTGGCAATTGATGATGACCCTCAGTTGTTCTCTTTGGGCCTCCAGTTCCTCCCGGAATCCTTCTGTGGAACTCATTGTGGTCGGATCATTGTGGTCGGATAGAAACCCAGAACATTACACTCTACATGTCTCTGTCTCTCTGCATGTCTCTCTCTACATGTCTCTGTCTCTCTCTACATGTCTCTGTCTCTCTCTACATGTCTCTGTCTCTCTCTATATGTCTCTCTACATGTCTCTGTCTCTCTCTCTCTACAAGTCTCTGTCTCTCTCTACATGTCAAATTCAAATTCAAAATAGGCTTTATTGGCATGAAATATCAACGTACTTATTGCCAAAGCAAGTCCAACATACAAACAATAACATATATAAGCAATCAGAAATAACATTAGCAATAACAGTAAAACCATCAACAGAAACTCATTAGATTACAAAATAATCATTCAATCAGGTAATCATTTTACAGAATTAGCCACCCGGAAACATGTATTTACAGAGCTTGTTCTCTTATTGTATGACAACAATCTATATATTTTGCAGCTAATACTGTACTCTGACTTTTCTCCCTATAACAGCTTTTGATGATCAGGGAGATGGATAAACTGTGGATCCATTTTATTTATTTGATCAAAGAAACCCTCTCTTAGATCCTTATATTTCTCACAGTGTAGTAGGAAGTGAGATTCTGTCTCAACATCCCCCTGATGACAAAGTGAACACAGCCTGGCCTCTCTGGGCAGCCAGTTCTACCTGTGACGGCCTGTTTCTATGGCCACTCAGTCTGTACCATGTCAATGTTTTTCTTAATTTTATATCATTCACGGTGGTCCGGTATTCTGTCAAATAGAATTCTAATTTACTTTGTGATTTGTTCCAATATTCTATATAATTTTATTTTTGTTTTGAGATTATTTGGTTGGGCCAGATTGCTTGGTGTCTGTCCTGAAGCCCTGGTGTTTGCGGGAAGAGCTTCAGGACTAGCTGGCAGAGGGGACTCTTATCTGGGTTCATCTCTTGGCTCTGAAGGGCTTTGTAGTGGTAGGAGTGGGGGTCACTTGATTGGAGGTGTATATAAAATTTGATGGCTCGCTTTTGAATTTTTATAATTAGAGGGTATTGGCCAAGTTCTGCCCTGTATGCATTATTGGCAGTGTGTGAACCCTAAGTAGGTTTTTGCACAATTCTGCATGCAGTACTTCTAATGGATGTTTTTCCCATTTTGGAAAGTCTTGGTTAGATAATGGATAATGGATAATTAATAATGGATAATTGGGATGTCAATTGCAATTTTCCTTTTGATGGCATAAAAAGCCCTTCTTCCCTTCTCTTTCAGTTCATTCACAGCCATGTTGAAGTTACCATTATGATTTATTTTCAATCCCAGATATGGGTAACTCTGTGTGTTTTCTAATATGTGTGTGCCTAATTTAAATGTATTTTGTGAACTCTGAGAATCGTGTCTCCTTTGAAAGATCATGACTTTAGTCTTCTTCATGTTTACGTTCAGAGACCATGTCTGGCAGAACTGGTGGAGGATGTCTAGGTTCTGTTGTTGACCCTCTTTAGTGGCTGACAGCAGAACAGTCATCTGCATACATCATTTTTTTTACTTTGGTATTGTGCAAAGCCAGACTGGGTGCAGTAGAAAGTTCTAATAACTTTGCTAATTCATTTATATATATATTAAACAACGTTGGGCTTAAATTGCACCCCTGGCAGACTCCGCGACACTGGGTGAAGAAATGTGTTCTTTTATTGCCAATTCTAACAGCACATCTGTTTTTTGTGTACATAGATTTGATCAAATCATATGTATTTCCTCCAACACCACTTTCTAGAATCTTGAAGAAGAGACCTTTGTGCCAAATTGAATCAAAAGCTTTTTCAAAATCGACAAAGAAAAAATAAATTGTCTTTTTGTTCTGTTTCATGTGAATGTCAATTAAGGTTTTAAGAGTGTATATATATATCAGAGGTACGATAATTTGGTAAGAATCCAATTTGGCTTTGACTTAGAACACCGTAAGGAATTCTATGAGTCTGGTGTTGATGATACTACATAGAAGTTTGCCTAAATTACTCGTCACACAGATACCTCTATAGGTGACCTATTCATCTTTAAGTAAGTTCAGCCACAGTACCCTAACTGTATCTGACCGAGGAAACAGTTCAACCACAGAACCCTAACTGTATCTGACGAGGAAACAGTTCAACCACAGAACCCTAACTGTATCTGACCGAGGAAACAGTTCAACCACAGAACCCTAACTGTATCTGACCGAGGAAACAGTTCAACCACAGAACCCTAACTGTATCTGACCGAGGAAACAGTTCAACCACAGAACCCTAACTGTATCTGACCGAGGAAACAGTTCAACCACAGAACCCTAACTGTATCTGACCGAGGAAACAGTTCAACCACAGAACCCTAACTGTATCTGACCGAGGAAACAGTTCAACCACAGAACCCTAACTGTATCTGACCGAGGAAACAGTTCAACCACAGAACCCTAACTGTATCTGACCGAGGAAACAGTTCAACCACAGAACCCTAACTGTATCTGACCGAGGAAACAGTTCAACCACAGAACCCTAACTGTATCTGACCGAGGAAACAGTTCAACCACAGAACCCTAACTGTATCTGACCGAGGAAACAGTTCAACCACAGAACCCTAACTGTATCTGACCGAGGAAACAGTTCAACCACAGAACCCTAACTGTATCTGACCGAGGAAACAGTTCAACCACAGAACCCTAACTGTATCTGACCGAGGAAACAGTTCAACCACAGAACCCTAACTGTATCTGACCGAGGAAACAGTTCAACCACAGAACCCTAACTGTATCTGACCGAGGAAACAGTTCAACCACAGAACCCTAACTGTATCTGACCGAGGAAACAGTTCAACCACAGAACCCTAACTGTATCTGACCGAGGAAAAAGTTCAACCACAGAACCCTAACTGTATCTGACCGAGGAAAAAGTTCAACCACAGAACCCTAACTGTATCTGACCGAGGAAAAAGTTCAACCACAGAACCCTAACTGTATCTGACCGAGGAAACAGTTCAACCACAGAACCCTAACTGTATCTGACCGAGGAAACAGTTCAACCACAGAACCCTAACTGTATCTGACCGAGGAAACAGTTCAACCACAGTACTAAAAAAATAACTCTATAAAAAAATGTTGATACAAAAATGAAATCTATAGCCTCTTGAATGAAAAAGCACCATGACATGTTGCACTGGAATTTGCACAGTAAAAAAGGTAAAATATCATTATACCATCAAAATAAATAAACATATTGTGATATAATATTCTGAACATATTGCCTAGTCCTATTTCTACTCCCTTCATAGCAGAGACGAGGGCTGGCAGTCAATTTCAATTTAATCAATTAAAATATAAATAGAAGCTGAGATTAATTTATGATAAAGCATTCATTAATTTATCTACTAACAGGTTAGAACTAGGACAGCCTTCTCCTGCCAAAACACAATTTTCAATAGTCACTTTGAATCATTGTCCTGGAATAACACACACACACAGACACACACAGACACACACACACACACACACACACACACACACACACACACACACACACACACACACACACACACACACACACACACACACACACACACACACACACACACGCACACGCACACGCACGCACACACACACAGGATGTCAGATTAAACTGTGAATCCATCCAAATTATTATTAGAATTATTATTAATTATTATTAAATTATACTTAATTAAAGAATACATAAATAATACATTATTATTATTATTATTATTATTATTATTATTATTATTATTATTATTATTATTATTATTATTATTATTATTATTATTATTATTATTATTATTATTATTATTATTAATAATACCGGTAATAATAATAAAAATGTGATTTACAGTATAGCCTACATACTGCATTTACAATTAATATTGAAATGGATACCAACGTGAATATGATTATTCCATTGGCTAATGAAGTCCTTTTATGTTGTATAAAACGTATTCCAAAATTGCACAAAAAAAAGATTGTATTTGTGAAAGATTGAACCTGTTTATCTACTGTTACATTACGAGTCGACCTCCTGAGCCACTCTTGCCCACTCTGAGAGGTTGCAATTCGAAACTGGCCCCCGTAAATGTCCAAACCCCCCCTCCCTATGCTTGCACCTTGCACCCCCCTCCCCCACCCACCCCCTCCCAATGTACAGTCTCCTCCCCCTCGTAGGTATATATTTTCTGTTAGGATCTCTGTAAATGTCCGAACACCCTCCCAGCCACCCACCCCCTCCTAATGTACATTTCCCTCCCCCTCGTATGTATACATTTACTGTTAGGATCTGTTTAACAGTACTGTATATTTGCATATCTTGTATGTCACAAATGTCATGATTAGATTAGATGATTTGATTCGATTCTTATATCTGTATACCTGTATGTTGTGTATGTCATATATGTCCTGATGAATTGAAAATGGGGGACCCTGATGTAAACAAGACGGAAGTCTTTCTCTGGTCTGCATCCCCTTAACAATTGTGTGTATTGAGCTGTACTGTAATGTACCCATCTGTTCATAAAAATTTTCAATCAATCAATAAAAAAAAGACAAGAGTGTAAGAGTGTAAGACAATCACTGGATCAAGTTCAGTACAAACTCTAGACACTCTGAGTGGAAGACAATCACTGGATCAAGTTCAGTACAAACTCTAGGCACTCTAAGTGCTCAGTGCAATACCGGCTTCCAACATCTGTGTGGCGCTGTGGCGCATACAGTTGAATGCTGGTATTACACTCACTGAGGGACACGAAGATGTCAAATCCGATGGGATTTGGGAATCTCAAATACAAATCGGGATTGGAATGAAAAATGCAATTATATTAAACAATACAGAATATACAGAACTTCTTGGGGTCTTAGGGTAAGCACTTATTCCCTCCCACCTGAACATCAATGGAGATGTATGGGCCTTTTCAGTCAGCGATAAAAGTGTCTTTCAAGGATAAGTGACCCAAAAAGGCACCCCAAAAATTGCGCTCACTAACAGCCAGTGTGCCCTTTTCAGCCTTAGAGCACCTACCCCTCTATAGTCCTGTGCACGTCCCTGAGTGTAAGACAATGAATCAATGTTATCAAATTAAAAACTGCCTACTGCCAATGGCAATTTGTAGTCTACTGCCTGTGAAAGACTACCCAGAACAACTAGATCTGATACACATCAGCACAATCCTGTCCCAAGTAAGAAAAAAAAGAAAAAAGAACTATGAATGACCTAATGTAGTCATTCATCCTCCCTTCTTTTTGTCTCTCTTCTCTCTTTTCTTATTTCTCTTCTCTGCTGCTTTCTTCTTCCTCTCTTCTTCCATACTTCCTATTCCTTTCTTTCTCTTCCTCCTCTCTCCTCCTGACATCATTCCGTTCCGTCATTTACTCAGAATTAGGCCCAAACTAAATCAGCTTTTGTCTTTTACATAAAAAAAAAATAAGTGTATTCCTGTATGAATAAACATTTTATGAAAAAAGAATCTACCACCAACAAACGGTGTTTTTCTCATGGGTCACATAGAAATATTACTACAAAAAGGTTGAGAGTTGAGTACAAACAGATCCAGCAAGGAGGGGTATATACAGTATGCACCGAAACGTTAATGAAGTGCTTCAAATGTAACCCTCTCACTACCACACTACCAAATGGTTAACCCTTTCACTGTGACAATACAGAAGGTTAACCCTTTCACTGTGACAATACAGAAGGTTAACCCTTTCACTGCCACACGACAGAAGGTTAACCCTTTCACTACCACACTACAGACGGTTAACCCTTTCACTACCACACTACATACGGTTAACCCTTTCACTACCACACTACAGACAGTTAACGTTGTGAAAGGGTTAACCTGTTGTCGTGTGGCAGTGAACAGGTTAACCTTCTGTATTGTCGCAGTGAAAGGGTTAACCCTTTGGTAGTGTGGTAGTGAAAGGGTTAAACATACACACTTTTATCACACAGGAATCACAGCATGGGTAACTCAGCCTTATATACATATACAACTGTAGATGAAATGGAACTTTGACTTGATGACTGTGACTGGCTGACTGGCTGACTGACTGGATGACTGACTGGCTGACTGCCTGACTGACTGACTGGCTGGCTGACTGACTGACTGACTGACTGCCTGACTGACTGACTGACTGACTGACTGACTGACTGACTGACTGACTGACTGACTGACTGACTGACTGACCGACCGACTGGCCGGCTGACTGGTTGGGAGGAAAGTTGGTAGTTTGTTGGCTGTGTGACTTACTGTAATGAGGCTGCAGCCTCCTCTAGTGGTGGGACAAAGCACATCAGAGCCAGAGGAAGCTCTGATAAACAAGTAAAGAACAGAGAAGTTCAATTTCAAGTTTCTTCATTGGCCATATGTAGGTTAATATAAGGTCAACAGTACAATGAAATGTGTCAGACCAGAGAAGAGGTCAGCTAAGCAGTAAGAACACTAGTGACATATTTGCAAAGTGGAATGTTTAGGTGTTTATGAGACAGATAAGACATAACAAAGATAATATAGATAAAAAGACAAAGTTCAGATAAACAGATATATGTAGATCATATAGATAAGACAGACAAACAGATACAATTCAGATAAGAGAGATAAAGGAAGACAGATAAACAGACGTGTCACTCTAAGATGTGAATATCTATTGCCCTTTTACTGACAGATAACATGGTCTCCCACGTGTACGGCATTCTTCGTTACCATGGTGACAAAATGTATTATAGAATGTAAAATATTCCAAATGAAGAGACATTAAAAGGGAAGCCAATCAGGTTATCTCCCCCTGATGAGAGGAGGCTCTGGAGGAGCAGGGTTTTAAAGGAACCCGCCAACGTTTTGGGAAATTTGCTTACCATCTTCTCCAGAGAGAGACAAGAAGATAGATACCAGTTTCCTCTCGTGTGCGTTCAGTAGAAAGCTATCTGGCTGCATGTTAGCCTAGCTTAGCACAATGAATGGAAGCGGACATGACCGGTTAGCCTTCAGGAGAGGTGTTAGTTGGACAATGCCTAGGCTAACCGGTCATGTCTGCTGCCATTCATTGTGCTAAGCTAGGCTAACATGCAGCCAGATAGCTTTCTACTGAACGCATAGAGAGGAAACTGGTATCTATCTCCTTGTCGCTCTCTGGAGAAGACCGTAAGCTAATTCCCCAAAATGTTGGCGTGTTCCTTTAAAGGAGAGAGTGGTTCAGGAGGTGAAGCGGTCGTCTGGTAAACGGGAAAGTTCAGTAGTAATATGTGTGTGATGTGTTTCAATGAGCCTGGGTCACATGACAACAGTAGTAATATGTGTGTGATGTTGTGTTTCAATGAGCCTGGGTCCTACTGTATAACCAGGGGAAAATGTAATACGAATTTGGGCTCCTGATATGAAAGCTTGAAGAAATCATGAACTCCTGGTAGATAGAGAGACTCCTACAGAGTCTGAATGTGCTCCCATGGAGGTGAAGGCCATTCTGTGGGAGTCAGTGGTGCTTAGGCAGGCCTGTCTTCCCGCTCAGAAGACAACAAGTGCAGTTCCTCACAAACTCCTCCACATCTTTGTCTATGAGCCACCAGACTGTGTCTCTGTCTATATGACATTTACATGTACATTTAGTCATTTAGCTGACGCTTTTAGCCAAAGCAACTTACAAGTTCTATACGACAAGTCATCAGGAAGTGTCTATATGAGTCACCACACTGTGTCTCTGTCTATATGTCTATATGAGTCACCAGACTGTGTCTCTGTCTATATGTCTAGTCACCAGACTGTGTCTCTGTCTTTATGAGCCATCAGACTACAGTATGTCTCTGTCTATATGTCTATATGAGTCACCACACTGTGTCTCTATCTATAAGTCTATACGAGTCACCAGACTGTGTCTCTATCTATAAGTCTATACGAGTCACCAGACTGTGTCTCTGTCTATAAGTCTATACGAGTCACCACACTGTGTCTCTGTCTATATGTCTATATGAGTCACCAGACCGTGTCTCTGTCTATAAGAGCCACCAGACCGTGTCTCTGTCTATAAGTCTATACGAGTCACCAGACTGTGTCTCTGTCTATAAGTCTATACGAGTCATCAGACTGTGTCTCTATCTATAAGTCTATAAGAGCCACCAGACCGTGTCTCTGTCTATAAGAGCCACCAGACCATGTCTCTGTCTATAAGAGCCACCAGACCGTGTCTCTGTCTATAAGAGCCACAGACTGTGTCTCTGTCTATAAGAGCCACCAGACCGTGTCTCTGTCTATAAGAGCCACCAGACTGTGTCTCTGTCTATAAGAGCCACCAGACCATGTCTCTGTCTATAAGAGCCACCAGACCATGTCTCTGTCTATAAGAGCCACCAGACTGTGTCTCTGTCTATAAGAGCCACCAGACCATGTCTCTGTCTATAAGAGCCACCAGACTGTGTCTCTGTCTATATGAGCCACCAGACCGTGTCTCTGTCTATAAGAGCCACCAGACCGTGTCTCTGTCTATAAGAGCCACCAGACCGCGTCTCTGTCTACAAGAGCCACCAGACCGTGTCTCTGTCTATAAGAGCCACCAGACTGTGTCTCTGTCTATAAGAGCCACCAGACCGTGTCTCTGTCTATAAGAGCCACCAGACCGTGTCTCTGTCTATAAGAGCCACCAGATCGTGTCTCTGTCTATAAGAGCCACCAGACTGTGTCTCTGTCTATACGAGCCACCAGACCGCGGTGGCAGGTTGCCAGTGCGCCGATCGCTACCCCTGTGGCGTCACACATGACCAGGGTAGGGGGCGTCCAGGCTGTAGGGAGCTATAGGACAGGTGGCGATGTGAGCTGCAGCCTGGTGACCCATACCGCCCCCTGGCAGGTCGAGCTCCTGGTCCAGGTTGAGTCCTGCCTCAGCGGGTTGACGAAGGGGAGCTGTGGTATCCGAATACTGAGGCATGGAGATGGAGATCGTACTGTAGGTGGCCATTCCCAGGCAGGAGGACAGCTGGGATGGAGGCTGAGGTTCCAGCAGGGACAGGATGGACTCCCCATTGGACACGCTTGGCGCGCTGCCTAAGAACTCTCTCTCCTCAGCACTGAATGTGCCCTTCTCTGTATTTAGTGTGATTCTGTGTTGCTTGAACCGATTGAGTACCTGGGGCTAGGCGTGCGTCATACAGAGCTGTTGAGGACCCATTGTACTACCACGTCATCTAGGTACCCCAGACACCCCAGGGGTCCTGCCAGAATGAGCCACATTATCTTCTGACAACAGCAGGGTGCTGACGACAGCCCAAATAGGCCATTCGCTTATCCTGGAATACCCCCACGTGAGTAACAAAAGCGGTAAGGTCTCTGCTTTCCTCTGCCAGTTCTTCAGCATCTTACTGAAGACAGTAGACCTGCATCTTACTGAAGACAGTAGACCTCCATCTAACTGAAGACAGTAGACCTGCATCTTACTGAAGACAGTAGACCTCCATCTTACTGAAGACAGTAGACCTGCATCTTACTGAAGACAGTAGACCTCCATCTAACTGAAGACAGTAGACCTGCATCTTACTGAAGACAGTAGACCTCCATCTTACTGAAGACAGTAGACCTGCATCTTACTGAAGACAGTAGACCTCCATCTTACTGAAGACAGTAGACCTCCATCTTACTGAAGACAGTAGACCTCCATCTTACTGAAGACAGTAGACCTCCATCTTACTGAAGACAGACAGACAGTAGACCCTGGAAGTGGCTCATCAGCTCCTCAGCAGCAGCCTGTAGCAGGTTCAGGAAGTCACTCACCAGGGGCGCGAGGTGCTGCAGGACCAGCCTCCCAAAGGTCTTCGTGTCGCGTGACATCAGAGCAACCAGCCTGTAGTCATTGAGGGCACTTGGGCGTTCCCTTCTTGGTCACTGGTGTCACAAACGGGTCAATTGTGACAAGAAGGGAGTCTACAAGTGCAAGCAAATGAACAGAATACATTTTTTTTTAAATGTTTTTGGTCGATATTTTATTGTTTTTTTCCAGGCAGTCCGACTGGCAGAGAGAGAGAGGAAGTATGGGAGGATAGATGGGGGAAGACATTCGGCAAAGGTGGCTGGGTCCGGGAGTTGAACCCGGGACGGCCGTGTTGCACCGCAGTGCTGTACGTGGTGCGCCACCCTGGCGCCCCAGAATAATTTATTTTAACCTATATAACAAACACTCAATCAAAATAAACAATGAATATGTATGGATAAGAACCAGTGATGAATGCAGTGTATGGATGCGTGAATGGTGAAGTGTGGTGCGGTGTGGTGTAAGTAGGAAAAAGATAACTCAATGGGTGGTGGATAACCTGGTGAGGAGAGGAGATGGAGAAGAGGGAGAAGAGAGAGAGAGCAGGTTAACTAACCAGAGACACGTTTATAGACGGGCAGCTCTCAATGCCCAGGTGAGTCTAATTGGGCTGACGAGCCACCCACTCTGCCATGCTCCCTAGAGAGGCGGCAGACTCGCCAATAAGAAGGCAGTGGGTGGGGGCCGTCACACTGGGACCATGCAGGAGGTCTTCCACACCCAGGGCACCTTCTCCGATCTCTGGAATGATGCTGCTCCCAGCTGCCCGGCGTGCGCCTCCAGCACCACGTGGCCGGTGTCGTCTGGTCCTCTGGCCTGGTTGCTGCTGATCCTGGAGAGCTGCTTCCACACCTGGCTGGTAGTGATGGTCAGGGGTGGGGAGGGGTAGGAGAAAGCTGCTCCCTCTGGGGGTAGCGGACCGGAGGGGAGGGGGGGGGGGGGTGGTGCCTGTGAGTGGGGGTTGGGGTGAGTGAGAACAAGCTGCTGCTATCTGAGGCAGGGGGTTGTGGGGCATTGGTGCTGGTGGGTGGAGTGGTGGGGGTGAGGAGAGGGGGAGGACATTGTTGCTGGCATGTTGGGGCGGGGGGGTGGGGGGGGGGGGCTGAACACACACACATTCACACATACACTTTCAATAAAAATTATAATACATGGTGCATTTATATAGCGCTTTTATTCAAAGCGCTTTACAATTTTGTTCCTCACATTCACCCATTCACTCACACACCGATGGCGGAGGCAACCATGCAAGGTGCCAACCTGCACATCGGGAGCAATTAGGGGTTAAGTGTCTTGCTCAAGGACACATCGACACGCTGCCCGGGAGGAGCGGGAATCGAACTGGGAACCTTCCGACTACCAGACCACCGCTCCACTGTACCTCCTGAGCCACTGTCGCCCCTTTCACTCACACACACACACACACACACACACACACACACACACACACACACACACACACACACACACACACACACACACACACACACACACACACACACACACACACACACACACACACACACACACACACACACACACACACACACACACACACACACACACACACACACGCATGCACGCACGCACGCACGCACGCACGCACACACATACACACACACACACACACGCTCCTTTTGGGTAGTCTTGACCCGCTCTGTGTCCCTTGACATGAAAGCCCTATTTTTTTTATTTTTATATTCAGCATCTCTTTAAGGTCCCCATTAATCCAGGGCATGTTGTTGGGAAAGCAGCATGTTTCGGTGGGTAGTACAGTGCCCTCCTCACAGAACCTCATGTCATCCATAATACAGTGCCTGGAGTCCATCAATGTCCTCACCGTGAACCCTCTCTCAAACGAGAACTCCACCTCCGCTCCTCTGCGACGTCATCCGTCCACTGCGTTACGTACCTGCTGGCGGCTGGCCGCCTCCTGATAACAGGCCTGTATGAGTGTCGGCACAAGCTTCATTAGGTCGTGCTCTGATCCACCGGGGGAGGGGTGGAACTGCCCCCCTTAACCCTTTCACTGCCACACGACAGAAGGTTAACCCTTTACTATCACACTACCGACGGTCTACCGACACTACCGATTGTCGCAGTGAAAGGGTTAACCGTTTGGTAGTGCGGCAGTGAAAGGGTTAACATTAGCATACAGCAGGTCCCGCGATTCTATTGTCTTATTCTATAGGGGGGGGGGGGGGGGGGGGGGGGGGGGGTGTGTAGTGGTTACGTCATTGTTGTTTTTTACGGCCCGGACCACCTCGCTTGAAATTTGCAATGTATTTCCAATGGAGACATTTGTAAAAATCGTCTCGTTTAAAACTAATAAAGCATAAACATCGGCATGGTGTACCTTTCTGTGTGTATTCGTCCACAATCGATAGCTCGCATGAAACAATTAGCAATTGATCGTAAAATAATTACGTTGGATTTTATTTCAACCAAAAATGCTCAAACAATAATGTTAGTGAGAGAAGGGAACAAATTTTGTGCAAAAATGGAAAGCTTGCCAATGTTCACGAGGCAGAATCATTACAATAGCCGATAATACATTTTCCCAATGATAAATCCCTAAACGGGTGGACCGGTCCAAAGTGACATCAGACTACACCTCCCTATTACTCTATTACAGGTCACGTACGGGGTGAAGTTAGTCTGGGTTTTGGATAACTTAACCATTTCACTACCACACTACACACGGTTAACCATTTCACTATCACACTACAAACGGTTAACCATTTCACTATCACACTACAAACGGTTAACCATTTCACTACCACACTACAGAAGGTTAACCCTTTAGTTAACCAACTGTAGTGTGGTAGTGAAAGGGTTAACCTTCGGTAGTGTGGTCGTGGAAGGGTTAACATGGTTGAAGTCACCATTAATCATGATGGGGCGACAGTGGCTCAGGAGGTAAATTGGTCATCTGGTAATCGGAAGGTTTCCGGTTATCAATTCCAGGCTCCTTCCAGCAGCGCGTCGAAGTGTCCTTGAGCAAGACGCTTGACCTCTAACGGCTCCTGATGAGCAGGTCGGCACCCTGCATACTTGCCTCCGCCTTCCGCGTGTGAATGCGTGAGTGAATGGGTGAATGTGAGGCATACGTTGTAAAGCGCTTTGAAAGCTGTTATATAAATGCAGTCCATTTACCATGAAGGCATCTGGGCGTTCTTCTCTGTAGTCCTGCAATTGTGGAACGTAAACAATGGGGTGTGTGAATTCTCGTGGCAAATAGTAGGGCTTCAAACTCACAGCCAGCAACTCTGTGTCTGGGGGAGCAGACGCGTTCCTTTACAGTAATCTGACCAGGATTACACCAACGAGAGTTAACAAAAACAGCAAGCCCTCCGCCTCTCCTCTTACTACCGCTCTGTTTATCCCACATCACCATGAAACCGTCCAGTTAAACTGTACAGTCCAGTGTGTTTTCATTCAGCCATGACTCTGCGAAAAACACTGCAAAACATGGAGAACGAGAGATGGGGAGGGAGAGAGAGAGAGAGAGAGATACGGGGGGGGAGAGAGAGAGTGAGAGATAAAGAGAGAGATAAAGAGAGAGAGCGATAGAGATAGAGAGAGGGAGAGAGAGAGAGAGAGAGAGAGAGAGAGAGAGAGAGAGAGAGAGAGAGAGAGAGAGAGAGAGAGAGAGAGAGAGAGAGAGAGAGGGGGTGGTAGTAAACGTGGTATGTTGTCCTCAGTCCATTTGGATGGTAATATTCAGTCAATTACATTTCCTTCAACATCATTAAACTGAGATGGGCCCAAAAGAAAACCACTGGCTTCTAGATGAGGGTCAGTCAGAGAGTGTGTGTGTGTGTGTGTGTGTGTGTTTGTGTGTGTTTGTGTGTGTGTGTGTGTGTGTGTGTGTGTGTGTGTGTGTGTGTGTGTGTGTGTGTGTGTGTGTGTGTGTTTTTGTGTATAGTGCGGATCCACAGGGGGTGCCAGGGTGGTCAATTTCCCCCAGAATCGTGTTGCCCCTTCACCTCCTCCATGTGCACACACACACAACACACACACACACACACACACACACACACACACACACACACACACACACTCACACACACACACACTCACACACACACACTTCCTGGTTTGGGAATAGCACTGCACAAGACCGAAGCAGACTACAAAGAGTGACACGTTCAGCCGAACGCACAATTGGAGGGGGGCTCCCCACCCTCCAGAACATTTACAACAAGCGTTGCAAGGGCAAGGCTAAGAGAATCATTAAAGACTCCAGTCACCCGAACAACTGCCTCTTTGAACTGCTGCGGTCAGGCAAGCGATACCGGAGTCTCAAGGCGAGCACAGAAAGACTCAGAAGAAGCTTCTATCCCCAGGCCATCAGGCTGCTAAACGAACAATGAACACTACACAACAACAACCACCAAACGCACATAGCACACACATCCACACGCACACACTCACTTTAAACAAACACACTGTAGCACCCACTCCACACACTTTATAGCACACACCCACTTTAAACAAACACACTGTAGCACCCACTCCCCACACTTTATATTTATTGATGAAGGATTGCACTACAACTCGTACACCTTACTGTAAATTGTACCTAAATTGTACCTCATCCCATTTCTGCTTTGCACTATATAGTACTGTACATTAGTACACTGCATAGTATTGTATATTATATGGTAACTCAGAACATTGTACATATGTCTATACCGAACACTGTGACACTCATTTTCTTCTTCTAAATTACATGCTATACTATGTTATTTGATACTATCTTGTCTAGCACAGTCTCTGGAGCGTAACAGTAAGAAGCATTTTGTATGAAAGTATTCTGTACTTCTGTATGACAACTATTAAAGAAACTTGAAAACTTGAAACTTGAACACACACACACACACACACACACACACACACACACACACACACACACAAACACAAACACACACAAACACAAACACACACACTCACACACAAAGTGCTCCATTTAATTTCAAAACCTCATTAATAAACTCAGTGTTTTATCGTATATAATGTTAGTTGTTACATTGTGGCCTATATCTGTCTGTAGCTTCTATAACCAACCAAACCAATCTTTCACCCTAACCATAACCAATCTGTAACGAACCCTAACCAATCTGAAATTAACCCTAACCAATGTGTAACTAACCTTAACCAATCTGTAACTAACCCTAACCAATCTGTAACTAACCTTAACCAATATGTAACTAACCCTAACCAATCTGTAACTTACCCTAACCAATCTGTAACTATCCCTAACCAATCTGTAACTAACCTCTCACATATTTCCCCTAACCCTAAACAATATACTGTACGCCTACCTCTAATGTAATATGTCGCCATAACTCTAACCAATATGTATTTGAACAGACATGTGTAACTATAGCCTGGCTGTTTCTCCATTAAAGGGGACTTACACTAAATTTAATAATGCATGCATACACAGTAAATTTCGCAGAGTAAATTTTACTCAAACTGAGTACATTTTACTCAAAATGTACTAAGTTTGAATAAAATTTACTCTGCGAAATTTACTGTGTACATGTATGGTATTCCTGTGATCTAAGACAGCCATAATAGTTTCAAGTTTCAAGTTTCAAGTTTCTTTAATAGTTGTCATACAGAAGTACAGAATACTTTCATACAAAATGCTTCTTACTGTTACGCTCCAGAGACTGTGCTAGACAAGATAGTATCAAATAACATAGTATAGCATGTAATTTAGAAGAAGAAAATGAGGTCACAGTGTTCAGTATAGATATATGTACAATGTTCTGAGTTACCATATAATATACAATACTATGCAGTGTACTAATGTACAGTACTATATAGTGCAAAGCAGAAATGGGATGAGGTACAATTTAGGTACAATTTACAGTAAGGTGTACGAGTTGTAGTGCAATCCTTCATCAATAAATATAAAGTGTGGGGAGTGGGTGCTACAGTGTGTTTGTTTAAAGTGGGTGTGTGCTATAAAGTGTGTGGAGTGGGTGCTACAGTGTGTTTGTTTAAAGTGGGTGTGTGCTATAAAGTGTGTGGAGTGGGTGCTACAGTGTGTTTGTTTAAAGTGAGTGTGTGCGTGTGGATGTGTGTGCTATGTGCGTTTGGTGGTTGTTGTTGTGTAGCGTTCATTGTTCGTTTAGCAGCCTGATGGCCTGGGGATAGAAGCTTCTTCTGAGTCTTTCTGTGCTCGCCTTGAGACTCCGGTATCGCTTGCCTGACCGCAGCAGTTCAAAGAGGCAGTTGTTCGGGTGACTGGAGTCTTTAATGATTCTCTTAGCCTTGCCCTTGCAACGCTTGTTGTAAATGTTCTGGAGGGTGGGGAGCCCCCCTCCAATTGTGCGTTCGGCTGAACGTGTCACTCTTTGTAGTCTGCTTCGGTCTTGTGCAGTGCTATTCCCAAACCAGGAGGTGATGTTGCCAGTCAAGATGCTCTCTATTGTACATGAGTAGAAGTTCTTAAGGATCTTCTGACTGACTTGGAACTTCCTTAGGCGCCTGAGGAAGTAGAGGCGTTGTCGTGCCTTCTTCACAACACTGTCAATGTGTGTGGTCCATGTCAAGTCCTCGGATATGTAGGCTCCGAGGTACTTAAAGCTGTTGACTCTCTCAACCGGTGCCCCGTCGATGCTGAGGGGGCTGTAGTCCTTGACCCCCGACCTCCTGAAGTCCACAATAATATATTGAGTGAAAATGAGTTAATTGAGTTAATATATGAGTGAAAATGAAAAACACTCCCAAATCCAAAAACTAAAAAGCTAAAACTCAAACTAGTGATGTCATCAGATACAGTCTGAAGCTGCTCCGTAGACAATGAATTGGGAAAGATGGTATACATTACACTTAACTTAATTACACTTTACATAATGTTCTGATTATAGGTAACCTTGGTAGGCTACTAGCTTGATACTAGCTTGATACTAGCTTGGTACTTGATACTAGTGTAGACACCTGAAAATGTATGACTATTATTCAATGTGTCTAACGCTAATCCTTTGCATTCCCTGTGTTCACGAGGACGTTGTGTAACCGGCTGACCGCTCTTGATCATCCCTACCCTGACATTGACACTTAACTTGCTGCTCTCTTTGATTTTCCCTATCCTAACATTGACGCTTCATAGTGGGACAGGATACAGGTGCCGCCAGGAGCGCTGGTGGTCACGTTGGGCAGAGAGACACAGGTGAAGAAGAATGGGTTCAGAGCGCGGTGCCGAGGGAGGGGCTTCCTCTTCAACGTTTTCCACAGAGGG
>NC_140182.1:27101619-27104119 GCF_963971535.1 Notolepis coatsorum
CGATTGTGAGGATTAAGCCAACCACCCTACCTATCTTCAAGGGCTGTAAAAGAGAGTATCACAGATGGAGGAAAGGCAAGGGGAGCCATCTGGATCAGCGGAAGTCAAGAAGATTCTGCTCTTGGACAGTGTGGATGACAAGATTTCAAAGGAGCTCAGGCTATCAACCTACAACACTGCTGAAGAGATATTCAGAGTCATGGAGAATAGGTATGGAAACAAGTCAACCATCACCATAGAAATACTGGAGGAGCTGGAGAAAATACCACCTGTGAGGGGAAACCAGCCAAGGAGAGTAATCGACCTCATACAGTGTGTGGAAAAGGCCCTGGCAGATCGCACAGATTTGGGAAACTCTGGTGCCATAAACAACCCACTGGTAATTAAATCTATAGAGAGCAAGCTACCTGACTTTGTTAAAAGAGACTGGCTAATCCTCATGGTTGATCCAATGAACAATGTAACTCCAGACAACCACTTTAACATGCTCTTGAAGTTCCTGAAAAATCAAGAAGAAATCCTCGAGCGGCTTGAGCAGCTAAGGATTGTGGAACGGACGGACAGACCAGACCATCCTGAGAAAAGGTATGAGAGAAAATATGCTGCTACAAGAACCACAAAGAAAGGAGAGCTGGAAGATGGGTGTGTTGTATGTGGTGATGAAAGGCACAGTAACAAGATATTCTTCTGTTGAAAATTTAAAGAGCTGAAGCTACCTGAAAATAGAGCATGCAGCAAATGTCTTGGATGTCATGACAGGAATGAATATTGCAGAGACACTTTCCTTTGCAGAAATATAGACTGTAAAAAAGGAGGCTGCATCCCAGATCACCATTACTGGCTCTGCCCAAGAGGAGAATTTAAGAAGGGCAATGAGAAGAGTGGAAAAGGCAGCAGAGAAAAGAGCAAGCTGACAGATGAACAGGAGCATTTTCTGTCAGAGCTTCCCCAGATCTTGCAGAACGGTGCACAAAGGCTTTCACCAACAAAACAATGATGGGCAGCACTGGGAGAGACCAGTCAAAGCTATTGGAGAGAAATGGCCTGTGTGAACTCCCTGTCATCATGATGCTGATTGGAATTGGAACTCTGGTGGACCTTGCTTCAGACACTAACTACATTACCCATAAGGCTGCGGACAGACTAAGGTTACAGAGTGAGAAGATAACCTTAGTTGTGCATGGGGTTGGTGGAATGACCATGAAGGTGGACACTGAAAGATATATCCTCAGAGTCAGAGTTAAGACTCCTAAAGGAACAGAGAGATCTCATGAGCTTGTCTGCTATGGCCTGGATGAGATCGCTAAAATCCACAAAGTGATTGAACCTGAGAAGCTGCAGAAATTCTTCCCAGAGGTCAAGCTTGAAGAATTGAAGAGGCCAGAGGAAGTTGAACTTCTCATCAGTCACAGAGAGGGAAGACTCTCTCCACAGAGGGTGAGAGTTGTTGGAGACCTCGTTTTGTGGGAAAGCCCCTTGGGAAAGACAGTGGGCGGAGCACACCCGGACTTGTTTGAGGAAGTGGAGGTGGGAGCTCATGAGTCCAAAACACACTTTGCCCGCTCCATGAGAACAGCTGCTGTCAAGTATGAGGAGATCATCAGAAGCCCCACAACTGAGACAGCCCAGCAACATGTGACTCAGGGAAAATTGACAGCTGCTAGTAACATCGAGTTCCTGGAGTGGTGGAGGTGGGACAGCATTGGGGCAGCCTGTGAGCCAAGGTGTGGAGGATGTAGATGTGGAAATTGCCAATCAGGAGGGAAAGAAATGACCCTGGCAGAGGAAAGAGAGCTTGAAATCATCAAAGAAGGCCTCATCTACATCAAGGACGATTCTCACACATCTCCACACTGGGATGCAAAGTACCCATGGACTGAAGACCCTGCCTCTCTCCCCAACAACAGAAGTGCAGTGCAGGCCACATTCTGGAGGACAGAAAACAACTGAGCAGAGAACCAGAGTGGCAGATCGCATATGCAACCCAGGTCCATGAAATGGTTGAACGAGGCGCAGCCATGAAACTCACTGAAAAAAATCATGAGTGACTGGAAAGGACCAGTGTGGTATGTAAGCCACTTAGTGGCGCCAAACCCTCATTCAATCAACACCTGTACGGCTTGTGTGGAATAGCAGCCAGACATTTTAAGGACTAAGCATAGATGATCTTCTGCTAAAGGGACCTGATGTTCTCAACCCAATCAGAGCTGTTCTGCTGAGATTCAGAAGAAGTGTGCATGCAGCTCTAGGAGACATCAAGAAGATGTACAACTCAGTGTGGTTGGAGGAGCGCGAGATGCATCTGCACAGGGTTCTCTGGAGAGACAGCCCAGAGGAGGAGATAAGTGACTATGCCATCACAAGAGTAAACATCGGGGACAGACCAGCAGGTTGCATCGCGCAGCTAGCTATGTGAGAGACAGCGAGGCTGGCCACCTTTGCTCACTTGGAAGAGGAACGCAGAGTCCTTGAAGAGGATAGTTATGTGGATGACATCTTA
>NC_140182.1:27109119-27111619 GCF_963971535.1 Notolepis coatsorum
GAAAGAAAGAAAGAAAGAAAGAAAGAAAGAAAGAAAGAAAGAAAGAAAGAAAGAAAGAAAGAAAGAAAGAAAGAAAGGAAAGAAAGAAAGAAAGAAAGAAAGAAAGAAAGAAAGAAAGAAAGAAAGAAAAGAAAGGAGAAAGAAAGAAAGAAAGAGAAAGAAAGAAAGAAAAGAAAGAAAGAAAGAGAGGAGAAAGAAAGAAAGAAAGAGAGGAGAAAGAAAGAAAGAAAGAGAGGAGAAAGAAAGAAAGAAAGAAAGAAAGAGAGAGAGAGAGAGGGAGAAGAAGAAAGAAAGAAAGAAAGGAAAGAAAGAAAGAAAGAAAGAAGAAAGAAAGAAAGAAAGAAAGAAAGAAAGAAAGAAAGAAAGAAAGAAAGAAAGAAAGAAAGAAAGAAAGAAAGAAAGAAAGAGAGGAGAAAGACATAATGAGAGGAGAGAAAGAGAGAAAGAGATGAGAGAGAAAGAGAGAAAGAGAAGAGAGAGAAAGAAAGGAAGAGAGGGATGGGAGTAAGAGCTGGAACAAAAGCAGGATTCACCTGCTAGGAGAAACATATGCCTCATCACACACACACACACACACATAAACACACACACACACACACGCACGCACGCACACACACACACACACACACACGCACGCACGCACGCACGCACACACAGACACACACACACACTTATCTCTCTCTCTCCCTTTCCCTCACTCATCTCCTCCTCTTTCACTCTCTTCCACTCTAAATACCATTTTTCTCCTCTAATCTCATCCTCCCTTCTGCCCTCCTCTCCTCCCACCCTCCCCCCTCTCTCTCTCTCTCTCTCTCTCTCTCTCTCTCTCTCTCTCTCTCTCTCTCTCTCTCCTCTCTCTCTCTCTCTCTCTCTCTCTCTCTCTCTCTCTCTCTCTCTCCTCAACCTTCTTTTAGAGCAGAGCATGATGCCAGTTGTTTGGCTGGCAGTTGTTTTAACCCTTTATTAAAAGATGTAATCCAGAATCCTTGACCTACATGTGTTAAATACACCGAAGGGTTCAGTATCTTACTGTATATTCTGAAATATTCTTAATTAATAGATTCATAAGGTTGTATTTGTCTGTATTTGTACTCAGAGTACAGATGTGACTAACTTCAGTGACCACAACAACAAATCATTTACACACATTGGACGTTACATTAGCTCTCAGTTATATCAACGTAACACTATCCACACATTACCACACATTACCACACATTACTACACATTACCACACATTACCACACATTACTACACATTACTACACATTACTACACATTCAAACTCAATCAGTAAATATCATGTATTAATATATCAAATGTATATATAATGAATACAATTATATAATTAATATATATAATATATATACAATTAATATATATTATGTAATATATACAATTAATATATAATGAATACAATTATATAATTCATATAATTCATAATAATATATATATATATATATATATATATATATATATATATATATATATATATATATATATATATATAAAAAAAAATCCAAATTAAGGTTTCTGTAGAGGAGCAGATTCTGTGTGTGTGTGTGTTTGTGTGTGTCTGTGTGTGTGTTTGTGTGTGTGTGTGTGTGTGTGTGTGTGTGTACGCATGTGCGTGTGTGTGTGTGTGTGTGTGTGTGTTTGTGTGTGTGTGTGTGTGTGTGTGTGTGTGTGTGTGTGTGTGTGTGTGTGTGTGTGTGTGTGTGTGTGTGCGTTTGAAACAGATGGGGACGTTGACAGTAGTGTGACACTGCTGATACACACACAGACACACACACACAAATATACACGCACATACACACACACACCTATACACACACCTATACACACACACACACGCGCACACACACACACACACACACACACACACACACACACACACACACACACACACACACACACACACACACACACACACACACACACACTCACACACACACACACACACACACATAGCAGATGTTCCAATGTAACAACATCAGGAGAAGGAAGAGGAAAAGAGGAGGAGAAGGAAGAGGAGGTTAAAGAAGGAGAGGAAGAGGAGGTTAAAGGAGAGGAGGATAAGGAAGAGAAGGTTAAAGAAGGAGAGGAGGAGAAGGAAGAGGAGGTTAAAGAAGGAGAGGAGGAGAAGGAAGAGGAGGTTAAAGAAGGAGAGGAGGAGAAGGAGGTTAAAGAAGGAAAGGAGGAGAAGGAAGAGGAGGTTAAAGAAGGAGAGGATGAGAAGGAGAAGGAGGTTAAAGAAGGAGAGGAGGATAAGGAGGTTAAATAAGGAGAGGAGGAGGAGGAAGAGGAGGTTAAAGAAGAAGAAGAGAAGGAAGAGGAGGTTATAGAAGGAGAGGAGGGAGAAGGAAGAGGAGGTTTAAGAAGGAGAGGAGGAGAAGGGAGGGGGTTAAAGAAGAAGAGGGCGAAGGAAGAGGATGTTAAATAAGGAGAGGAGAAGGAAGAGGAGGTTAAATAAGAAGAGGAGGAGAAGGAAGAGGAGTTTA
>NC_140182.1:27116619-27143552 GCF_963971535.1 Notolepis coatsorum
TATTGTTATCACAGTTGTGTTCGGTCACGTACTCACCGTTTGTCACTTGTATTTACCAGTGAGTCCGTTCCTCTTGTTTTATAGCAACACTATACTATCACTGACATCTAAGAAGGATCCCCCCTTGAACGGCCCTTCTAAGGTTTCTCCCCTCCACATTGCCTGTGGTGCTTTTTTCCTATTGCTAGGTTTTTAGTGAGTTTTTCCTTACCTTCGTGTGGGGTATGTCTGGGAGTGTTGCATTAATACATTTTTATTTATTTTACATTTTATTTTGGATTTCCTGGTGTTTTTGTCTTTGTTCTTGATTTATTGTGATGTTTCTTCTTGGCTTGTTTAAAGAAGACGTGTCCGGCCCATGGGGACATTAACGTGTGTTGTCGGGCCTTACAAATACATTTGATTTGATTTGATTTGTATAGTAGGTACTCAAGTCCAGGACGCGTGAACACTTAAGGCAACTAACATGCACAACACGCGTTTCTCTGATTGGCCAGCGCTCTCCTTCGTGAATACCTGCCGCTCTACGGTCGTTCCCTACACCGGAGACATGAGCCTCCAACGAGTGACGCGTCTCTCTTCTGATTGGCCGAGCGCCTTCCGCGTTTCTCTGATTGGCCGAGCGCGGCTCCCCCTTAAGCTCCAGGAGAGAGGAGAGAGGCTGAAAACCCGCAGTTCTTGCCCGAGCCCGGATCCGATTTTTCTGATGAATACCCCCAAAACATGGAGGTCCCGAACGCATGGACGTATTGATTGCGCCGTAACGAATCATTAAAAAAATATACCGTTAACTTGAATATGTTGTGCCTTTACACATATGTTGGATTATGTAATTGGTTTGTCATGACAAACTAATACAAAAATCGCGATTTACCCGGTGGCTACAACAACACACAGTGTATGTAGAACATGGTACAGTAAGTGGGGAGTGTAAACGCTTATAGTTAAAGACAGTAGAGCTTGCGTACGTTCGATAGGGCTTTGATTCAAACCGATGCATGAGATGAGGTTCTATATGTAGAACATGGTACAGTAGGCGTGTAGTGTAAACAGTGATTCGCACCCCCACAATGTACAGTGATTCAAACCCCCTCAATGTACAGTTTCTGACAGCTCGGCTGCGTTGTCGCGCGAAATAACGTTATGAGTGAATCTGGTAGTTGTTTTGATAAATATGTTGTTTTGATAAATATGTATTCTACGGATTCGAACATAACATTACATTTCCGCGAGCAGCCTATTTCCGCGAGCAGCCTTGCTTGGCGTTTGAGTGCCGTCAAAACGAAAATGCGCATGCGCGCGTTACCGGCGTAGGGGGAAAACGAGCCGTAGCGTCACGTGGGGTCAGTTGGCCAATCAGAGCAATGCGGAAGCACATGTTAGTTGCCTTAAGTGTTCACGCGTCCAGGACTGGGACTTGGACTCAAGCATTGACTGCATTCGGACTCGGATGGTGCAGACTGGGACTCAGACTTGTTGATAATTGATAAATATAGTTATTTCTTTTGTTATAGGCCCTAATCATTTGGCATAAGATATTGATGGCTAGTGCATTTGTTTGGCTATTGTGTCACAAAGTAAATAAAATCCCCATTGAAACGGTGACCGCTGTGTCATTTATGTTTAATGTAGACCTTTTTTTATTTGTACGTCAGCTCTTTGACTGCCAGAGTGGAGTGGACTCAACCTTGACGACTTGGACTCGGACTCGGACTAGGGTAATGGGGACTCGACTCAGACTCGACTCGGACTTGACTCAGGCTCTTCTTTGGTGACACGGACTTGGACTCGAACACTGGGGACTCGAGACTCGACTAGGACTCGAGATTTAGTGACTCGACTACAACACTGCTCCCAACAAAGGACGACCTCCCAGATGGTTCTATGTAACAGACCAGGTTACAGCTTCCGTATAACATCAGTGGTTACCGTTGAAACACAGTCTCCACTCTCCACCCTCCCCGCTGCACTGGACTACAGGGTCCCCCTCCACCTCCAACCACCACACACACCCCTACTCTAAGGCAATGAGCTGACTGGGAAGAATGTTGAATATGAATATTATCTGTCTAATTTCCAGTGGATCCATCTGACCTTCGAACCCAAAGGCTCTGCTCGCCTCGTCAGCAGTTTAAAACGGGTGTTATCTTGCCGTATATCACATGTGAGACTTTATTACTCAAGTTATAATATATGAGATCAGTGCCTTTGTACGTAAAGACTACTCCCATTATGTCCTCGATCAACCGCTTCATACAGCAACCTTCTTTCTAGACTGATGACCATGTATTTCTGAAACCACACAATGGATTTACAATTAATTTCATGGGTCTGTGGTCCTTTAAAAGGGACATTGTAGGAATGCAATAATGATAGCGTAGACGGAGTCGTGTTCCGATGCAAAAACACTAGTTTATTACACACTCTACTGTCACACAAACAACACTTCCATTCATCTTTCACTCGTCTCTCTTTAACTATCCCCCGCTAAGGGTCACGGGAGATGTAGTAAACACCACAATAGGCTAGAATGCCGTGAATTATGACCCAGTAGCCACTACAACATTTCATTTATATTTTCAAAAATATTATACAATTTCCTTGAATCTCTTGAAAATGTTTGTTAGGTTTATTGCAAAGAAACTCTGAATCTCTTTTTAATAATGTATTTTCCAGCTGCTCTTTCTTCTCTTGTATTGAACCAGCCGTATTTGGTGAGTGGAGCAACAGACCAAATGATAAATTAATTATTTCCTTCCTTGCCTGGCCAACCAAGAGTACAAACTACTTTTACACACTGTGCAGTACATCAGTGGTTCCAGAAAAAACAGCTAATCGATTAATTAAAGCTCATTTATTGCTTGTGTCCCCATTGTGACATTACAGATGGTAATTATTCACAGCTTATTAAACATAAATAACAGCTTATTTTAGGCTTGTTGATGGAGTAATAATAATGATAATAAACGTTATTTATATAGCACCTTTCATACAAGAATTGCACCCCATAGTGCTTATAAATAATTTGCAGAATAAAAGCAATGCAGAGAATAAGAAAAAGGGTAAAAGCAATGCAGGTAATAATAATACAAATATTGACTCACAGTTAAAAGATGGATGTTTAAAGTTACTTGTTTTATTTGTCCATTTTGATTGATTATCCTGTCATTAATTTAGTTCCATTGTATATTCCATTGTTATTTTTTGCATAACATTTTAGATGCTAAATCCATTAAAAGAAAAACACCTATTTTCCATAACAAGTGAAATTACGAAAGGCGATGGAATCTGAGTTACAAGGTGACAACCTGTCCAGTTAGTATTTTCTTTTAATGTCTAATGTTATTATATATATATATATGGATTATATTTCATATCATTGTTTAATGTGTCATGGTTTGTGACATATTCAGCAGCTCTGTAGAATTACAAGCTTCCTCAGGTCAATCTGGGTCAAGCCTACTACACACAGTCATCTAGAGAATTCATATCAATCTGGATTACATTTACTCATTTATCTGATGCTTTTATCCAAAGCGACATACAAGTTCTGTACAACAAGGCAGCAGGAATGGTACACAGTGAACCATTTTGTTAATATTTTTTTACCATATCTACTTATTTTCACGTACAATTTCCACACTTTGGGGTCAGAAAAGAACCAGAATTTAAATGCACAGTTTCACTCAATGAACGTGTTCTTTTACATGTTCTTCACAGAAAATGAGCCAAGGGTTGAGGTTAAAAATAATGAATTGTATCATTTCTTTTTTATCAACATTGAAAACGTGTCTGAAAGACCTGAACACCACACAGGGGTTAAAGGACTGCAGTAAGTGGAGACCTCAGTCTTAATGCCTCGTCCTGTCAGTGTGACGGGGCGTGGCCAGGTCCTTAACACATTGGTCGCCAAAAACGACTTACACCGGTTTTGCCCGCCATGCGTTGAACACCAACAATGGCATACGCCGTTTTTGGGATCAATATAAAAAAAATTTGCCATGGCATTCCTAATTCATCCAGCCAACCTCCGGACTCCAGCGGGACCCTGTATGAGATTGCAACGCCTCAATACCGCCGCCTGGTGGATGGTCGGGCGAGTTACACTCTCGCCAAAACCGGAAGTGCCGATCGGTGCGTCGAGGAAATCCCTCCGGCAGTCACATCTTGTTACGGGACTCCAGACAAACACTATAGTGCATTTGGATCGCTTTCTAAACTTAATAATCGATATTATTTTGGCGTTTATTGCGCCATACAAACCGGAAATGGATGTAGGAGATCGGCATCAAATAATTGGGATCTTTCTCCTCCAGTCTCATCGGCGCACGGTAAGAGGACACTAATGTTATTTTCAGCCCGATTGTTTATTAATTTCACTGCAAACCATCTGATCAATATATCAACCCATACTAAATAAAGTTGTTACTGACGATCAAGGAATTATAAGCGACCCCCCCCCCTTTCCTTCACGCATGATGAAGCATAATGTATAACGATCATATACATTTGAATTTTTTAATATAGCGAGTATAGGAAAGAAACGCCAATCAATAATCTATATATGCTTCAGGGCCTATAACTACTGTTTTTGGAATTACAGCAGAAAAGATTAAAAACATACTTATATTCTCGACACTAGTAACACAACAATGTTACTAGAATGTTACTGTAATAAAGTCTTCAATCAATCAACTAGGCAAAATCTGCATATGGCTCGCAGACAACAAACTATCATTACACATGGGCAAAACAGAGTCCATTCTCTTCGGTTCAAATAACAAACTCAGCAAGACCGACGGCTTCTCGGTTACAGTGGGTGACAATATTGTCACAAGGAAAGATGAAATTACCTACCTGGGTTCCATCCTAGAGGCTAATCTTTCCTGTGACAAAATGGCATCCAATGTAATAAAAAAAAGTCAACCAACGAACTCGATTCTTGTACCGGATCTCCTCTCTGGTAAACAAGAATAACCTGAAGACTCTGGCAGGAGCACTCATTCAAGGGTACTACGAGTATGCTTGCACCTCATGGTACCAAAGCACCTCAAAGGCACTAAAAAACAAATTACAAACATTTCAAAACAAGCTAGTCAGACTACTGCTTGACCTGACTCCTAGAACCCACCTCACCCCTGCCCACTTTGACAACCTAGGATGGCTTAGAGTAGACAACAGAGTACAGCAACTTGCAATGGGCCTGGGCCCTCATGTATCAACCTGACTTACGCACAGATATGTGCTTAAGCCGTGCGTACGACCATTCTTAAGCAAAGTGTGGGATTTATCTATTTGAACTTGTGCTTGACTTTGTGCGTATATTTAAGCACAGGTCGGACCATGCGTAGGTGGCGCCGGTGGTAGAATATTTTCACAACGCGGAAATAAGCACTGACTGTGCTCTGCGTAACTCAACTCGTTATTATTTTGCGCATATATTGCAGAAATACGGGACGTTTTGATTATATTTGAAAGGCTTTGCCATTGTTAAATGTAATAAGTGGAACCCCGAAGCTGTAAGCAGAATACAAGTCATATGAACACCCACGATATAAAAACGCATTGCAATTAGAACAGACAGAGGTTATTTGTTGAGTGTATGTGTATACAAAACCCTTGCAATAAATGTGTCTTATGAATGAAAAGCATACATGCTCTGGACACAGAGCATATATCGTGTGGGTGATATTGCAGAATTTCACTTATTTAGTTTTACAATGTCAAAGCCTAAATCAAAACGTTCCCGTATTTCTGCAATCTATGCGCAAAATAATAACGAGTTGAGTTCTAACAAAGAACGTATTACATGCTGGTAGGCTGATAGAGTAAACTATGATATGAATATGAATATGATATGATCATATAACTACTGGTCCGTCCGCGAGGATATCGAGGACTCGGATAGCCATTAAGCCATTTGAGAATATAGGCGGCCTATAGCCTATACATATTATTTAATGTTTTCATAAGCGTAAAGATAAAACAGCTAGATTAATGATCAAGTTAGTTTACTGTATGCAGGCTTCGCAGGGCTGTGTGTTATATATGCGCAAGTTACTGTTGCATAATGTAGGCTGGCTGCTATTATATGTAATTCATAGGCTACCTAATACCAACAACAAAATGGATTGTATCATATGCCTCTACACACATTATATTATACACATCATATTATATCTTGGTTCGGCAGCGCCTCTGTGAACAATCTCTCAGAGTTTGCTCCATCAATAAACACGCATTTTGGCTGATAATGTGCCGGTGACCGGAGTCTCATTCAGGCCTAATTGTATTTAATTCAATTGTAATGTTATTACTGGGGTATCTAAAACATCACAATGTAGATCAGGGTTATCCACTGAAGCCATAATGACTCTGATCAGAACCACGGGCTCATGACGAGCGCACACAATAGGCATTGTAGAGCGCAGAGTTGGCGTGCTGAAATGGATTTAATTTCAGTCATTACAGCTTAATGTCGGGTCATCTCTTGTCATTTATTTCTGTCAATGTGCTGGTTCTGTAGCAGGACTGGGTCAGTCAACATCCTTGGCTCCCGGCGCACCGAAGATTATACGTTCAAGTTCGGTTGGACCTCGGTGATCAATCTCGCTCTCAGTGGAAGTCTCTCAGAGTTCGCTTGGGTTAGTCCACTTTTCCACATTTCATGGGGGTGGTCCATTACCGTATGGTTAATCGAGGCGGTTCTGGTATGCAAATACGTGAAAGTGTGCACGAGCCTCGGCGTAGGACCAAGGTGATATTTATCATGACAGGTGTGCGTAGGACCTGTGTACGCACGTGTGTTGAATCCCGTTTTTTTTGTGCGTGCACACATTCTAAAATCTGTGCTTAAGTATGGAAATAGAACATTTTCTACGTCACGTTGATGAATGAGGGCCCTGGTCTACAAGATACACTACGCGACCAAGGTACCCATGTACATGTCAAAATACTTCCCAAAGGTCAGTGAATACCACGATCACAACACCAGAGGGAGCTCCACAAATCATGTTAAACCCAGATTCGGCTCAAACAGGGGACTAAACACGTTTCGCAATTATGCCACATCAATGTGGAACGCCCTACCCAAAGCTGTAAAGGAATGTGAATCACTACCCACTTTCAAAAACACTCTCAAAAAACACCTACGGGAGACTGCAATTCGAAACTGGCCCCTACAAATGTCCTAACCCAGTTGTACAGTAAATTACCAAGTATGGCTTTGTCAGTATTCCAATGTACAGTGTACAGTGTCCCAACACCCCCCCCCCCCCCCCACCTCCAATGTACAGCCCCCACCCACCCAACCCCACCCCACCCACCCAACCTCCTCCAATGTACAGTTTCTACGTCAAATGTATATACACTCTTTTTCTGGACACTTTTGTATCACAAACAGTACTGTATTTGCAAATCTGATATGTCATAAATGTATAGATGTAGCAGTACTGTCTATCTGTATGTCATGTATGTCATATATGTTATGATGAATTGAAAATGGGGGACCCTGATGTAAACAAGACGAAAGTCTTTCTCTGGTCTGCATCCCCTTAACAATTGTATGTATTGAGCTGTACTGTACTGTACCCATTCTGCAATCTGTTAATAAACTTTTCAATCAATCAATCAATCAATCAATAAATCAATCAATCAATCAATCAATCAATCAATCAATCAATCAAACGTCTCATAACTTCCTCTTGTGGGCGTGGCTGGTGGTGACAACCAGGTGACAAGTTTTCAGAGCCAATAGGCGCTTTGCGCAACGACAGCAAGTCGTTCCCCATCATGGATTTGCGTGGTGCAGCCGGGTGAGAGGTACTGTGGCGCCTCGCTCTAAAGGCTGTGCGTGGCTCGCTCCCGCAAGAGTTCCGCGCCTCGTCTCGTCAGATTTTCAGAGCAAGTCGGACAACATTCTAACCGTCATGCAACGCGCTTGGCGAGGCCGTAGTAAAACCTGCGCAGATCTGCGTCCGCCTATCCCATCTTGAACACGCCTAATGTCTCATCCTGTCAGTGTGACAGGGGCGTGGCCAGGTCCTTAACGTCTCATCCTGTCAGTGTGACAGGGGCATGGCCAGGTCCTTAACGTCTCATTCTGTCAGTGTCACAGGGGCGTGGCCAGGTCCTTAATGTCTCATCCTGTCAGTGTCACAGGGGCGTGGCCAGGTCCTTAATGTCTCATCCTGTCAGTGTGACGGGGGCGTGGCCAGGTCCTTAATGTCTCATCATGTCAGTGTGATGGGGGCGTGGCCAGGTCCTTAATGTCTCATCCTGTCAGTGTGACGGGGGCGTGGCCAGGTCCTTAATGTCTCATCCTGTCAGTGTGACGGGGGCGTGGCCAGGTCCTTAATGTCTCATCCTGTCAGTGTGACGGGGGCGTGGCCAGGTCCTTAATGTCTCATCCTGTCAGTGTGACGGGGGCGTGGCCAGGTCATTAACGTCTCATCCTGTCAGTGTGACGGGGGTGTGGCCAGGTCCAGAGTGCTCCCTGCTGTACAGCAATACTTTCTGACAGCGCCATGGCCGGGGTTCAAACCTGCAACCTTCCGAACAAGACCCCGGAGATCCCTCGCCCACACAGCCTGCTCAGTGTGACAGTGTTCAGCCTGTTATTATGGGCTGTCAGGTTGTCATGGTGATCAAGGTGATTAGCTGTCATAAATGGCACAGTGGCGGCTCGCCACTAGGGGCGCTCGGGCGCCGCCCCCCCTCAGGAACTACCCTGGTTATATGAGAGAACAAGAAAAATAAGTTTTTAGTTTTTAGTTTTATAGCCCTATAAATAATATAAACATGTTTAAAATGAATAATATTTACTCATTTTAAGTATGTTTGTATTTCCAATGCACAATATAACGTTATTATCGCAATTAAAAAACACTCGTTTTCCAGAGCAGGAAGTGACATCACGTTTTTTAATTTTTTTTTATTTTTTCGTATTTCTCGGCCCGGGCTATACGCGATAGCGCTCTGAGTGCGCGTCACAGTTTGATCGCTGTATCCGTCACAGCCAATCAGTGCATAACGCGTTGTGCGTTGAAATATGACTATTATGTTGGAATCCGGGCACGATTTGAAGCGGTCTAGCCAGTAGCGTCAAGAATATCTGTAGCCGCATTTCGCGGAGACGCTCTCTGATTGGCCGATGCCAGTATTTTTTTCCGTAGCAGAATTTCACAGAGACGATCTCTGATTGGCCGAATCCAATTTCTAATGTTCCAATTCTAGGTTATTCCTACGTTGGTTCCTAGGTTGGTAGGTTGGTCGGTGGAGATAGTTGTGTTGTTGTGAGAATGATGCAGGCAGCTGTTTGTCTTAGACGAGCGTGCCGTGACTGCAAGTTCTTTAGACTGTTAAGCTTAGGCACTCTTTCAAAGTTGGTTAAGGTTAGAGTTTGTCTTAGAGCATGGCGATAGAACGCCAGGTAGTTTGCAGTCTGTTCGAGCGGAAATGGACAAAGGAATGTACTTGTGTTGTGCTAACGAGCTAACACTTGGCTAACAAGCTATATGGCTGATGCAGTCTGGAGACAGACTACAGTGGACAGTGGTCTGGAATACATCATCAGTGGATTATACACGTTTATCAAGCTCTCCTGCCCTGGACGTGTCAACTAAACAGTGAGTCTCTCTCTCTCTCTCTCTCTCTCTCTCTCTCTCTCTCTCTCTCTCTCTCTCTCTCTCTCTCTCTCTCTCTCTCTCTCTCTCTCTCTCTCTCTCTCTCTCTCTCTCTCTCTCTCTCTCTCTCTCTCTCTCTCTCTCTCTCTCTCTCTCTCTCTCTCTCTCTCTGTGTGGTTAACGTTAACGTTTGTAAATAGTTTTTTTTAGGAGCAGTACTGTTAGGCTACTGCTGGCCATTCATGAAGCGAGACATTGCTGATTGTTTATTTATTTTATAACACAAGACTATGACTACCAACTGCCTAGCCAGCCGTGTATCAATCTTGGATGCAATAATAACGTTACCGCACACTGACTGTGTCGATGGCTCATTGATTTAACTACTGCAGCTCTCTCGGATTGAAAATACGTGGATTATGGCTTGTTCAATATCGTCTATGTTTGAATGAATGAATGAATGAATGAATGAGAACTTTATTAACAGATTGCAGAATGGGTACAATACAGTACGGCTCAATACACACAATTGTTAAGGGGATGCAGACCAGAGAAAGACGTTTGTCTTGTTTACATCAGGGTCCCAGATTTTCGATTCATATCGATAGTTTAATAGCTAGCCTTGGCTCGTTTAACAATATGCAAAATATGTGTACAGCCCTGTACTCATACTGAAGTTATTCTTGGTATATAATAGGTCTGATTGTGTAACGAATCGATTCCACGTCGCGCTGTGTGTGAGAGAGAGAAGGAGAGAGGGAGAGATCTGCCTGTGTTTGGAGACGGCGAGTTTTGTTTCTAACTTTTCTATTTATATATTGTGTTTCAAGTTGTGAATTAGAGTCTAGACTATACTTTATTTGACTGGTTGTGTGTTGTTGTAGTAACAGCTGAGCGACTCGTTCATAAGAGCCGATTCATTGCCGTGAGCGTGAGTCGAATCGCTCACGTCTTGCCATGAGTCTGTTGCGTGGTACTGTACTGTACATGTTTGCAAAATGTTTGGTATAGCGCCCCTAGTGGCGAAGTACCCACCGGCCGCCACTGAAATGGTACCTTATTTGTCTGTCTGACGGCCCCGAATGAACACACTCACAAACACACGCATGTGCACACGCACATACACTGAGAAAAATGACAACTTTCCAATATATTAAAACATTTATTTTCTTGTTTTATGATGTTTTTTATGACTTTTTTCTCCTCTCTGAATTTAACCTCTTTCCTCTATCTCTCTCCCCTCTCTCTCTCCCTTCCTCCTATCCTTCCCTCCTCCTCTTTTCATGTTGAGAAGCATCATTTCCCTCAGTGTCACCACAACCCTTCAAATATGAATTATCCCTCCTGACACCTTCTCTTCCCTCCTCCCTCCTCTCCTCCCCTCCTCCCCTCTATACGCTCTCCTTCCATCTTCAGAAATATGAACAATCCTCCCCGGCACACCTCCTCCCCTCCCCTCCCCTCCCCCCTCCCCTCCCCCCCCTGCTCTCTCCTGTCTTTAGAAATATGAGTGATTCCTCTCCTGGCTCTAATGACTATTATCTTTAATTCACAGCGTCTCAATTAACGACTTACTGCAGGTCAATGATTAACAATCTCCTGATAACGACCCTGACATGCTAACGAGAGAGGTGGGGAGAAACGGAGGGATGAAAGGAAGGAAGGAAGGACGGATGGATGGGGGGATGGAGGGAAGGAAGCAGAGGGAGCTAGAAAAGCTAACAAACAAAGTATCTCTGAAATGAGGTGGAAACTGTGCTCACCTATAGCTAACATTACTGTCATCAGTCAGCCAGTAGGCTGCTGTTTAAACTCTGTTCACCTACTGCTAACATGACTGTCATCAGTTAGTCAGTAGGCTGCTGTTTAAACTCTGTTCACCTACTGCTAACATGACTGTCATCAGTTAGTCAGTAGGCTGCTGTTTAAACTCTGTTAGCAGCACCTACTGCTAACATTACTGTCATCAGTTAGCCAGTAGGCTGCTGTTTAAACTCTGTTAGCAGCACCTACTGCTAACATGACTGTCATCAGTTAGTCAGTAGGCTGCTGTTTAAACTATGTTCACCTACTGCTAACATTACTGTCATCAGTTAGCCAGTAGGCTGCTGTTTAAACTGTGCTCACCTCAGGGGCGTCCATTTGGTATGGCAAGGTATTTTTTTTTTTTTTTTTTTACAATTTTTTATGTTGATTTAGAATTCGAATGTCAACATTATGAACGAAGCTTCGAACTATTTGGTACAGCCCTAGCATGTTTTGATATTGTCAATTATCTCACTGTTACTAGGTGACTTTTGCTGTGACTAACTGAAATATGCCCAAAAAAAAAGGAAAATGGACATAGGGACGTTTTTTTATCAAAGGGCAGCAGAGACAAGTGATACAGGGACACAGGTAAGGTCTGGCTTAGTGATTATAATAGTGCAGTTCAGCATTCAGTAACCCATACTTTTTGTGAATGTGTTTTTGATACTACATTCTGTTGAACACACCTCAAACCCGTACAATTGGCTCAATTGCAAGAAAAGTAATAGACAGTTATGATATTACATTCTGCATAATTCGTATGCAAAATATTGTGGTTCCCTGCTTTAGTCTGTTGACACATTTCTACACTAAAAATGCTTGTGTAGTCCTGTGTCATACCTAAATGTCATATAACTGAATTGTATAGAAACAACTAACCAAAAGTGACTATTGCACAACTGATTTGACAAAAAGAATCCACAAAGGGATTACTGTCATCAGTTAGCCAGTAGGCTGCTGTTTAAACTCTGTTAGCAGCACATGCTAACATTACTGTCATCAGTTAGCCAGTAGGCTGCTGTTTTGATGTGTCGGGGCGATTTCTGGGCCTTGGGCCAGGGACACAACGTAGCCGCCTGACAGATTGCTGGGGTGTTAAGCCTGCACTTGTCATTGAAGAGCAGTTTTTGAGATGTGGTCATGAAGATACTGTTGTGAGATTGCATTACTGTGTGTCAAACTTGAACATGTCAGTTATGTCTTCTATGGCTTATCATCACAATTGTTATTATTATGGTTCTATGTAGTTGCACTTGAACTTGTTGAAATTAAACTGGGAAGATAAAAAAAAATGTCAAGCATTTTCCTTGCTTATTTTAGATGTATGTGTAATGAATGGAATGTAGACAATCTTGTTGGCAATATAGAACAGCTGACAGATTAGAAATAGCATCTATTGTTCAAAAGTTATGAATTGATTAATGAAACTAGATTAGATTTTTACATATTATATATTGTGATGGTAATTATAAAACTTTCATTTGTGTGTTAAAATTTTTCTTCAAACGTACCCCATTCTCTTCATAGAGCCTTGTCTTCCTCCATACTCTCTAGAACCATCTTTCCTGGGTAGAAAAGTAGCATGGCTCTCCCTGGCCCTTCCTGGCTCTCAGCTGATGTTGTTAGCCAACGCTAGAATGGGAGCTAGCGTCCAGTAGCTAGGCCTTGTTGTCAATTCTAGGTTGATAAAATGAAATATGTTACATTATACGAATATGACCCACTAATGAATACACTAAATACAGCAATGTGGCTATTTGAAAACACTGCATTTGCGAAATAAATACGTCAATTGTGTCACGCGTTAGCTCAGCAGCTAACGCACAGCAGCCCGGGTAAAAATATTAGTACACAGCAGTACTTTTGAAAACAAGCTTTTTGAGGGAAAATATGACCATAATCTCTGGAAAAACATCTCACAAACACTATAGACGGTCGTAAACGTTAACGAATGCTATAATAAGTCCAACAAATTAGTATAAACAGTACTTACACGGTCGTTTCAAAATGCACAAACAAGCGCGGATTCCCCGGAGAAATTTATTCTTTGACCGAACGCTCTGGGAAAACCTGACAAAAAACCAGAGCCGGCGTTTCGGGAGCCATTTATATAGTTCCTCTAAGACCTGCGGACTAATACTTGCTGTGATGGTGGTGATGGGTATTCCAAATATGGTGTCAAAAAATTGTGTCCTTCCGCCCAGAACTGGCCAAACAGGATGGATCAGCATGACTACCGCGCTAGGGCGGGCCATACTTTTTTTTTTTTGGAAAATCAATCGAGTGGGGTGTCTAAAATATGTGTTTTTTTGTGGGGAATTCAAATATGGGATTATTTTTCTAATCGGATAACTCCTACCTACATTGTTTTGGATTTCAAAATGGCCGATTTGACCATTTTTCACCCCTTGGCCATACATGGATGCCAACATGAATCTGAAGGAAATCCTAACATGCAAGGTGTCTAAATGATGTGTTTCTTAATGGGGAATTCAAATATGAGTTCATTTTTGGGATAGGATAACTCTAACCTACATCATTTTGGATTTCAAAATGGCCGATTTTACCATTTTTCACCCCTTGGCCATACATGGATGCTAACATGTATCTGAAGGAAATCCTAACATGCAAGGTGTCTAAATGATGTGTTTCTTAATGGGGAATTCAAATATGAGGTCATTTTTGGGATAGGATAAATATAACCTGCATAATTTTGGATTTCAAAATGGCTGATTTTACCATTTGAACCCATTGGTATTGTATTACAAAATTGCAAAGATAAAAAATATATGGGAAATCATTTATAATGACAAAGCCATCAAATTTATTAACAAGTGAACTGTATATAACTGGATACAACTCCAAAGACCAATAATAATAATACTAACAATAATAAATTGTATTTGTAATGCACACAAACACCTAAGTGCTAAATCTCGATCTCGTGACTTCTTGAACTTTGCCAGGTTCCAATATCTTGATTGGACTCATTCTTGGATGGCAAGATCTCCTACTGTACTGCTTTAGCCACCAACCTACAAACACAAACTTAAAGTCAACGTCAGCCATAAATAGGTGAGCTCTTTCCACTCAGCAGAAACCTCTGTAACCATTTTAACAAACGTCTCAATGTATTGAGAAAATCCATGGGGCTCCATCAATCCTCTATCTTCTTAAAACATTGGAAAGGCAGGGGATGGAAAAGAAGGCAGAGAAAAGGAGAAGGGGCAAAGAAGAAAGCTTTGCAGCAGCAGACAAGGTTGCCAGGAAGGATGTTGAGAGCTTACTTACAGTCCCTGAAGTTGAGCTAATTCCTGAAACTGACCCTGCAGCTTCAGCAAAGCTACGGAAAAATTATGATGAGATTCCAAACATCGCCCTTGCTAGTGTAAGGTATGGCATAGGTCTAAGGCCAACTGCAGCTATAGCAACTGCAGCTCTGATTGATGCAGGACTCATCTTAGAAGATGACACAAGTAAAGTGATTGATAAGAACAAGGTTAAGAGAGCACAAGAAAAGTTGATGCAAGAGCTGGGGGAAGAGTTTGAGGGGAAGTGCAGGGAGGAGGGGGGGATCTCCTGTATCCTCTTTGATGGGCGGATTGACATGACCAATGTGATGATGGAAGCTGAGGGCAGTGACCAATTTTTTCCTGCAAAGATCAAGGAAGAACACTATAGTGTTGCTAGTGAGCCTGGCAGCAACTATCTGTTCCACTTTACACCAGAGAAAGCAACTAAAGAGGAGTCCCATGCAGAGAAGATTGCTAAGGTCCTGTTTGCCTGGCTGAAAGAGAGAGGTTCTGATAAGACCTTGTGGGCCATTGGAGGAGACTCGACCAATGTCAACACTGGAGTGAAGGCAGGTGTAATGCGGAAGCTGGAGCTGCACCTGGGGAGAAAGCTGGTCTGGTTGGTGTGCAACCTGCACACTGGTGAACTTCCACTGCGCCGTCTCATTGTTGAAGTTGATGGGGCTACTCTGTCAGACAACAAATTGTCTGGGCCAATAGGACAGCTCCTTGATTCTGTTACAGACTTGGAGATCAATCCTAACTTCACCAGGATCTTTCTTGGCCCTCCGCTGATCAAGCTGCCTGAGAAGATCATTCAAGATCTCTCAACTGATCAACACTATGGCTATAAGCAGGTCTGTGCAATCAGGGATGGAGTGCTTTCTGCAAGGCTGGCTCTGCTGGAGATTGGACCGGTAAACCACAGCCGCTGGCTCACCACAGCAAACAGACTCCTCAGGCTCTGGGTGTCAAAGCATCAACTTAAAAGAAAGAACCTGAATAATCTACAATGCATTGTGGAATTCATCATTGGAGTGTATTATCCATGTTGGTTCAACATGAAGGTCAAGCACTCCTGGATCGAAGGGCCTAGGCACATCCTGTTTCAGCTGGACTGCCTCAAGTCTCAGAGGAAGGAGGTGCTGGATGTTGTGATGCCAACTGTGAGAAGATCTGCTTGGTATGCCCACAGTGAAGCCATCCTCCAAACACTGCTGTGCTCTGAGGATCAAAAAGAGAGAATTGAGGGGGTGGAGAGAATCCTGGCCATCAGGGGAGAGGGGGATCCAGACACTCAGCTGGGAGACTCCTGTGTCAGGATCAGAAGAACACCTCACATCAATAGCGACGCTTCCAGCATTGGTGGCTTAATCAGCTGGTCAGAAGATTTGTCAGAGCCACCTCTCACCTGCTCCCTAAGCACCTCCGAGGTGAAGAACTTAATCAACACCCCCATGGAGGTTCTCGACTGGCCTTGCCACACACAAAGCATCGAGAGGGTTGTTAAAATGGTGACTGAGGCCTCTGCTAAGTACTTTTCACAAGAAAAAAGGGATGGAGGGATCAGGGCTCAGGAGACCAGCAGGAGGCTGATGTCCAAGAATGAATCCAAGCAGGACTTGTGCAACCTGATCAAATTTAAGAAGATAGAGGATTGATGGAGCCCCATGGATTTTCTCAATACATTGAGACGTTTGTTTAAATGGTTACAGAGGTTTCTGCTGAGTAGTTCTGGAAAGAGCTCACCTATTTATGGCTGACGTTGACTTTAAGTTTGTGTTTGTAGGTTGGTGGCTAAAGCAGTACAGTAGGAGATCTTGCCATCCAAGAATGAGTCCAATCAAGATATTGGAACCTGGCAAAGTTCAAGAAGTCAGGAGATCGAGATTTAGCACTTAGGTGTTTGTGTGCATTACAAATACAATTTATTATTGTTAGTATTATTATTATTGATCTTTGGAGTTGTATCCAGTTATATACAGTTCACTTGTTAATAAATTTGATGGCTTTGTCATTATAAATGATTTCCCATATATTTTTTATCTTTGCAATTTTGTAATACAATACCAATGGGTTCAAATGGTAAAATCAGCCATTTTGAAATCCAAAATTATGCAGGTTATATTTATCCTATCCCAAAAATTACCTCATATTTGAATTCCCCATTAAGAAACACATCATTTAGACACCTTGCATGTTAGGATTTCCTTCAGATTCATGTTGGCATCCATGTATGGCCAAGGGGTGAAAAATGGTAAAATCGGCCATTTTGAAATCCAAAATGATGTAGGTTAGAGTTATCCTATCCCAAAAATGAACTCATATTTGAATTCCCCATTAAGAAACACATCATTTAGACACCTTGCATGTTAGGATTTCCTTCAGATTCATGTTGGCATCCATGTATGGCCAAGGGGTGAAAAATGGTAAAATCGGCCATTTTGAAATCCAAAATGATGTAGGTTAGAGTTATCCTATCCCAAAAATGAACTCATATTTGAATTCCCCATTAAGAAACACATCATTTAGACACCTTGCATGTTAGGATTTCCTTCAGATTCATGTTGGCATCCATGTATGGCCAAGGGGTGAAAAATGGTCAAATCGGCCATTTTGAAATCCAAAACAATGTAGGTAGGAGTTATCCGATTAGAAAAATAATCCCATATTTGAATTCCCCACAAAAAAACACATATTTTAGACACCCCACTCGATTGATTTTCCAAAAAAAAAAAAGTATGGCCCGCCCTACTACCGCGCCCTAGATCACGGCGCCGTGATGGGCGACCTGGAAGAGTTCCAGCTGAGAGGTAGGAGCTGGAAAACCTAACGGTTCTATAGCCTGAAGTCTTATAGTCATACAGGTCCAAAGTTTATAAAAATCCCACAGAAAATGAGTATTTCACAAAGGTTTTTGTAATGTGTGTACCGCAATAATTCAGCATGATTATCCAAAATGGCCGCCCACTGCCTTTATTTCGCCTCTCGAGTCAAAACAAATGGACTTCCTTGTCCAAACAGCTTGTCAAATTACGCTTGCCGGATGTTTCGTCTTCTAACTCGAGACCCGAAGCACGCAATAGGTTGAGTGGGGTGACGATCGAAAGGCGGCAAAATGAACTTTCCAACAATGTATTGGTTGATCAGCAAAAACGCAGCACGGAGCCGACAGACGAGAGCAAAGTGCCGCGACGTGTGATAAAATGCGTAATTCTTTTTATGTAAAATCTTTTCTGTTGTTAATTAATAGAAATTAATGCGATAAAGTCCCAGCCCTAATATATATACATACATACATACATACATACATACATACATACATACATACATACATACATACATACATACATACATACATACATACATACATACATACATACATACATACATACATACATACATACATACATACATACAATACATTGTATATACGAACAAGATAAAAAAACATAATGACATGATAATGACAATTGTGAAAATGATTGTATAGCATGTAGGCTATTTCCATATGATCGCTACTGATAAAACAAATAAACAAAACACAACTAATCAAACAAGTAAGCAAAAACCAACAACAACAAAACAATAATTATTAGCCTCCGTTTCTCCCCAATCTCCTTTCTGTGCTCCTTGTGAGCAGATTGTGTTCGTGCAGACTTCTCATCACAGCGTCGTCCCGACAACAAGGTCTGCTTAGATCACAATGTGAGTCACATCTGACCTCACCTTAAAGGTGTTATAGAATATAGATAACGTCTTTATGTAAAGTAATCATTTAAAAACAAAAACAAATACATCCACATAGCTTTTAGAAAGGTGTGGAATAAAAGTATTGATTGATTGATTGATTAGATAAATTAACATATAAATCCTCATATCCCTCCCAGTTACACATACACACAGTCCTCATATCTCTCCTAATTACACATACACACACAGTCACACACTCCTCATATCCCCCCTAGTTACATACATACACACAGTCCTCATATCCCTCCTAGTTACATACATACACACAGTCCTCATATCCCTCCTAGTTACATACATACACACAGTACTCATATCCCTCCTAGTTACACACAATCTTCATATCCCTCCTAGTTACATACATACACACAGTACTCATATCCCTCCTAGTTACATACATACACACAGTACTCATATCCCTCCTAGTTACACACAATCCTCATATCCCTCGTAGTTACACACAGTCCTCATATCCCTCCTAGTTACACACAGTCCTCATATCCCTCCTAGTTACACACAGTCCCCATATCCCTCCTAGTTACACACAGTCCTCATATCCCTCCTAGTTACACACAGTCCTCTGTAGAGAGCATCCACGGGTATTGCACTACCTCCCCTGCAGGTTCTATACAACAAGAGGTGCAAATCCAGAGCCTGCAGAATAATGAAAGACCCCCACCACCCCAATAACAGCCTGTTTCAGCTGCTGAGGTCAGGCAGACGCCTGCGAACCCCAGCTACTAGGACAGAGAGGCTTAGGCTCAGCTTCTTCCCCCAGGCCATCAGAGTCTTGAACAATGAACATTGAGTACCACAGAACACTGAACTATCCACACATAAGCACACATGAGCACACACACGACACGCACGCTGTGCACGCTCACACACTAGCAGCCACTTAACACTTTAACATGAGCGGGCACACACTCATGCCGCACACACGCACACTTATGGCCAAAAGGAAAGGCCACTTTAAATTAGTATAAAGCTACCTAGCATGTCCTATATGCTCTGTAAATAACTATGTACAGATACCGAGATGTCACACCATGTTACCTGTTACCTGTTTATTGCACAATGTTTTTTTTTTATTGGATTCTATTATATGTTGTACCACTGTATTGCACATTGTTGCGGGCAAGACCACCCGCATTTCATTGTATACTTGTATGCCGTGACAATTAAAACTCTTGACTTGACTTGACTTGACTTGACATATCCCTCCTAGTTACACACAGTACTCATATCCCTCCTAGTTACACACAGTCCTCATATCCCTCCTAGTTACACACAGTACTCATATCCCTCCTAGTTACACACAGTACTCATATCCCTCCTAGTTACACACATTACTCATATCCCTCCTAGTTACACACAGTACTCTTATCCCTCCTAGTTACACACAGTACTCATATCCCTCCTAGTTACACACAGTCCTCCACACATATGCATTTCATCAGAGAGGTCAGAGCGCACAGTCGCCCACAGTGCAGCACCTCTGGAGCAGTTTGGGGTTCAGTGCCTTGCTCAAGGGCACTTAGGCAGGATGGTGGACACTGTGTAGATGTAATACCAGCCACCCTTCAGTCACCAGCTCACAGCTATGGTACACCCTCGTGTTGGGGCCGGGAATCGAACCAGCGGCCTTTCGGTTACTGGCCGGCCTCTTTACCTCTAGGCCACCCTGCCTCCACAAAAGGAGTCACAGTTTGCCAGTTTGTCACAAAAGGTAATTGTGAGTAACCAGAGGAAGAGGAGTTCAGTCATCTTCCTCAACCCAGACACCAGCTCCGGACAGTCTCTCCTCAACATAAGTAGATGTACAACCAGCACCCAGGTTGCTGTGGAAGATGCAGAACATGGACACAGCCTTTCCATCACTCACTGAAGCACCCGATGCCACAGACATATTTCCCAACCGGAATCCTCTCCGATATGCCCTCATCGCCCATGACAAGCCTTCATCACCCATGACAAGCCCTCATCACCCATGACAAACTCTCATCACCCATGACAAGCCAAAGACACTTCTCATCTGTCAATCGGTATAATGTGTCATCTGGGCATCAGTGGTGACATACAGACTGAAATCTGCGTGTCTGGATAAACATAGGTGGGCGAGCATGTTCAGTGGCGGCTGGTCCATAGAGGGCGCTAGGGCGCCGCCCCCCCCCCCCCCCCCCCCCCCCTGGTGGAAAGTGGTTTGTGATTTTTCTATAATAGTAGATTTCGACCGCTAAAAATATAGTAATTTATTTTTAAATAAATAATAATTACTAATTTTAAGTATGTTTGTGTTTAAAATGCACAATAACGTGTAATATATCAAATATAAATAGTTGTTTTTGCGTCCTGTTGTTCATCCCCTCTCTCTTCTGGGGCGCTAGAAATATCGCCCCACTGACTGGGCGCCAGTGCGCAACGCAGCCAATTGAAAAATGCACAGGGCAACATAAATGCACCTAGCAACTCAATTTAGCCAATCAGCGTCTTCAAATATGATGCCTGAAGGGCGCTTTTTCTAGCGCCCCAAGCAGAGTCACTGGTGTGTTGGGGTGCGCGGACTGATGACGACAACAATGATTGTCGCAGGGACTCAAGACGAGACAGGATTACAGTTGTTGTCGTCGTCGGAAATTGATAATAATCACAACATACATTCAGACAATGTTGGATCTTGGATCTAACTAAATGGATTTATATGGACACATTTATTTAAAGGGTTATTAGCGCAACACGCAACGGTTCTTCCAATTCGTATGTGATGTTCTACCGGCAGCAAAAAAAGGTTAGTCTTAGCCTCAATATATACTGTTCTGTAGTTACTGAAACTGATTGAATATGGCACCGCCCCACCTAGAATCATTTTCACCAGCCACCACTGAGCATGTTCATATTAATTACTGTAATTGAAATAATTGAAGTGTTCAAAACCCCATCATCCCCTGCTGTAACCATCAAAAGTAAACTCATTTACACACATCTGACTGTCGCTTTGCCTATTGCAATGTTGTTGTTAATTGGGTAACGTATAATATTTGTTGGGTGTACAATTGGATTGTATGCTGCTGTTGCTGTATCAGCCAGTCAGCCAGTGAGCCAGTCAGCCACCCAGTCAGCCAGTGAGCCAGTCAGCCACCCAGTCAGCCAGTGAGCCAGTGAGCCAGTCAGCCAGTCAGCCAGTTAGCCAGTCAGCCAGTCAACCAGCCAGCCAGTCAGTCAGCCAGTCAGCCAGTCAGCCAGCCAGCCAGTTAGCCAGTCAGCCAGTCAGTCAGTCAGCCAGTCAGCCAGTTAGCCAGTCAGCCAGCCAGTCAGCCAGTCAGCCAGTCACAGCCAGTCAGCCAGTTAGCCAGTCAGCCAGTCAACCAGCCAGCCAGTCAGCCAGTCAGCCAGTCAGCCAGTCAGCCAGCCAGCCAGCCAGCCAGCCAGCCAGCCAGTTAGCCAGTCAGCCAGTCAGCCAGTCAGTCAGTCAGCCAGTTAGCCAGTCAGCCAGTCAGCCAGTCAACCAGCCAGTCAGTCAGCCAGTCAGCCAGCCAGCCAGCCAGCCAGCCAGCCAGCCAGCCAGCCAGCCAGCCAGCCAGCCAGCCAGCCAGCCAGCCAGCCAGCCAGCCAGCCAGCCAGTTAGCCAGTCAGCCAGTCAGTCAGTCAGCCAGTCAGCCAGTCAGCCATTCAGCCAGTCAGCCAGCCAGCCAGCCAGTTAGCCAGTCAGCCAGTCAGTCAGCCAGTCAGCCAGTCAGCCAGTCAGCCAGCCAGCCAGCCAGTCAGCCAGTCAGCCAGTCAGTCAGTCAGCCAGTTAGCCAGTCAGCCAGTCAACCAGCCAGCCAGCCAGTTAGCCAGTCAGCCAGTCAGTCAGTCAGTCAGCCAGTCAGCCAGTTAGCCAGTCAGCCAGCCAGCCAGTCAGCCAGTCAGCCAGTCAGCCAGTCAGCCAGTCAGCCAGTCAGTCAGCCAGTCAGCCAGTCAGCCAGTCAGCCAGCCAACAGGCCAGTTAGCCAGTCAGCCAGTCAGTCAGTCAGACAGTTAGCCAGTCAGCCAGTCAGCCAGTCAGCCAGCCAGCCAGCCAGCCAGCCAGCCAGCCAGCCAGCCAGCCAGCCAGCCAGCCAGCCAGCCAGCCAGCCAGCCAGCCAGTCAGCCAGCCAGTCAGCCAGTCAGCCAGTTAGCCAGTCAGCCAGCCAGTCAGTCAGTCAGCCAGTCAGACAGTCAGCCAGTCAGCCAGCCAGTCAGTCAGTCAGTCAGCCAGTCAGCCAGTCAGCCAGTTAGCCTCTAGGATGTTGAGAATGGATGCAGACAAAGCTCCCAAAATTAAAGAAATATTTCTGCAAATGTCTTTCCATCTAGTGCAGGGGTCAGCAACCTTTACTATCAAAAGAGCCACTTTTCACTTTTTATAAAATAAAAAGTAGTCCACTTTGAAAAAAGACTACCATGTGTAGACCTACTTTGAAATAAAACACAGAAAAGGAGAAAAAACACTGGCATCTGTAGACCTACTTTGAAATAAAACCCTGAACTATGTAAGGGATAATGTATAGCTACGAGGTCATTGTCGCAAAATAATTGACCGACACAGAGTTTAAAATACCGAGGCGCAGCGCCGAGGTGTTTTAAACGTCAGTGAAGGTCAATTATTTTGCGACAATGATCGAGTATAGCTATACATTATCCCGCGTATTACATGGCTAACTTACTAACAAATATACCTAATTCATTGTACACCATCGACAAGACGAGATCAAATGCAAATGCAGTTGTTCTGTGGCTCTGTCAGCCCAAATAAAGTGATTATTATTATCGGCAGTCGGCAGGTCTGTGGTCTGATTGCACTGATGACTGAGTGCAGCTGTGCATATGCTGAGCAGCACTGATACAGTGTTGTAGTGGGCTTGATTGCGAACAGCTGCGCACAGCGGTCATTATTGCTTGGCAGAGGTCCGTTATTGTGTGATAACGGACCTCTGACGCGCGCTATTGACCAATCACAAGCAAGCATTTCGGCGATTGTGAAAACGCCATGTAATAAGCAGCTATATTAGAGTCCTTCCCTTATTTGTGGAAAATCTATCAAATAAAACGTTTTTCGTTGTTCGCAAATTTCGCACCACATATCAGGCATACAGGTAAGCCTTTTGTTGACTAAATATCTTAGTTGATGCAATATTTTTTCATTTCAATGTCACAGTATGACATCGATCTCCAAAATAAGAAAAGATAATAATAATAAATAAAGTTAAATATCTTTTTTATTTTTTATTTTTTTTGGCCAGGGAGCCGCAGCTGATTGACTAAAGAGCCGCATGCGGCCTCGGAGCCGCAGGTTGCCGATTCCTGATCTAGTGTGTAATATCTCCCCTTTTCAAACTAAAAGCCACAAAAGCATGAACCATCCATTTTGCGCTGTCTCTCTCTCTCTCTTTCTCACATAAGAAAAAAACTAGCGTAACATTTGCAGCTGAGTCGCAGTTGTGATGTAAATTGGAAAATTGATAAATTGATGTAAATTGGATTTTGTATAAACATTTTTAAATGTTAAGACAAAGAAAAAAAGAGACTTATTATCACAGAGCCTGATCAGAAGCACCACAGTCACTGCGCTTGGCAGGAGAGGTCAGGGTTCACCTCTTTAATTGAGAGGGAAATTAATTAAACAAGAGACGGTGTCATGCTGCTCGCTGCCCCCCCCCCCCCGACACGAGACACAGGAGAACAAGACACGATCAGCCGCTTGACCCTGTGAATGATGAGGTACTCGCTCTGACAGAAACACAAGTGAATAGTGAGGTACTCACTGACAGAAACACAAGTGAATAGTGAGGTACTCACTCTGACAGAAACAGGTGTGAATAGTGAGGTACTCACTCTGACAGAAACACATGTGAAAAGTGAGGTACTCACTCTGACAGAAACACATGTGAATAGTGAGGTACTCACTCTGACAGAAACACAAGTGAATAGTGAGGTACTCACTCTGACAGAAACAGGTGTGAATAGTGAGGTACTCACTCTGACAGAAACACAAGTGAATAGTGAGGTACTCACTCTGACAGAAACAGGTGTGAATAGTGAGGTACTCACTCTGACAGAAACACAAGTGAATAGTGAGGTACTCACTCTGACAGAAACACAAGTGAATAGTGAGGTACTCACTCTGACAGAAACAGGTGTGAATATTGAGGTACTCACTCTGACAGAAACACATGTGAATAGTGAGGTACTCAATCTGACAGAAACACATGTGAATAGTGAGGTACTCACTCTGACAGAAACACATGTGAATAGTGAGGTACTCAATCTGACAGAAACACATGTGAATAGTGAGGTACTCACTCTGACAGAAACACAAGTGAATAGTGAGGTACTCACTCTGACCGAAACAGGTGTGAATAGTGAGGTACTCACTCTGACAGAAACACAAGTGAATAGTGAGGTACTCACTCTGACAGAAACACAAGTGAATAGTGAGGTACTCACTCTGACAGAAACAGGTGTGAATATTGAGGTACTCACTCTGACAGAAACACAAGTGAATAGTGAGGTACTCACTCTGACAGAAACAGGTGTGAATAGTGAGGTACTCACTCTGACAGAAACACAAGTGAATAGTGAGGTACTCACTCTGACAGAAACACATGTGAATAGTGAGGTACTCACTCTGACAGAAACAGGTGTGAATAGTGAGGTACTCACTCTGACAGAAACACATGTGAATAGTGAGGTACTCAATCTGACAGAAACACATGTGAATAGTGAGGTACTCACTCTGACAGAAACACAAGTGAATAGTGAGGTACTCACTCTGACAGAAACAGGTGTGAATAGTGAGGTACTCACTCTGACAGAAACACAAGTGAATAGTGAGGTACTCACTCTGACAGAAACAGGTGTGAATAGTGAGGTACTCACTCTGACAGAAACGGGTGTGAATAGTGATGCACTCACTCTGATAGAAACACATGTGAATAGTGAGGTACTCACTCTGACAGAAACACAAGTGAATAGTGAGGTACTCACTCTGACAGAAACAGGTGTGAATAGTGAGGCACTCACTCTGACAGAAACACATGTGAATAGTGAGGTACTCACTCTGACAGAAACACAAGTGAATAGTGAGGTACTCACTCTGACAGAAACAGGTGTGAATAGTGAGGCACTCACTCTGACAGAAACACATGTGAATAGTGAGGTACTCACTCTGACAGAAACACAAGTGAATAGTGAGGTACTCACTCTGACAGAAACAGGTGTGAATAGTGAGGCACTCACTCTGACAGAAACACATGTGAATAGTGAGATACTCACTCTGACAGAAACAGGTGTGAATAGTGAGGTACTCACTCTGACAGAAACAGGTGTGCATAGTGAGGTACTCACTCTGACAGAAACAGGTGTGAATAGTGAGGTACTCACTCTGACAGAGAGACATGTGAATAGTGAGGTACTCACTCTGACAGAGACAAATGTGAATAGTGAGGCACTCACTCTGACAGAAACACAAGTGAATAGTGAGATACTCACTCTGACAGAAACAGGTGTGAATAGTGAGGTACTCACTCTGACAGAAACACAAGTGAATAGTGAGGTACTCACTCTGACAGAAACAGGTGTGAATAGTGAGGTACTCACTCTGACAGAAACACATGTGAATAGTGAGGTACTCACTCTGGCAGAAACACAAGTGAATAGTGAGGTACTCTCTCTGACAGGAACATGTGTGAATAGTGAGGCACTCACTCTGACAGAAACACATGTGAATAGTGAGGTACTCACTCTGACAGAAACAGGTGTGAATAGTGAGGTACTCACTCTGACAGAAACACATGTGAATAGTGAGGTACTCACTCTGACAGAAACAGGTGTGAATAGTGAGGTACTCACTCTGACAGAAACAGGTGTGAATAGTGAGGTACTCACTCTGACAGAGACACGTGTGAATAGTGAGGTACTCACTCTGTCAGAAACACAAGTGAATAGTGAGGTACTCACTCTGACAGAAACAGGTGTGAATAGTGAGGTACTCACTCTGACAGAGACACGTGTGAATAGTGAGGCACTCACTCTGACAGAAACATATCTGAATAGTGAGGTACTCACTCTGCCAGAAACACGTCACACATGTCAACAGTCTCCTCCCATCCTCTCCTTTCATCTTCTCCCCTCTAACTCCTCACCTCTCTTATCCTCTCCTATTCCCTCCTCTCATCTCTCCCATTTCTTCTACTCTCCTCTGCTCTCCTCTCTATCTCCTCTCCTCCTTTCTTCTCCTCTCCTCTGCTGTCCTGTCTACTGTACATCCTCACCCCCCCCTTTCTTCTCTTATCTCCTCTCGTCCTCTCTACATACTCTCCTCTCTACCTCCTCTCCTCTCTACCTCTTCTCTCTACCTCCTCTCCTCTCTCCCCTTTTTCTAGCCTCTCCTCTCATCAGTTCTCTGTGACAGTGTCAACCTCAACTGAAAAGCATCTTG
>NC_140182.1:27143752-27203752 GCF_963971535.1 Notolepis coatsorum
ACACTTCTATGTAGCTTCCAGATGATGTGTAACACTTCTATGTTGCTTTCAGCTGATGTGTAACACTTCTGTGTTGCTTTCAGATGATGTGTAACACGTATATGTAGCTTTCAGATGATGTGTGACACTTCTATGTAGCTTCCAGATAGATCTTTCTTTATCTTTATTTGTCATTGTTGGTACAACGAAAATGTGTTAGGAACATCACCACTGGCATACAAACATAAGATATAGCATGTCGCTGCTGTCGGGACAAAACCTCATAACTCCAAAAACCCAACTTTTCAGCAGATGAAAAAAACGAACACAGATTTGAGGGTGAATAGAGTTAGGAGGTTTAGACAGATGATCGGTTTAATGCTTTCCCATTGTTTAAACTTTGTAAAACCCACACACACATATGGAGGATGATCTACGGAGTTGATTTATATAAAAAAAAAATATATTTAAAAAATGGAGTTATGAGGTTTTGTCCCGACAGCAGCGATGTGCAAAATAATAATGTCAATAATAATAGTAATATAGTAATAGAGTATCAATGTCCCAATGTCCTCAATATATAACATACCATCATTGTCCCAAGTGCATTTAGTGCTAGTGCAAATAAATCAATAAATATAAATAGTTCAGTGATAGTCCAGTGAGTTAATGGAAGGAGGGGGGGGGGGGGCGTTGACTTGCAAAGGATGAAATAGTGTATAGTGCAGCAATGATGATGAACATGATTTTACCACTTCTATGTAGCTCTCACATAATGTTACCACTTCTATGTTGCTTTCAGATGATGTTACCACTTCTATATAGCTTTCAGATGATGTTACCACTTCTATATAGCTCTCACATGATGTATACCACTTCTATGTAGCTTTCAGATGATGTTACCACTTCTATGTAGCTTTCAGATGATGTTACCACTTCTATGTAGCTTTCAGATTATGTTACCACTTCTATGTAGCTTTCAGATTATGAATAACACATATATATAGCTCTCAGGTGGTGTTTCCCACTTATTTGTAGTTTTCAGATTATGTATAACACGTCTATGTAGCTCTCAGTTGGTGTTGCCCACTTATTTGTATTTTTCAGATGATGTATAACAATTCTATGTAGCTTTCAGATGATGATACCACTTCTATGTAGCTCTCAGATGGTGTATAACACTTTCAGATGGGCATCTACTGCAGCCAGGGACCAACTCCAGTTGTACTGTAATGAGTATGTACCACTGTACCAGAGACCAGTACCCAGAGGAAACCCATGCAAACACGGGGATAACTCCACACAGACATACCTCCCCAGTATGGTTTAATAAACCCAGTACCCAGTGATGGGCAAGCTACTTGGAAAATGTAGTAAGCTACACTAGTAGTTACTCTCGATTAAATATAGCTCAACTACAATGTAGCAAGCTGCACTACAAGAACATGGCAAAAATTGCTAGCTACATCGGCACTACTTTTTTTTTTACTTCATGATCAAGTTTCCACCAAACAAATAGGCAGGCAAAAAAATTCTCAGTTTGATTGTTTATTATAAAACTGAAACAAGCCCCCTGTCTGGCTTTTTGTTGTTATTGACATCTTCATCAATGCCATCAGCCCTGGAAACATTGAATCCCTCTGCCTCTGCCATTTCACGCGGACTGGTTCATGTGGTCTGTTTTGATTTTCACTTCCTGGTTTGCGGAGCCTTGGAGTGGCATGCCCCGCCCTATCCTGCCTCTGATTGGCCTACCCGTAATGTTTTGCCCTAACCTTACCCAATCGTGAGTCGTCATACTCATATCTAAACCAACCAACCAATCATAGTGGGTTTTCTCCGGGGAGTTTTTTTCCCCACAAATCTTTACTTCGCAGTCAGTTTCTCCAGACAGTAGCGGGTAGCGTTTGCTCACGCTACGTCACTACTTGGGTCTAAAAATAGCTACACTACAGAGAACGCTACTTGGTTCAAAAGTAGCGACGCTACCATCACGCTACTGAGAATTGTAGTTAAGCTATGTAGCATTGCTACTTGTAGCTAGCTACTGCCCAACACTGCCAGTACCTTCTTGCTGTGAGGCAACCGTGCAAACTAGTGAAACGATGCTTCTCGCAGTGTTGAGACTTTCCAGACAATTGTGTGGACAATGGGTTAATTTCTTGAGGCCTTCAGTGCATCAAACAGATACCGCCAGGGCCCTGGCGGATCTACAGGGACATCTAAACAAGCAACAGATCAAGCACCCAGACGCAGCAATGATCATAGCCGGCGACTTCTACCAGACGAATCTGAAGAAGGTGATGCCAAACTTCTTTCAGCACATCGCTTGCACCACCAGGGGAGGAAATACGCTTGATCATTGTTACACCCCGTTTAAAACCGGTTACAAGGCAATACCAGCCCCTCCATTAGCCGGTTCAACAAGCACATCGGATCACAACGCCATATTGCTTATCCCTGCCTACCGGTAAAGAAGTGGTCCGACTAATCAGAGGCCACGCTACAGGACGCACTCGATGACGTCGACTGGGGAATGCTCCAGGCGAGCTCCAGTGAGGTCAGTGAGTTCGCTGATGTTGTTGTCAGTTTCATAACAACACTAGCCGATAGCATTGTACCCACAAAGATGGTTAGGATCTTCCTGAACCAGAAACCGTGGGTTGACAATTCTATCCGAGTGACCCTGAATGCTCGCACCACTGCTTATAACCTAGGCAGAGCGTCAGGAAATATGGATGAGTATAAGGCTACAGTCTATACTCTGCGCAAGGCCGTAAAGCTTGCTAAGAGGACATACGCTGGCAAGATGGAGGCACAAATGGCCCAGAACGACACAAGAGGTTTATGGCGAGGACTACGGACGATAACTGACTACAAAGTCAGTGCCCCCTCAATCGGGAGTGCCGACGCCTCTCTCGCGGACCAATTCAACTCCTTCTACGCGCGGTTCGGTGCAAACAGTGGCAACGCTAGCTCACCGGCTAACGACGTCACTGACGCACCGGCCGTCGTGGAGGGGGGGGGGGGACATCCGCGGGGGGGGGCACTCTCTCATTGACGGAACACAGTGTGAGAAGAGCATTTATGCGGGTGAACACCCGGAAAGCAGCTGGCCCAGATGGGATAACAGGATGGATACTTAAGTCCTGTGCTAACCAGCTAGCCCCAGTGTTCACCACCATATTCAATCTATCCCTGGCTAAGTCTGTGGTCCCTGCCTGCTTCAAAGTGTCCACTATAATCCCGGTACCAAAAAAATCCTCCCCAGCAGGTCTTAATGACTACAGACCGGTGGCACTCACCTCTGTGGTCATGAAATGTTTTGAGAGGCTGGTTAAGGATTACATTTGTGCCTCCCTCCCCAGCGATATGGACCCTTTGCAATTTGCATACAGGTCAAACAGGTCCACTGACGATGCAGTCTCTCAGGTACTACACAACACCATCTCTCACCTAGACAGCCAGAAGGGGGGCTATGTGAGACTGTTGTTCATTGACTATAGCTCAGCGTTCAACACCATAGTCCCCACCAGACTGGTGGACAAGCTGATCGAGCTGGGTCTGAGCTCTGCTCTGAGCGCCTGGATACTGGACTTTCTGAGTGAAAGGCCTCAGGCGGTCAGGGTGGGGGGTCAGACCTCCAACACCATCACCCTGAGTATCGGGTCCCCCCAGGGCTGTGTTCTGAGCCCCCTGCTGTATTCAGTCTACACGCATGACTGTGTGGCCGGGTTCAGCTCCAACTCCATAGTGAAGTTTACGGACGACACAGTGGTGGTGGGGCTGATCTCTGACAACGACGAGATGGCCTACCGGGAGGAGGTTGATGTACTGGCACGCTGGTGTCAGGACAACAGCCTGCTCCTGAACATTGGTGAAACCAAGGAGCTGATCATGGATTTTAGGAGAACACAGCAGGAGACACACACACCACTGTGGATAAACGGGGCTACCGTGGACAGGGTGAGCAGCTTTAAGTACCTGGGGGTCCACATCTCAGAGGACCTGACATGGACAACACACATAGACTCAGTCATAAAAAAGGCGAAGCAGCGGGGAAGATACTCCAGTCCTTCTACTCCGGAGCTGTAGAGAGCATCTTGACTGGAAACATCACTGCCTGGTATGGAAACAGCAAGGCACAGGACAAGAAGGCCCTACAGAGAGTGGTGCGCTCAGCTGAGCGTACTACGGGTATTGCACTACCACTGCAGGTCTTATATAACTTATTATATAACTTATATAACTTATATAATATATAAGAGGTGCAAATCCAGAGCCTGCAGATAAAACTCTTGACTTGACTTGACTTGCACACTGATAAAAATAATTTAGAGCATTTATATGAAGACAGCGCTGTATTGTATTACGGTTTTGCCGTGAGTGAAACTGCTCGCCAAGACCGGAATCGTTCCCAAAGCAATCAAGAGGTGGAGACCTGACAGGAGAGGCTTCAAGCGCCATCGGCGATGTGGTTATATGTTAAAACGATACCAGCATCTACGCGATGTTCTAGCTCCGATGTCAAACGTAACATCACCAGTGCTAACCACTGTGATGTCATTCCCGCCTCATTCAGCTTGGCCTGGTCTTGGGCTAATACGGTCCATCTACTATCCACTCTGATGTCATTACTAAAGCCAGGACAGCTTAACGAGTGGGAGGGGTCTTGTCTAGTGTCTCTGTAAATCACAAAACACACACACACACACACACACACACACACACACACACACACGCACACACACGCGCACGCACACACACACACACACACACACACACACACACACACACACACACACACACACACACACACACACACACACACGCACACACACACACTACACTACACTCAAATACTGAGCAGACAGATCATTTCATAAATTATGTTTTAATTTGAATATTAATATTTAAATGTCAGACATGTTTTTTTGTAATGGGGATTGGGGAATAATTTCGTTGATGGGACTTTGAATTTAGGAGTGTCAGAGAGGGATGGATAGAGGCGGAGAGAGGGAAGAGAGATATGAGGAGGAGGAGGAGGGAGGGAGGTGCGGAGAGGGGAGAGGGATGGAGAGAAGAGTGTTTCTATAGAGAATGAACTGGTGACTATTATAGCACCCAGGCGATATGAGTATTTACTGGTTTAAAAGTGATAACACTACTAATGGGACTGCATTTATATAACAGCTTTTATCCAAAGCGCTTTATGACTTATGCCTCACATTCACCCATTCACTCACACATTTACATTGAGTCATTTAGCTGATGCTTTTATCCAAACCGACTTACAAATTGTGTAAAACAAGTCAGCAGGAGGGGTACGTCTCTGGCGGCTAAGGGTCAGTGTGGTAGATCCACGCCTCCCGGTTCGCCGTACCCTGTCCCTGCTGAAGCGGCACTTCTGGTGGGTCTCCATGAGGGAGGACACCCGCGCCTTGGTCCTTGCCTGCACCGTCTGTGCTCATGGGAAGGCTTCCCACCGACCACCCGCCGGGCTCCTCCGTCCGCTCCCTGTTCCCGGTCGGCCCTGGTCACACGTCGCCCTGGACTTCGTCACCGGTCTGCCCCCCTCACACGGTAACACAGTCATTCTCACCATTGTTGACAGTTTTTCGAAGGCTGTGCACTTTGTTGCTCTTCCCAAACTCCCCTCTGCTTCAGAGACCGCGGACCTGATGGTGCTCCACGTCTTCGGCCTCCACGGGATCCCGGTGGACATCGCCTCCGACAGGGGCCCTCAATTCATCTCCCAAGTCTGGAAGGCCTTCTGCCGGGCCCTGGGGGCCACGGTCAGTCTCTCCTCCGGATACCACCCGCAGACCAACGGCCAGTCGGAGCGGGCCAACCAGGACCTGGGGTCTGCCTTCCACTGTGTGATGACCCGGGACCCCTCCGGCTGGAGTACTTTCCTGCCATGGATCGAGTACGCCCACAACTCCTTGTCCTCCGCGGCCACAGGTCAGTCCCCCTTCGAATCGTCTCTGGGCTACCAACCCCCACTGTTCCCTGCACAGGAGGAGGAGATCTCTGTTCCCTCTGTGCAGGAACACCTTCACTGCTGCAGATGGGTATGGGAGGACACCAGGGCCGCGCTGCTCCGCTGACCAGAACCGCCGCTTCGCCGACCGCCACCGGACCCCGGATCCCGACTATCAACCAGGTCAGATGGTTTGGCTCTCGTCCCGGGACCTGCCACTCAAGTCTGTTTCCCGTAAACTCACCCCCCGTTTTGTTGGTCCCTATAAAATACTATCCATCATTCTCAGTCGCCAGCTTCCCTCCATCATGCGCATTCACCCCTCGTTTCATGTTTCCCAGCTGAAGCCGGTGGTCTCCAGCCCCCTGTCTCCCCCAGCTCCGGAGCCTCCCCCTCCGCTGGTCATCGACGACCACCCGGCCTACATCGTCCGGCAGCTGCTGGACGTGCGTCGCCGCGGCTTCCAATACCTGCTCGATTGGGAGGGCTACGGCCCGGAGGAGCGCAGCTGGATCTCCCGCGGGATGGTTCTGGACCTTGACCTCATCCGGGACTTCCATCAGGCCAACCCTGACAAGCCTGGAGGGCTGCCAGGAGGCGCCCGTAGAGGGGGGGGTCTTGTCATAATCACGGCGAGAGCCTTCTTCACTCCTCCTCATCCTCCCCCACATTCACGACGGAAGCCTCACTCACCCCTTATCCTCTCACACCCATATATGGGCAGCATCCGTTCCCCGGAGTCACACGCTGCCAAGCTCATCAATCAACGCGGCTGTGACTCATCCCCTGATCAACAAGATGGTACTTCAGTCTGCAGATCCTGTCCTGACCTCGTCGGAGTGTTAAACTAGCTTCCTAGGTACGACAACAAAACCTAAGCCTTGCAAACCTGTTCTTGTTGATATTCCTTGTCCTAACCCTTGTTCTGCTATTGGGCTCCGCCAAACCCCATCCTCACAGTTCCACTGGTCAACAATTAATTTCATCACATTAACGTTACTGTACCTCTGCCCTTTTCGCGTTGTTCCTCCGCTTCTTTTTCTTCCCTGAGCACCGGACTGTTTTAGTCTTTTCGACATGTTGATATTACTGTAGAATATCCTGTTAACGTTCAAAAGCCCTTATATGGTCCGTCCATCACTTCGCCCTCGTCTGTCGGCCTAACGCTGTATGTTTGACACATCGTTGGAAAGCTAAAATGGCTGCAGTTCGATTGACACCCTACTCAACCTATTACGTGCTTCCAGTCTCAGGTTACAAGGCCCAACAGCAAACACCCAATGAGTGTCGGTTTCGGACAAGTGACCACAAGTGATTGACCATTTTTGTTTTCAACCATTATCTGAAATAATGGAGAAAAAAAAATCTAACCCCAATTAACCTTACTGTCATGCACTTGTCCTAATAAACTAACCTACACTGTAACACGCAACACTCACATGATGAACATTGTTACTCAGCTGATCGAGTTGTACCCTTCCTGATGACTTGTCGTACAGAACTTGTAAGTCGCTTTGGATAAAAGCGTCCGCTAAATGACTAAATTGTAAATGTAAATGTTGTAACCAATGAAATTCTGGAGCTAATGGTATATTACGCGAGGGCTGTTCTGGTCCATACGGTAAAGGGAGAGAAGAAGACGAAGAAGTTGTTTCTTTGGAGAATTTCTCACTTGCCGTCCAAATGAATGAACCATTGTAAAACACTCATTTTCCATGGGGTTGTTATCAGTGGAGGCTGCTGACCTTGTCTCCTTTCCTCTCTCTCTCTGCCCCTCCTCGTCCTCTCTGTGTGTCTGTCTGTGTGTCTGTCTGTGTGTCTGTCTGTGTGTCTGTCTGTGTGTCTGTCTGTCTGTCTGTCTGTCTGTCTGTCTGTCTGTCTGTCTGTCTGTCTGTCTGTCTGTCTGTCTGTCTGTCTGTCTGTCTGTCTGTCTGTCTGTCTGTCTGTCTGTCTGTCTGTCTGTCTGTCTGTCTGTCTGTCTGTCTGTCTCCTCTAAGTCCTCTTGGTCCTAATCAGACAGAGAGGCAGGTCAGGATGAATGGAGAGGCAGATATCACACAGTTACAGGCGTGTAAGTAAAGGCATTAATAAGACTAATAGAAGTCACGCAGGTTATTAAGACATAAATTTAATGTCCGGGACGCCGGCATCTGATCATACATTAACCTTAATCTGCCTCATTTGCATTTCCCTCTGAAAGCCGGTCGGCAATCAGGGGGACAGAGTTTATTCCTCCTCGACTCGCTGGCGGTTTAAATTATGAACACACTCACACCCACCAATTATAGTAATGCTTTTTTAGGGAACATTTGCATATGCCACCGGCCGTGGGCCGCGTTTAAAGCCATCGACACGCCCACCGCGGAGAGTAATGACCAGGAATCGAGCCAAGGGGCGGGGGGGAGGGCGGTGCTGGGGGGGGGGGGGGGGGCGTTGCGGGTTTGTGTTGTACCAAAGAGTCAGCCTGGGACCGGCCTGGCTGGGGTGACTTCTAGAACGGTGGTGGTTCTCTCTTCTCTCTTGCACCAAAACGTGAGAAGTGGTGACTGACTGGAGGTTCAGCCAATGAGAAAATATTAAAGGGGCACTTCACCAAAAAACTATCCGGATTTATCCAGATCTACCATGGGATCCAGACACTTCTCCCGCTGTGCCCCCCCCCCCCCCCCCCCCCCCCCCCCGCCTCTGGAATTCCCTACAAGACATCCGTGCAATAGATAACCTCCCCACCTTTGTTTCCCGTCTCAAAACACATCTGTTCATTCTGGCATACTCACTTTCATTTTATGTTTATTATAACTCTCCCCTATGTAACTCTGTAATACTGTGTTTTTACTGTGTGTAATTGTATTTGTTTTTAACCCCGTACGGCGACCTTGGGTGCTCAGAAACGCGCCTTTAAATAAAATGCATTATTGTTATTGTGCTAATCATCTCACACACATCCAAAAAAGTATACATGGTTTTGCATACATTTATTTAGTTTGACAGTTATTGAGAGTAAATTAGTTTGAATATGGCCACCAATGATGTCATCGGGGACATTGAATCCTTATGTTGTGTTAATTACAGCTCCATGAAATTATAAGGTAGCAGTCCCTATAAGTAAGTAAGTAAGTAAGTAAGTAAGTAAGTAAGTATTTATAAAGCACCTTTCATACATGTCATGTAGCTCAAAGTGCTGTACACAAACATAGGCATATATAACGATAAAAGCAATAAAGTCACAGTGATCAGTTAAGATCAATGTTTAAAAAAAAAAAAAAAAAAAAAAAAAAAAAAAAAAAAAAAAAAAAATAATAATAATAATAATAATAATAATAATAATAATAATAATAATAATAATAATAATAATAATAATAATAATAATAATAATAATAATAATAATAATAATAATAATAATAATAATAACGTAAAAATGAAAATAACATAAAAATGAAAACATGAAAACAGTCATTTGCTTACCAGTTTGGGAGAACAGGTCCGCACAAACATGTCCGCTCAGTAGCAACCGGAAGTAGGAAATGCACTAAACCAATGCACTTGTACGGTAGGTAGCAATGTTAGCTCTTATAACGCTAGTGTAGTTACGTTTTTATTAGTGGTCAGAGTTGGGTCCATAAGACTTATCCAAGCCCCATGGATCCATCAGTGGTCGCGTATTGTGTGCGTATGTACCCGTTCCCTCATTTAAAGAGTTGGGTCCATAAGGCTTATCCAAGCCTTACGGATCCATCAGTGGTCGTGTATTGAGTGCGTATGTACCCGTTCCCTCATCTAAAGAGTTGGGTCCACAAGGCTTATCCTAGCCTCATGGATCCATCAGGTTTTTCCAAGCCATAACTATTTGTAAGCTAGACTGTATAGGTACGTTTTTAATTTTCCTTTAAAAATGTGTATGGAGCTGGCGTTTCTGATGTGTGTTGGTAGTGTGTTCCATAGTTTTGGGGCATAGTTGGCAAATGCCATACTTCCTATCCTCTTTTGGTTTCTGGGTGTGTCTAGTAAACCTGTAGTGGATGACCGTAGCGTTCTTGAGGGCAGATAACTAACTAGGGAATTTGCTATGTATTTTGGGCCTTGCTCATTAAGAGCTTTATATGTTAGGAAAAGGACCTTAAAATCAATTCTATGAGTTATTGGAAGCCAGTGCAGAGTGGCTAGGACTGGAGTGATATGTTCTCTTCTCCTTGTATGAGTTAGTAATCGAGCTGCAGAGTTTTGGATAAGCTGAAGCTTCCCAATGGTTGCTTTGGGAAGACCAGTGAACAGTGCATTACAATAGTCAAGCCGACTTGATACAAAAGCATGAATCAGTGTCTCTGCATCCTTTTTATTTACGAAAGGTCTTACTTTCGCTATGTTTCTTAGGTGGAAGAATGACGTTTTCATGGCCTTATTTATATGAGACTTAAAGGTCAGGTCTGAGTCCAAGATGACACCTAGGCTTGTAACCTCAGTCTTTACATAGGATGACAGACTCCCCAGGTTTTCACACAGCACTTCCCTTTTCGCTTTTGGGCCGATCAATAGGATTTCGGTCTTGCTTTCGTTTAATTTTAGTAAGTTATTGTTCATCCACTTGTTTATTGCTAACAGACAATTTGTGATGGACTGTATGGCTGTAGTGTTATTTGGTTCTGCGGAGATATATAGTTGTGTATCATCAGCATAACTATGGAAGCATACATTGTGGTCTCGAATGATGTCCCCGAGGGGCAGCATATATAGTGAGAAGAGTAATGGACCAAGGCAGCTTCCTTGTGCAACTCCAAAGTTGCTGTCATGTTCCTCGGATACATTGTCTCCAAGCTTAACATAGAACCTTCTCCCCTTAATCTATGTTATGAGCCAATTTAGTACATGATCGGAAAAGCCAACCAGTCTTTCAAGACGACTGATCAGGATATTATGGTCAATCGTATCGAACGCTGCACTAAGGTCCAATAGGACAAGAATTGAGACTTTGCCAGCATCGGAGTTTAGCCTGAGGTCGCTAACTATTTTAGTAAGGGCAGTTTCAGTGCTGTGATTTGTTCTGAAACCTGATTGTAATTCCTCCATGATGTTATTATCTTTGAGAAAGGAGTTTATTTGTACTGAGACTATCTTTTCTAATATCTTGCTGATAAATGGAAGGTTCGATATTGGCCTATAGCTTTTTAGTTCGTTTACATCTAAGTTTGTTTTCTTTAGTAGTGGTTTTACTACAGCCGTTTTAAATGCATCTGGAAAAGTGCCTGTTTGAAGCGACATATTTATGATTTCATAAAGACAAGGTAGTGTCTTTTAAACATAATTTCACAGAGCTGTAATTAACAACACAAGGATTAAATGTCCAAGATTCAAGCACCCATGTTGGTGGTTGGTATTAACTACACCAGACAGATACAGCATCATGTTAATGGTTGGTATTAACTACACCAGACAGACACAACACCATGTTAATGGTTGGTATTAACTACACCAGACAGACACAACACCATGTTAATGGTTGGTATTAACTACACCAGACAGACACAACACCATGTTAATGGTTGGTATTAACTACACCAGACAGACACAACACCATGTTAATGGTTGGTATTAACTACACCAGACAGACACAACACCATGTTAATGCTTGGTATTAACTACACCAGACAGACACAACACCATGTTAATGGTTAGTATTAACTACACCAGACAGACACAAAACCATGTTAATGGTTGGTATTAACTACACCAGACAGACACAACACCATGTTAATGGTTGGTATTAACTACACCAGACAGACACAACACCATGTTAATGGCTGGTATTAACGTTAGGTTATGACTATAACCAAGTTCTGTTAATTAGGGGTGACGCTCGGCATCACTCATGCACTCCCTCGCGTACGTGCACGCGCACTGAATAAATTCCACAAATGTACCTTTAATACCAGTATTCGTCTGACCACACCCCTCGTTAGCTTACCTTCATAAGCAGGTGTGTGGTCATCTGCTCTCCTCCTTCCCAAGCTTTCACCACAAGGTGAGGTCAAGGGCTGCAGCGGCGTCGGATGCCGAGCGTCACCCCTAATTAACAGAACTTGGTTATAGTCATAACCTAACGTTCTGTATCATTTAGGGTATCCGCTTGGCATCACTCATGCACATAGGGAGGCCGAGCGGAGCCACCGGCCGACAAATACACCCCGCTGAAGGCCCCCCACAACCATCAGAACAGGGAAGGCCGAGCCCCCCCGACCCCCCCTAATGGAGGGCACCCCCCCTATTAGAGGTTTCCCGGGAGGGCGACGGACCCGACCGTGCGAAGAGGCACTCAAGCAACTCAACGCACAGGGTGAGCAGACCGTGGCTTGACCCCACGACTACACACACGCACAACCCGCATGCCACCTGGGAACGAACGGAGGGAACAACCTCGTTACTGCCCCCAGAATCACGGGGTCAAGGGTAAACCCAACCCTGTGGCAAGGCCGTAGCAGCGGAGTGCGAAGGAAGACCCAGACCCACCAAAGGGACCCCCTGGAACGGGGGCCCAGAGAAGTCCATGATGCCAGCATCAAGACCCCACCAGGTGGGCACTTAGTGACCCCGCCCCCCACATCGCCAGCGTATTCGGACAAAGGCCCCTCAGCCGAGCGGGCCCTGTCCCCCCAATAGTACACCGCCTGGCACACTGACCCTGCAGAACAGGCAGTCAGCATGGCCGTAAGCACACAAAAAAGGATAACCAACGGAAGCAGGCAGCGCACCGGGGAAAAGACCAGGCAACAGGCTGTTAACCCGAGCCTGGAGACTGCGGACGAGACAGGCGCCAGAGGGGACAGCTGAACACAGCCGCCCCGGCGGAAGGGGCGCATGCTGGCGTTGTTGCATGACCAAGCCTCCATTTAAAAATCCCCACCCAGAGGGGTGGAGGCAGAGAAGGCTGACACGATTGGCAGACGTCATGAACGTGCAGGGGCACCCTCAACCGGTTAACCCGGGAGTTGACACTGCCCCAACACACCAGAGAACCAACCACCCAGTCGTTACCCTATGCAGTGGTTGGTCCCATAACCCCCCAGGAAAAAAACTCCAAAACACACCTGCAGCACTGCCGCAGTAACCGTGTTCCAGTTTCCAACAGGTTTATCTATCTTTCGTTGCCTACGGGTCAACGAAAACATTACTTCGGACCGGGCCCGGTGATACGGGGAGCACAGGATCCCCCGAGGAGGTCAAAGACCACTCCAACAGGCACCTCTTCGCCACGCGTAAGAGAAGAGCACAAAAATGGAAAACCAGCCCCAACACCCCGTACTTGGTATTCCCAGGAGGTCACCCAACCAAGTACTAACCAAGACCAACCTGCGTGGTGGCCGAGAGCCGACGAGATCGGGCGTGTACAGGTTGGTACGGCCGTAAGCCATTACGACAGTGTAGAATACAATGTACACAACAAGGGTTCCATAGCGCTTAACCCTGCGACACCCGGACCGACCTAGCATTTTTTCCCCTGAAAAAAGCCCAAGTCCCTCAGGGAACCAGAACAGCAGATCGGCATCCCCGGCGGACAACGGGTTTAACTGATCCGGACCAGCGTGACCAGAACCAGTCCCGTGCCCTAACCATGCCGACCTGCCAACTCCAGGAGAAGGGGCAGATATGCGTGTTGATCTTAAACATAAAAAGAAGGCGCCACTCAGACGTTTCGGTGCGAACCGCGCCCGGCGGCCCACCCCCAGGGCGTGAGACCCTTCCACATATGTTCAGATCCATTCCGTTATCATCCCCTGATATGAACGAGAACCCGTCGACAACCACACAGGTCGTCGGAAGAGGAAAACCCCCATCCCAATTGCTTTATAAAAACGCTGTTTTAACCCCAAGCAACCAAGGCGCGCCAGTCAGTTACCTAATGTCCAACAGAACATCCTGAGCTAGCACTATGTGTGCGTTGAGCATATCCACATCAATAATAGGCTATTTAGACCATCTTATTCAATCCCCAAGACGCCCAGGGGAACGACAAGAGGGGTGGGATGCAACCAACTCCATGAATGAATGAATGAAAACTTTAACCAACAGATTGCAGAATGGGTACAACACAGTACGGCCCAATACACACAATTGTTAAGAGAAAGACGTTAGTCTTGTTTCCATCAGGGACCCCCATTTCCAATTCATATAGACACATCCAACTCTTTATAATAATAAGGAAGAAGCATCACCCGTATGAACCCAACTGCACAGCTGGGAGTAAAAAACCGATTACATGTTTTTACATCCAGTCACTCCTTTTGTCAAAGAGTAAAGACCGGACCTTCCCAGAAACCTTCCCACATGAGTCGTAGTCATGAAAAAGACATGCCAACTGTGAGTCACGTGACCAACTGACTCAAGTTTACACATAAATCGAGCGTAGCAGACCCATAAGCCCTACGCTCTAACTCGACACCTCAACACTCTGTAACTCATGGAAGGCGTCGCCATAGCAACATCGCTATGACGGGGGAAACCCAGCACACGGCTCCTGTTTGTAATAGGAGTCGGCAGGATAACCCCCCCCCCCCCCCCCCCTGCCAAGACGTCCTAACGGCTCGGCCCTGACTGGCTCAGCAGAATGAGATAAAATCTCCTAAACCAATCAAGTGGGAAGGAGGGGTTTATTCAACACCCCCTCACAAAAAACCCTTCTTTCCCTACACACAAAAACAACTGTAGCATTTTGAAAACCTCCGGTAGAAAAGCTAATGTATAGCGTAAGCTAATACAATGCCCGCTACCCACAAAATGTGAAACGGATTTACAACAAAACAAGTCGCATGCGTGTGAATCCTACACCCGTTGACTATGTCGTACATAGCAAAAACGCTGACCGAGAGTAACGGCTAGGCCGTGAAACTTCACAGACAGACATACCACCATGTTGGTGGTTGGTATTAACTACACCAGACAGACACAACACCATGTTAATGGTTGGTATTAACTACACCACACAGACATACCACCATGTTGGTGGTTGGTATTAACTACACCAAACAGACACAACACCATGTTAATGGTTGGTATTAACTACACCACACAGACATACCACCATGTTGGTGGTTGGTATTAACTACACCAGACAGACACAACACCATGTTAACTCGCATGCACAACTCGCTAAAGGATAGGGACACGTTGAGGCTCTTTTCTCTCCACACTGGACGCAGACTCCATGGAAATACATTAGAAAACCTTGTGGTTCTCCAGAAACACATTACAAATATTTCCACTACTCCCAAGTCAATAAAAAACATATTTTAAGTATCTTTTGAAGGCGGACACAATGGCCATGTCAGTTTATCTATCAGACGCGGAAAACGATGTGATTGAAATCGGGGCGGTGTCCGCTCGTCCTTCCTCATGTATGGAAAACTACTTTATATACACCAGACAGACACAGCACCATGTTAACACTGAATGCCACCACCCACTTCAATGATAGCGTTGTGAACGCATATTCTCTCTCTTAAATTATGGCTATGTGTCTAATCTGCCTGTCGTTTATCAATGACTTGTTTGCAGTCAACATTGTCATTCATTCATTTTCGTTTTATAGCATTTTGAAAAGCCCTCGTTTTCAAGGAAAATATAAAGATTCCGTGATAAAAGGCATTTACTGGAATATTCTAGAATACACAAAAACATTGTAATTTTTCGGCCTATTTATGAATCGTTTTCAAATAAACGCTAGATTATCGATAGTATATGTGCTATAGACGCGAGCTGAAAAATCAATTATCTTATTTCCTCATCAGCGATCACAGCCACACAACCACACACAGCATAGGGAAAAAGCTTATATCTCTGTGAAAACAGGTCTGATTATCCTAAGACTGGCAAAATAGATTCCTTACCTGAGATCAGATGTTATCCAAAAAGATTATTCCAATTCCTGATCGCCATTCCAAAAATCGATCACGCTTATTGATTACAGTGTTACATAATCGTCGCTGTTCTGAGGGCCGGCGATCACTTGGTCTCTTCAGATGCCTTGACGGAAAAATAAAATGAGCAAACTAACCACTCCCCCTGTATCAGTCTGAGCTGATGGGGTGCAGTTACACAGGGAGAGACGATAGGGGGCGGTATCTTCCCAATTGAGCTCAGAGAGACTCTGCAGCACTAACACTAGGCTCGATTGATGAAATATGAATTCAAATCGCCAATAAAAGAAATACGGCAAACAAACAACATTTGTCGTCGTCGGCACTCACCGGGGGGGCTGATAAAACTAGATATGTCGTCGCTGGCACTCAAAGGGTGGTTGCCATACATACATCACAATAGAAACTTCACAATACATACATCCCAATACATACATCACAGTACAAACATCACAATACAACCATCACAATATATACATCACAAAACATACATCTGATCACAATATATCACAGAGGTAAGGGACATACTTTAAACACACACCAAACAAGCAACCAAATACAATTCATACAATACAAGTCATGCAAGACATAAAGCAGAACAGACCAATGTAAATGTTGTCATACCCTATACCTGCCTGTCTCTCTCTCTATTATTCTCTCTAATTACAGGCGTGGAGTCAGGTGTGGGGAAGCTCTGGGAGCAGCTGATGTACATCTGTGTGCTGATTGCTGCACCACTTAGACCTGGCTCAGATGTCATCATGCTGCCAAATTGTAGCTTAGTGACCCAGTGAGTGATAGTTCTTTGCTCATTCTTAGTTAGTTGTATATTCTGTGTTCCTTGTCTCGTGTCTTACCCGTTCTGTCTCTCCTTTTCCCAGTCCCTCATCTGGCTCCCTGTGCTGTCTCTACTCCTGGACCCCCTTGCCTGACCTCTGCTTGTCTGACGACTCTCCTCGCCTACATCCCGGACCGTATGAGGAACAGATCCAGTGTATGACCCCCCGCTTGTCTGACTACCCCGCTCCTTCTCATAGCCCCTGGACAGTACGAGTATCCCCGTGTCTTTACCAACCACTGCTTGGACCATTATACAATACAGTACCCATCTTTTGGGTTATACCAAGTCCTGTCTGATGTCTCTGTGTTTGCACATTGGGTTCCACTAGTTCAGTCGTGACAAATGTAAGTTAAAAGTCAGACCAAGGAGGGTTCTGTAAACGAGTGTAAAACAATCCATTCTTGCCGGAGAGTAACAAGGTGCAGTTTACAGACGTTTTTAAGTCACAATGATATCTTGAATAGAGAGCATTTTTACGTCATACATGCAGACTAAACCGTTACATTACATGCTTATTCCATGTACTGTATTTATGATTGATTCCAAATAATTTACTTAACTTAACTTTTGCATAACTGTTGAAACAACATATGTAATTCTTAACAGGGGGCAACAGTGGCTCAGGAGGTAGAGCGGTTGTCTGATAGTTGGAAGGTTCCTGGTTTGATTCCCGCTCCTCCCGGGCAGCGTGTCGAAGTGTCCTTGAGCAAGACACTTAACCCCTAATTGCTCCCCATGTGCAGGTCGGCACCCTGCATGGTCGCCTCCGCCGTCTGTGTGTGAATGTGTGAGTGAATGGGTGAATGTGAGGAACAAAATTGTAAAAGCGCCATATAAACCATGTACCATTTAACTGTTTAAACTGCATTTTAACTCCTAACTGTTTAAACAGCATATATTCATATATATATATATTCATATATATATATATATATATATATATATATATATATATATATATATATATATATATATATATATATATATATATATATAAAAAAATCTTGTTTATTAAACTGCACAGTTGGATGGAGATAAAAAGGGCTAAGTTTAGTTATCATTTTCACAACAACAGCAGTTATAACATTTTGGGTAATTTTACATCATTACCTTTGGTTAAAAATATTGAAAAACACGCTTTTCATTGTACTGAATCTTTAAATCGTGTTCTTTTAGGGGCAGGTTCTGTGAATACTCCAATCATTGGGCAAACCGTAAATGCCCAAAACCCCCACCACCTCCTAATAGACAGTCTCCTCCCCACCGCATGTATATATTCCCTCCCCGCCGTATGTATATTTCTCTGCACCCACCCACCCCCTCCTAATGTACAGTCCCCTCCCCATCATATACTCTGTCAGGATCTAGGGGTAACAGTACTGTATATTTGAATACCGTTTATGTCACAAATGTATCAGTACTAAATACCTATATGTCCCTATGCCATAAATGTATGTCATAAATGTCTATATGAATTGAAAATGGGGGACCCTGATGGAAACAAGACAAACGTCTTTCTCAGGTCTGCATCCCCTTAACAATTGTATGTATTGAGCCGTACTGTATTGTTTTTGTACCCATTTTGCAATCTGTTAAATAAAGTTTTCATTCATTCATTCATTCAAACAACTGTGGGGAGGGAGGGGCTTAGTGACTAGTCACTTTGCAGAAATGAGTAACGGCAGTAACACGCAGCAGAAATCCTTTCAGAGAGTTGTTCCACCAATCTTTCCGGGGGGCCTGTTTACATGTGTGAAGGATAGAACTATTTAAAGGTGAGTAGGATTTGATTTTAATAAGAAGGAAATACAAAAATGCCATAAGAATATAGGAATCCGTTTTTACACACCCAAACCTCTGTCCATTATATTTAATGGCATGTACTTTGATGGTACCATATACTAGCAGGAATGAGTGTATTCCTTTTCATTCTGACCTCATATGTTTATGTTTAAGTTTATTTGCACATGTAAATAGAAATACAATAAAATAAGAACAAAGTAATCCACTGGTATACCACTTGGCCTGACAGTGGGGCTAGCCTATATTTCGCACTATACTGTATTTCCCCGCCCGAATGGTTTTCCCAGACAGGTGTCGTGCCAAAATCCTACTCCCTGCCCCCCCCACGTGACTGTTCCGTGAACTCGCATTCTCCGCTGCTGCTGTTATGGGGCGCTGGGGGCGCTGTGGCGTCAATCACTGTCTCAGACAGTCATAATAACTATGTACAGTTTCATATTAATGAGTTCGGAGATATGGGGCGTCAGTCACTGTCTGAGTAGTCCTTTTCATATTAATGTACTGAGTTCGGAGATATGGGGCGTCAGTCACTGTCTGAGTAGTGCGTTATAGATGCAGCCTTAGGGGTGTAGGCTTAGAATCAACAATTAGTTGAAATGAAACAGAGTATATGGAGCTATCTGTACTGTAAAGTGCAAACAATGTGCAAGAACAATCTACACAAGCTATGGGCTATATACGGATTATATACACTGAGGTGCAGTGGGCTATGTAAACAGAATATAGTGCAATGGCTCAGTGCATACTACAGCTCTAAGCTATTAATAGGGATACTGTATACTCTGTTTGTCTGTCTGTCAAAGCAAGACAGACGTTGCTTCCCCGCCTCAACACACACACACACACACACGGCTGGACAATTTCTCATCGTTTCTCTCTTATTTTTGTGGAAATAATTGTAAATAAACAATAAATACTGTGTTCTGTTTACGTTCCATATCTTTGTGAGTGCTTTTCCCCCCATGCAATGCAGATATATTGTTTATTGTTTAACTTGTGCCTCCTCATTCATGCATATTTTCAGAAAAGGTTATTACATTCATGAGTAAATATGTCATTATTACATTCCTACGGTAGGTATTTCCACTCCCAAACGTGAACAGTATTTGCTCACATATTCTTAGATGGTACTTGAAAGACACTTTGCTATTCAATTTACTTATGTTCAGTGGGCAGTTATTCCAATGATTGATGGCACTATAAATTATTAATTTGTTTGTATAAGAAAACAGGTTGAGACGAAAAGACAGTGTTCCTGACAAATCAATCAATCAATCAATCAATCAATCAATAACGGTGTAAAACCATTACAAAACTTTTTTATTTTATTTATTTTTAACACTTTGATCGCCGGGGTTAAATTCATAATTTACCATCCCTCGCCAGCCCTATTTAACATGGAGAAGTTCCCCTTCTTTGCAGGGCTATAACCTTTTAAATTGTATTGCTAAATTGACATTACTATGGCCCATTCAACGTCCTATATCTATTGTTCAGGGTGTAGCAACGTTATACTTTTTCATTCACATATTCATACTAAAATACGGTCTAAAGTATAAGTATGTTTTTATCGTTTTCTGCAGCTTTCTCCAGAACTTGATTTATAGCCCTAAATGCATTATATTGATGATCAAATACAGTTTGGTAGGAATCTGTGCGAGATAAAAAAAATTCAACTGGACGTGCTTCTAGGAGTTACTACGTATGATCTGATGTTGACCGGATGGGCGGGGGGTCGTTTATAATTCCGTGGGCAACGTTATATCATTCATCTAGTGTGGGTGATATGATCATCAGAGCAGTTTATATGGAACATGTTAAAAAAAAATGCTGAATCTTACCGTAGCTTCCTCATAGCGTTGGGCGATGAGCGTGGAGCAGAGATATTCCTATTATGGGATGTAGAAATACCCGATCCATTTCCAGGTTGTATAATAGTATATACGTCCAAATCATGTTGTTTATCGAGTTATTTGCAACCGATCGACATCCATTGTGTCAAGATGGAGTCCTGCTAATGATAGCGAGTGCCCGGACGAAATATGGGTGAGCACCACTTCATCCGCATCACTTCCTGTTTGGGCGAGCGGCCGATTGGCCACCAGATGGCGCTCTTGAACCGTTGGAGAATTGAGAGGGGCTCACCAGTACATATAATGTCTCCGGGGGAGAAATATGATTTAGATCACAGATTTTTGAAATATTGATATCAAAGACGTGTTACGGCGTCTTCGGCAGAATGAGCATGGCAGGGAATGACGAGTTTCAGCGTCTCCGGCGATCAAAGTGTTAATGTGTTCATGTTTTCAGTTCTACCGAGTTTCAACAATAATTTGTAGCTGTTTCTTGGCCATGACGTATACCGTACGTAAAGGTATCGCGTAAAGAGCGTGCAAAGTCATTTACGACAATTCCAAGCAAGATGGATATAGAGTTTTACAAGCAAGTGTCCCACTACAAAATAAGTGGGATATGCAGTCAAAGATCGATAAAAATAACTTTCGTAAGAAGGCCAACACCTATGATGTGCAAGGTACTGTATACAGTGTAAAGTATTCCATCCTAAATGTGAAACAATCCTCATTTATAAATTGTCAAATAATCCAGTCGGGCGGGCGGGGCTTTCACCCAATTTGACTCGTATGTCGTATCTGAATATTCAATATCCAAATTGTAAGTGAAAGTCCGTAATTAAGAGTTTGAACATGTCTAATGTTACAAGGTTTTGGAGCCCTTACAAACATTGAAGCTTGTTCCATTTGTTCTGTAATTACTCGATTTTATATTTTAGCCTAATAAAGCTATAACATAAGATGATATGTGGGATGTACTGGTTAGGCTACTGGATGTGTTAATTTTTTGCTCTCGAGAATTGGCGCATGTGGTCTCTTCATTACTACTGCTTTTATTTTATAATCCAAACTAATATAGCCTACTTGTTTTTTCCAAAGATGGAAAACTCTTCTACAAGAAGACACACAACGGTCTAAACCCAGCTCACGTTCCCTATTAGTGGGTGAACAATCCAACGCTTGGTGAATTCTGCTTCACAATGATAGGAAGAGCCGACATCGAAGGATCAAAAAGCGACGTCGCTATGAACGCTTGGCCGCCACAAGCCAGTTATCCCTGGACACATGATCTTACATGTGTGGGCCTGAGGAGGCAGCGACTATATTCCATAATATGCACGCCAGCAGTACAGGGGCACACTGTGGCAAAAAAAAGACCAGGATGGCAATCAGCAAACGGTTCTACTGGCCTGGAATGTCCGTTGACATCCATACATGGGTAAATCTAAGCACTTGGTAGAATATGTTACAGCGTCAAGTACATGAGCATAAGATGTATGAAGGGACTTACATGTGATTATATTCATGTCTTTTAGGTCACGCACCCATTTGAGCTGGTCGGAATGGACCTGATAGGCAGGCTGACGAAGACAACAGAGGGGTATAGCTATATATGCGTCATGATAGATTACATGACCAAATGGGCACAAGCATACCCTCTTAAAACCAAGACAGCCAAAGAGGTACTGTATTGTACTGTATTGTACCCACTCTGCAATCTGTTAAATAAAGTTTTCATTCGTTCATTCATTCATTCATTCATTCATTCATTCATTCATTCATTCATTCATTCATTCATTCATTCATTCATTCATTCATTCATTCATTCATTCATGCATTCATTCATTCATTCATTCAGGTGTCTGGCTGCATCCTGAAGTTCGTCCACCAATTTGAGTCTCCCAAGAGGATCCTCACAGACCAGGGGAAATAATTTGTTAATCAGGTACGATGAAAATACTTGCAATATGTTAGTTTGGTTTCTTACATATCTCGATGTAATTTACCATGAAATATCTACAGCAAGAATTCTGGGTCTCAATGAATCCAAAATGTCAATGTGGTTAGAAGTGGTGGAGAGAATAAAAGCTAGCTTATAATGGTAGTGTCTGGTTAGGTGCGAGGGATAGTGGAGGTACTTCTCAAGGTGGGGTCCGGGAGGGGGGGGTTCGAGCTGAGCATATGTGTGTAGGTTTTTTTTTTTAGATAACAGGTATTATGGGTATATCTTATATAAAACAACTAACCAAAAGGTGATCTCATTGGATGTGCCCTGACAATTAATGCTTGTATATCTTATCGTGTGTTGTCATGTTTGTTTATATGTTTGTTTAAAAAATAATAAAAAAAAATAAAATACAAAGAAAATACTTGCAATGTAGCTACAAACACATTGTGGGGCAGACTAAAATACCATTACTCGATTGACAATTTAATGTATTTAAATGAGGTAATGTATTTCTCTTTTACAATAACAGATCAACACTGATGTGTGTGAAATCCTGGGGATTAGGAGAAGCCTTTGTGCCCCTTATCATCCACAAAAAAACGGTCTTGTGGAGAGGATGAACGGCACCATACAAAGGTGAGCAAAATGCAGTAGGGCATATTCATAAGTATATTATATTGCATATGAGGACTATGAGTACTGGACTTCCAGACATGACTGACAATGATTTGTGTGTGTGTGTGTGTGTGTATAAATTCAAAACAATTATTTTATTCTTATAATAACTTCTTTCACAAATGCATCAACATACAGTGGAATGCAAGCTGTAGTGTTCTATTTTTATGAAATCCCCGGTTCCTTTACTAATTTAAATACAATATCTGTGTTGTTCAACCTCTTTGTCTTGGACTGAAAACATCCGGTGCACTATCAACAAACCTTTTAACAGCCAATGTACTTACACACATATTCACATATTCAACGGTATGGATGGGCCAGGTTGTTATTAGCACACCACAGAACTAGGTACTGGACCTCCTCTCTGTACGCCGACTCGTCATTGTTGCTGACTAGTCCCACCACGGTGGTGTCGTCTGCAAACTTGACAATATGTACTCAATAAATACATACATACACAGACAGCATCCTTACAACAGTTTTGCAAATATTTCTCAGCTCAACTAAAAATACCTTTTCTTTTCCTATCACATTTCAGATCACTGAAAAAAACGTGTAGGGAAGAAGCCAGAGACATGGGACCTACATCTCGATGCGGCCATGTTTGGTCTACGGACCAAGACACAGATGACCACTAAAATGTCTCCCTTTTATATGATGTTTGGCAGGGAAGCCAGATACCCATGTGAGGTCCCTGAGGAGTACATGGTATTTTCTGTTTGAACTGATTGCTTTAACTTGTTGGTGTTTTAGAATTTGTATCAATATGTAGTATGTTATAATATTTATAAAACTATTCTTTTGAACAGGTTGACAGCAGCGTGGAGACTATTGTGGAGAACGACAGCCCTGCAGAGGACATCACTCGCATCAGTGAGGCCCTGCAGGCTGCTCGAGATGGCACTAAAAAAAACACTAGCAAAACACGCCAACAAGAAAGCCAGGCAGGGTGAACCGAAATTCAAGGTCGGCGAGAAGGTGTGGTGCCTTAATGTGCGTAGCCAGCAGCGAAAGGGCGGGAAGTTGGAGCCGGAGTACTTGGGGCCTTTTAAAATTGTAGCTCTAGTGGAAAATAGTGCAGATCTTGAGGGTGAGGGAGGTCGTGTAACCACCCCTGCCTCCACCTCCACCCCTGCCTCTACCTCCACCCCTGCCCCCCCCTCCACTCCTCCTTCAACCACCACCCCTGCCTCCGCCTCCAACCCTGCCTCCACCACCACCCCTGCCTCCGCCTCCGCCTCCACGCCTGCCTCCACCACCACCCCTGCCTCTGCCTCCACCCCTGCCTCCGCCTCCACCCCTGCCTCTGCCTCCACCCCTGCCTCCGCCTCCACCCCTGCCTCTGCCTCCACCCCTGCCTCCGCCTCCACCCCTGCCTCTACCTCCACCCCTGCCCCCCCCTCCACCCCTCCTTCAACCACCACCCCTGCCTCCACCTCCACACCTGCCTCCACCACCACCCCTGCCTCTGCCTCCACCCCTGCCTCCGCCTCCACCCCTGCCTCTACCTCCACCCCTGCCCCCCCCTCCACCCCTCCTTCAACCACCACCCCTGCCTCCGCCTCCAACCCTGCCTCCACCACCACCCCTGCCTCCGCCTCCACGCCTGCCTCCACCACCACCCCTGCCTCCGCCTCCACGCCTGCCTCCCCCTCCACCCCTGCCTCTGCCTCCACCCCTGCCTCCGCCTCCACCCCTCCTTCAAGCACCACCCCTGCCTCCGCCACCACCCCTGCCTCCACCACCACGCCTGCCTCCACCACCACCCCTGCCTCCGCCTCCACCCCTGCCTCCCCCTCCACCCCTCCTTCAGCCACCACCCCTGCCTCCCCCTCCACCCCTCCTTCAACCACCACCCCTGCCTCCGCCTCCACCCTTCCTCCCCCTCCACCCCTCCTTCAACCACCACCCCTGCCTCCGCCTCCACCCCTGCCTCCGCCTCCACCCCTGCCTCCGCCTCCACGCCTGCCTCCGCCTCCACCCCTGCCTCCCCCTCCACCCCTGCCTCCACCACCACCCCTGCCTCCGCCTCCATGCCTGCCTCCACCACCACCCCTGCCTCCGCCTCCACCCTTCCTTCAACCAACACCCCTGCCTCCGCCTCCACCCCTGCCTCCCCCTCCACCCCTCCTTCAACCACCACCCCTGCCTCCGCCTCCACGCCTGCCTCCGCCTCCACGCCTGCCTCCGCCTCCACCCCTGCCTCCGCCTCCACGCCTGCCTCCACCTCCACCCCTGCCTCCGCCTCCACCTCCACTCCTGCTTCAGCCATCACCCCTCCTTCAACCACCACCCCTGCCTCCGCCTCCACTCCTGCTTCAACCACCACCCCTGCCTCCACCTTGATCACTACCACAGATAAATGTATTTATTATAAATCAAATTGACAAAATGTCAAAAAAATGAAGGTGGGAAGACATTGCGATGCAAAATACATGTGTAATTGCTCAAATATTACAGATTAGAAGTGCATTAAAGGCATATAACCCAATGAATATGGCTCAGATGCAGTCTACAAGGGCAAATTGTTTCAAGCTAAAAGCTCTTCCTCAAGCACTATACTGTATTTGAGCAATTCAAAAATGTTTGTGCATTCAAGTGTCTTTCTTCACTTTTTTGATCTATAGTTTGCCTCTTGGGAGCCCTCGTTCTCTCATTCTACACTAGTGGATACCTGATCAAACAGGTTGTCAATGTGAATTTATACAAAGGCAATAGTTTTAGCATAATTACATTGGCAGCTCTGTTAGCTGAGAAATATATTTATTGGATTTACCTACATGTAATTTGTGTGCAGTGAAGTAATACTAGTAATGTTATGCATTTCTGACAATAATGAAGCAAATTCTGTTCTGGAAATTGAGTCTTCAATATGCAATTCTTATGTATTATATTTTCCCCCAGATGTGATGGATGCATGGGCAGGCAATAGTTCATATGTTATATTATCCAAAGTTGGGCCCTACAAACTCTTCTATTGTGAGGTGACATAGCTGGAACAGCCCCAAATAAGGAGTTGGAGAGTGAGGTACAGTAAATCTGTGTTTTCAATGTGAATGCATGCAGTAACTGAAAACAGATCATCTTCTAATATGTAATTTCATCTCAGGTTATCAATGCTTACTTGGAGGTCTTGGTCAGGGACCACAACAAAAGGTCTGGCGATAGGGCATTTTCTGTCGACACCTTTGCCATGACCGACATCTGGGATACGCGGGACGCGTGAATATTAAAGGCAACCAACTTGTGTTCGGCTTTTCTCTGATTGGCCGCGCCCCCCCGCCCCCACGCGCTGGCAAGCGCACGTCCCAAATGAAATCCAAGGAGCAAGCGAGCGGCAGCGCGGCAACCTGCTGTTCCAAGTCCAACCAACTTGTGTTCAGCTGCGGTAGCAGTGGACATACAGTACACCTCCTATCTATGTTGGGATTATGTTTGGTCATGACAAAACAATAAAAATCGCTACTGTTAGTAATGCTGCCACCACCCACTTCAATGACAGCTGCTCTTTAAGATATAGTTTATGCATTCGCAAAATATGAGAGCGCGCCGCTGTCATTGAAGGGCTTCCTACAACAGAGCACCGCCGCTGCGCTGCTGCTGAAGCTGTATCTCAAGCCGGCGGCGGTGCACGGACGCCGGGGAAAAACCACCGCGTCGCCCCGCTGGCGCTTCAGGCTCAGCAGCCTCCACGGGCGAAATAACATATAACGTTACAGTTCCACACTGATGTACAGTGAGTGTCTAATATGGCTGTCGCGAAGTCATGCCTCTCCCTCTGAAAGCCGATCCACGCTGTCATGTGTATCATAGACTACCAGATTCACTCGTGTATAAAAGCCCACACAGTTATGAAATGCGCTGAACTAGAAAGCGTAACGTTATTATGTTTCGCGTTCCATTGATTAACGCCATTACCTGCTGTGCTGTAGGAAGCAGAGGTACAGTAAGTTACAGTAGGTGTAGGTTACATGTTTAATCAAAGCCCATACAATTTTGTAGATGAATGATTGTGGATATAATATAGAAAACGCATCATTATGATATTGTCAGAGGGAGAGGCATGACTTCGCGACAGCCATATTAGACACTCACTGTACATCAGTGTGGAACTGTAACGTTATATGTTATTTCGCCCGTGGAGGCTGCTGAGCCTGAAGCGCCAGCGGGGCGACGCGGTGGTTTTTCCCCGGCGTCCGTGCACCGCCGCCGGCTTGAGATACAGCTTCAGCAGCAGCGCAGCGGCGGTGCTCTGTGGAGGCTGCTGAGCCTGAAGCGCCAGCGGGGCGATGCAGTGGTTTTTCCCCGGCGTCCGTGCACCGCCGCCGGCTTGAGATACAGCTTCAGCAGCAGCGCAGCGGCGGTGCTCTGTTGTAGGAAGCCCTTCAATGACAGCGGCGCGCTCTCATATTTTGCGAATGCATAAACTATATCTTAAAGAGCAGCTGTCATTGAAGTGGGTGGTGGCAGCATTACTAACAGTAGCGATTTTTATTGTTTTGTCATGACCAAACATAATCCCAACATAGATAGGAGGTGTACTGTATGTCAAATGTCGGTCATGTGGTGGAAGTGTTTAGTACAGTCACACAACAGAACACCGCTGTAGAGTACAGTCACACAACAGAACACCGCTGGTTCGACCAGCGCTTTTGCCGCGTCTCTCTTTGCGCGAGGGCGTGTGCTAGTGGATTGATTGATTGGCCGTGTGGCCAATCAGAGAAACGCTGAACGAAAAGCTGAACACAAGTTGGTTGCCTTTAATATTCACGCGGATGGGACAGGCAGAATGCGCAAAAGAATGCTTAAAGTAGGTCCAGTTATATATATTTTTCTTTCAATAAGAGATGCCTGACCATTTTTAAAATAAAACAAACGTCATTATTGTTATTCCCTGGTGGGAGATTTGACAGGAATTCTAGACTCGTGCTTGCTGGAGGAGGAACCCTATCGATTTTGGTTACACCATGACCTTAACTCTAGTGCCACACTCAAACCTTACATTTTTGGCAGGGCTTCCAGACTTTTAGTCTTGTTTCATTTAATTTCTGTAAGCATCTTTGAGTTAGTCCTACAAAGTTATGTACAAATATGCTTTTTCTAACACTGCTTTTTAATTTTAGTTTGATCCACAGATGTTCAAAGTGATCATTGGCATTGTCAATAAAAACAGCCACTGGATGTTGATGGTGAGTTAAAAGGTCTCATGGTTAAAAATGTTGTGTCATGGGGCCTCCGGTGGTGTAGGAAGATAAACATGGGGCCTCCGGTGGTATAGGGAGCTAAACATGGGGCCTCCAGTGGTATAGGGGGCTAAACAGGCGGCCTCCGGTGGTATAGGGGGCTAAATCGCTCTAGGTGTACTGTTCCTATATTAAAAGGGACCACTGTTGACGAGCAATCACTCTCTGCCTCTGTTTATTCCAACCACAGCCGGAGGTCTACATGGGTGGGGCATTACTTTGCGAGCCTCACCCAGGGTATAGGGGTTTAGGTTGGACTCTGGTGATAGCGTGTTAACAAATTTTGCAAACATCTGGATAAAAAGGATGAATGTTACTTTTAATGACATGCAGGTGTTGTTTTCCCCCATTGAACAATAGGTTATGCTACCATCAGAGAGGAGCTGCATGTTGCTCGACCCTCTTGGGGAAACAAGCAAGAAAATGTCGCATTGTCAAAGGGCGACAAGGTAACCTTTTTGTCAATTCTTAAATGACAATGATGATATATATATATATATATACATATAGGAATATTTTTGTTGTCATTGATTAACGGTGAAGTATCTCCAGTTTCCTGTGTATGTTGTCATACACAATACACATTTTCCATAGACGGATTCCAAATCCCCCCACACACACATATATGCTGTACAACCTCGCTGTACTTTATGCTTTACTTTACATATACTGATTTATTTCTGTTGTACTTTATTTATGTCTTAATCAGAGCATTCATGAGAAAGAGGGGTCTCAATGTCTCCAAATGGTCCTGTACCACTCTCCCTCACCCTCTGCAATTTTTTTTTTTTTTATTTAATTTGTTTATTTGGACGGGACAATGCAAAATTAATGAACACTGTGGAGTGTAAAAATGGCCGGATTTAGCATGAGGCTAATTTCCATCCGTTGTCCCCAAACATAAAAACAGAACTCATAGAAACAGTAAGAAATGTACAAATACATAAAAACAGGACACATAAAAACAGTAAAGAAAATTACAAATACATAACAGCATGTCACATGTGTTCACATGACTGGTTGGACTTCAGCCATTTTTTTAGTTGCCCTCTAAAAGAAGCAAGGGTGGTGCTTTCCCTTATGGAAATGGGGAGACTGTTCCATGTTTGATTGCCTTTTATGGACAGGACGTTTTGGCCAAACGTGGTCAGTCTACGTTGGACCATGCAGTCACCTCTGAGTCCAGTGTTTATTTTTTTGTAGATGAATTCCTGTACAGGAGGGGGAGCTAGTCCATGTAGGCATTTGTAGATGAAACAAGAGCTTTTTAAGACTTTGAAATTTTCAAAGCTCAAAAAGCTATATTGTTTCAAAATATTGCAATGGTGGTATGCCAATGGTTTCCTGGCAAATACCTTGATGGCTCTATGATAAAGCTGTTTGATGTGTTTCATGACAGTGACACCAGCAAATGACCAGTTTGTGAAGCAGTATTCAATATGTGAGAATATCATGCAATGAAGATACGTTTTTGCAGCATCAACTGTTAAAAAAGGCCGGATTTGTCTAAAATTAACTAAATTAAAATTAATTGTGCGTTTCACTTTTTTGACATGTTGCTTAAAGGATAGGTTCGAGTCCAAGATGATGCCGAGGTACTTGAAATGGGAAACCAATTCCAGTTCCTCCACCCCCCAGAAACACATTAGATCTAGTGATTCTGACTGGTCGTTTGCTGAACATCATGCATATAGTTTTTTTTGTATTTAGCAGTAGGCATGAGTTTTGCAAGTGTAACGGGGAAGCCCGTGAGTATATCCACAGTCACAGAAACAGGGGTGTTGACAAGTGACTGTGGCATTACGGGCTGGTAAGTTAAACTCACTTCCTCATAACAGGGTTAATAGACGCATAGGTACGGTACATAGGAGTGGATTCACTTCTTAGTGCAGCGGCCTATGTCGTCGCCCGCGGTGCGGGAGCTCCCCTGTTCGACTCCCCCTCGGGACATAAGCATTTAACAACAACACAACGCAGACCAATACGATCCGTCACAGTGGTGCCCAGTGACCCAGATGTCCTGATGGGCATGAGTTTAGGGAGGTGAGTGTAACGGGGAAGCCTGTGAGTATATCCACAGTCACAGAAACAGGGGTGTTGACAAGTGACTGTGGCATTACGGGCTGGTAAGTTAAACTCACTTCCTCATAACAGGGTTAATAGACGCATAGGTACGGTACATAGGAGTGGATTCACTTCTTAGTGCAGCGGCCTATGTCGTCGCCCACGGCGCGGGAGCTCCCCTGTTCGACTCCCCCTCGGGACATAAGCATTTAACAACAACACAACACAGACCAATACGATCCGTCACACAACCAGTGTTGGACCTTGTTCATTGCATTTGAGAGGTTACACGAGATCAGGTCAGTTTTTTTTACCATGTACAAAATAGACTGCGTCGTCAGCATACATCTGTACATTGAAGTCAGGGCATATGTCCGGCAGGTCATTGATGTACAGGGAAAACAGTAATGGCCCAAGGATCGATCCCTGCGGCACACCGACTGGATTGTCAAGATAAGGAGATTTGACACCATCAACCATGACACATTGTTTTCTGTTTGTTAGGTAAGACTTAAACCATTGAATTGTATCTGCAGAGAAATTGAAATGAGACAACTTTGCCAAAAGTACTTGATGGTTGATAGTGTCAAACGCCTTTCTAAGATCCAGGAACACAGCACCTACATATGGGTTTTTGTCCAACATATATTTAACCTTTTCAATAAAAACACAGTTTGCCGACTCAGTGGAGTGCTGAGCGTGGAAGCCAAATTGAAGTGGGTGGAGTGGGGTGTGACCTTTGTCCAGATGTTTAATCATAAGTTTCGACACCCACTTTTCAGCAACCTTAGATATGGTGGATAGGATGCTGATTGGCCTGTAGTTGGCTACCGACATCCTGCTACCAGATTAAAAAATTGGTGTTACCGTGGCCACCTTCCAGGAAGATGGTACCTCCTTTGAACTGATCGATTAATTCACTAATATGGTGATAGGTTTTACTAGAGCGTCGGAGTGTGTTTTTATAAAATCTGTGTCCAGGCCATAAGTGTCCCTGGCCTTAGAGCGTTTCAGCGCCACAATGATTTTTCTTACCTCATCCTCTGTTATTTCCTCCAGCTCAAAGAGGGGCTTGGCTTCCACAGTTGGGCTGGGTGATGCACCAGAGGGGGTAAAGAGTTTTGTTATTTCCAATACACTATTTAAAAAAAATTATTAAAAGTACACGCCAGTACAGTGGGGTCTTTAATCAGGATGTCGTTGACTTTTAATTCCAGGATGTCATTTACCTGTTTGTTCTGTTTACCTAGTAATTTATTTAAGATATGCCATACCTTTTTACCGTTTCCTTTTGCATCTTCAATTACACTGATAAAAAAGTTGGCTTTGGCCTTTCTTAAGGTCCGAGTCACCTTATTGCATGCATGGGTAAATTTCTGCCTGTCTGTCGACAGCCCAGATTTCAGGCTTTGTTTAAGGAGTGAGTCCCTAAGCCGTAGTAGTGAACTGCAGCTTTGGTTCCACCAGGGGAGGTGATGCTCCTTCCTGGCCTTTTGGCTTCCCCTCCTGGAGAAAGAGGACATTATTTTGTCTCTGTGCTGGCAGAGGAAAGGGTCTCATCCCAGTTTACATTTTTAATAGCATCTCCAAAGCATTGTTGCATGTTTTTGGGGATGAAGTTAGAAGAGGAGTTTTTATTTGGTGCATTAAGGAACAGTTTTTTATTTAATTTCCTAGCAAAAAAATTAAATTATGATCAGAAAGGCCGGTCAGAACATTTTAGGTTTTAATTAAAAACACAAATGTTATGGACATCTAATTTAATTATCTGCTTATTTATTAATGCTTCAATTCTTTCAGAAACGTTGCAGCAAACAATCCATATGTGCATTTGTTTACATAATGATAACGTACATAAATAACATAATATTATTGAGGGAGGAAAAAAGGTAAACTGATACCTAATGCTGAATGTGATTTGACCAAAGCACAGTATACACACACAGACAATAATAATAATTATAATTTAGGACCTGCCCCGAGGTCATCAATTGGCACACATGCGATGCATGCATGCAATTCGTATCTGCGATTAACCCATCCCGTCGTCCTTCCCCCCCAAGGGCAGCTGGGAGCAGACAGGCACAACGTGAGCCGCGCCAGGGGACCAATCCAAGTGCTCCTGTCCGTCTTCGTCAAGGACGCCACAGCGTTAGCGATCTTGTTGTTGTGCATGTTTTTCCATTGGGTTTTATCTTATCGGGGGGGAAACCCTTGCGAGCACGGGGAGAACATGCAAACTCCACACAGAAAGGCCTGGGAGATACCCCACCTGGGTAACTGGCACCATGGAAACCTGGTCCCCAAGCGGGATTCGAACCCTGGACCTTCTTGCTGTGAGGCGACAGTGTTAACCACTACACCACCGTGCCGCAAATAAATAGTCGACCGTGGAGCTGTTTGCAGATAGCGGAGCGGTTTGACTTGTTGCGTGGTGGCGATGTCTCGCAGATAATACAACTACACGTATAATTATATAATATATTTTATTTCTGTAGGTAACGTTACATTTGGTTGACAATTTACTGACTGACTTTCACGACACTCCATATTTACGTAGCTATCTAACCAGCACTGTAAACCGGGACCCAGCCCAAACCATCACTGTGACATCACCATCCAGCTAAATCTAAAATGGCGGCGCCCATGGCAAAAACAGGGAAATTACATTTGAGTTTTCAGACAAATAAGCAGGATTTCACATTTGATTATAGGACCATGTCTTACCCAAGGTACACAACAAACAAACTAGGCTCATATTGTTTAACACTTCATCTCCCCTTTAACAAACGTGTTGGCACCCTGGGTTAACGATGACGTGAACAGATACAGTATCATGTTGAACTTGTTGTTGTAAGTTAGAACTGTCCTAATGTAGTTGTCTCTCGCTATTACAGAGAGAGAGGCTTGTTTATTCAAGTTAGCTATAATACAGTATATTATTATGGCCACCACTGTAGCTGTTCATGTCTGTGGGATCTGTTTATTAAAAGAGAAATGACGCAATAAAAATGTATTCCAACCAGACACTCATTGGCATTGGCTAATTTTATGTGAAGCACATATAAAAGAACACATCCCCCCCCCCATGTCTTGATTATAATGGATTCTTTTTTCTTTGTGGCATATTTTATAAAACAAATATTATTAACACCTTTGAAAAATGTTATCTAGCAGGGGTAAATGGCAAATATTAAACACGTACAGTATGCTGTATAGATTGCTTGTAATTGAGATAAAGTTCACATCTGTTGAGTATTTTTACATGAACTTTTATGGCTTTATTGTTTTGTTGGCACATTGGCCATTACAGTAGGGTCGGATTTCAGCTCAATACTAACAACTGCTAAGAGGATGAAGACCAGAAAAATACTTTTCGTCTTGTTTACACAAGGGTCCTCCATTTTAATTCATCAATAAATTACATTCCCTGCATTTTCACAGAAATACACTCAATATCTGCATTATTACCACACATATAGATGTTGTTCAACCATCTAATGTGTCTGTATCTTTCCCAATACAAATAAACCATATTACTATACTTTTTCAGGAGTACAGTCACACTGATCATCATTCTAAAATTAACTCTAACATTCTAATTAATTATATAATAACTGGTTATACATGAAAAATGGACAATAGAACACTGCAAATCTTCAAACAGGGACTGACTTCGCAATAGACTAGGCATTTACAGCTGTTCCAATGTAAATGTGCCTTCCTCCGTGCACTTTCGCCCGCTCTGAAGTCGGACTCGGTGTGCCCGGCCACGTGCATTTCCTCTTCTTTGAAAACATAACGTTACTGAATTTAATAAGGAATGCAAATATGTTCGCTAGCTTAGCAACTATACCGGCGTATTTTCATTCATAGCTGAGTACTGAAAGTGACCGAAAGTGAGCTAGCTACAGAGGCGGAAGTGCCAGTTTTTTTCAAATGAAAAGAAAACGGCGACGGATAACTGCAATTTCACGGAGAGAATATGTCTGAAAAAAGGAATAACTATCTATCTAATAACACTTTAACCTATTGGTAAACTAACGTATTGATGATAATATACATTATAACTGCTGTTGTGACATGGTTATGATGTATAATTTGAATACGTTTGAAAAATAAAACGATACTTTTGTCTGATTTGTGATGTCATTTGCGGTCTGCAGATGGACCGCATGGGAGGAAGAGATTAATAAAACGACATACAGTACATATGTACAATAATGTATTTAGCCAAAACACGTTGGCAGAACACAATTTAATTTTATAAATGAATTATATATATTAAAAAAAAAAAAGGATTTGAACTAGCTTTTTGGCAAGCCTTAGTGTTTGGGAGACACCGATATTGCAGCTGTGCCACAGTCTCACACACAAAACACAGCTCAAATATTTTCATCTTATAGTACACAGGGGTGCAGTGCTGGGCACACGCGGTCAAACGACGTTTGGGCTTCGAAGTGCGCGCATCCTATTATTATGCAAAGTCTAGGTGATAAGTGCCTAGACTTTGCATAATAATAGGATACCGTTTGGCCTTCGCCCATATTACGACTGCACCCCTGATAGTACACTATAACAAAATCGTTGGTAAACAAGTGTGAAAATGCTGAAAATATACACATTGACTGCTGGTTTGACAGGTTTTAACTATTTAATTATTTTATTCAGCAACATTGCGTGTTTAAACAAACTTATTGTTACCAAGACGCATTACACTAACAGCGTTGTGATCGCTTTCTTCTGATGAAATGAATGGACAAGAGAGCCGTGCGTCGGCCGTCTAATGAAGTTAGATTTGACACGTTTTAATACACTTTGACTTCTGATTTGACACGTTTTACTTATTCATTCTTTAATTCAGCAACATTAATTCATACAGTCTGTAGACATAGGACGTTGTAGCGTCCTATGAATGAAGTCGCCAGCTGTAATCGAACTGAATGTAACTCGAGCTTTGTCGAGTGCGGAGCTCCTCCAATGAATGAACAAAAAGCCGGCGTGTCGAGCCGTTGTCACCAGCTGTATTCGAGCGCCCCTGCTGGTCATTGTTACCGTTAATACCGTGCCCAAACATTGGTCAAACGACAATTCATGGCTGCATCTGTATGTGTTTGGACACAGTGAATGGTTGCTGGCAGCTATACTGTATTTATCATTTGTTTTTCTTTGTTCACAGTTCCAGTGTTCCATCTGTCTAGATGTGTTCACTGACCCGGTCACCACCCCCTGTGGACACAACTTCTGTAAGACCTGTATCACGGGCTACTGGGATAGCAGTGACCGCTGCCTGTGTCCCATGTGTAAGAATGCCTTCGAGAGGCAACCGGATCTCAAAGTCAACACTTTAATCTCTGAAATGGCCGCTCAGGTTAATAAACTGGCTTCAGTTGAAGATGAAACCAAGCCTCCGGAGCGAAGTCATCTTGTTGAGTCTGGAGATGTTCCTTGTGATGTTTGTACTGAGAAAGGGGTCAAGGCTCTGAAGTCCTGCCTGGTGTGTCTGGCCTCTTTCTGTGAGAGTCACCTGCAGCCTCACCAGATCCTGGCTTCCTTCAAGAGACACAACCTGATTGATCCTGTGGAGAACCTGGAGGACAGGGTCTGTAAGAAGCACAAAAGGCCTCTGGAGCTGTTCTGTAAGAACGACAAGATGTGTGTGTGTTTACTGTGCACTTTCTCTGACCACAAGACCCACCCGACTATACCCATTGAGGATGAGTGTGAAGAGAGGAAGGTAGAACTGGGAAACACAGAGTCACAAGTACAACACATGATCCGGGAGCGACAGCAGAAGGTTCGGAAGATCAGGAACTCTGTCGACCTTGGTGAGAGAAACATGAAGGACAAGATTGCCGGTGCTGTTCAGGTATCTGCCTCTCTGATACAGTCCATCGAGAGAAGCACATCTGAAATCATTAAGGCAGCTGAAAAGACACAGAAGGCGTTAGAGGAACAGGCTGAAGAAATCATCAAAGAGCTTGAGGAGGAGATCAACATGTTACTGAGCAGGAGCTCAGAGCTGAAGATACTCTCACACACCGAGGACCAACTCCACCTCCTCAAGAGCTCTGCATCCCTCTGCACCCTCCCCACAACCCAGACCTTGCCTGAAATGAAGGTCCAGTTTGACAGAGGCCCCATGGAGGCCGTGAGGAGAGCTGTGGAAAAGATGCAGAAGACGCTAGAGAAGATGGAAGTGAACATAGTGAGACAGTATGCTGTGGACGTGTCTCTGGACCCGGACACTGCTAATCCTCTACTCCTTCTCTCTGAGCACCGCAGACGAGTGAGGCGGGGAGACTCCAAACAGGCTCTCTCCTATATTCCCAAAAGATTTGAGAACTACCTGTGTGTCCTGGGGAAGGAAGGCTTCGTCTCTGGGAGATTTTACTATGAGGTTGAGGTGACGGGAAGCCTCTCCTGGGAGATAGGCGTCGCCACAGAGTCCATTGAGAGGAAGAGCGGCATCACGTGGAAACGTGACAGCGGGGTCTGGGCTGTGGGATTGGGCAGTGGTGTGTATAAAGCTAATGCTGACCCTTCTGTCACCCTCTCCCTGACAGAGACGCTTCAGACACTAGGGGTGTTTGTGGATTATGAGGTCAGAGATGTCTGCTTTTACAACGCAGACACTGGAGCCAACATCTACAGCTTCAGTCGCTGTCCATTCTATGAGAAACTGTATCCGTTCTTCTGTACGGCAGACAGGAACCCGCTGACCCTCCGCTGAGTCAGTCAGACCGACTGAAGCAGTGATTTGACGAGGCAGATGATTGGTGGCAGAGTGAGGGGAGTATGGTGTATGTTGGACTGTATGACCTGGACAATGAAAGACAGGGGAGGAAGCAGTAGGAGAGAAAGAGGAAGTGAAGATAGGGGGTGGTAACATTATTATGATTATTAATAATATATGAATATGTGTATTATTAATAATAATAATCATATCTATATTACCGGAATTTTCTGATTATAAGGCGCACCTGAATATAAGCCGCAGCACCTAAATTGACTGATGTGTACATATATAAGCCCCACTGGACTATAAGCTGCAGGTGTTTTAATGTTTTTTTTTTTTAATTATTTTTTTATTGATTTTCACCATGGTCCATACAAACAATATCTTGACTTCGCCTTCTGCTGTACAAATTGCATCAATTGTTAATAATTATTACTTAACTTAAAAGTTGCAGTGCAGAAGTACCATTACATGCATGAGAACCCATACAGTCAATAACATCCTATACTTTTTTTTTCTAGACAAACAAAAACAATAACAAGAAATAATAGATAACAAAATTATATGTTATGGTACCTCTCCAATACATCTGCATTTACCATAAAGTAAACAAATAACAAAATAATATGTTGGGGTGCATTTTCCTGATACTCTACTCCATTTACACAAGTTTCACTTAACAATTATCCCGAATGATCATTTCTATATACCTTAAACAAATGAAGATCGTAACGGTGTAATGTACATTATCCATCTTTCCCATTTCTTCCGAAACTTATCCTGTTGCAACCTAAAAGAAAAAGTAATTCTTTCCATCTTAAAAATATCATAAATAATATCAATCCAATCATCCACTGTAGAAATTTCTGTTCTTAACCACTTTCTAGTAATGGCTTTCCTGCTAGCCGCACTTAATATCTGAAATATATATCTATCCCCATTTTCTGATGGCCTGGCGCCGAAATATAGACTTTCCAACTTAAATGGGATGTCCCCCTGGAATACTTTTTCAAAAATTGTATGGACCTCCCTCCAGAAAGGCATCAGCAATGGACAAGACCAGAATATGTGGTAATGATTTGCCTCTGAGAGGCCACACTGTCTCCAGCAGTTGGAATATTTGGTATGGTTGCTCCCTTGAGCTGGAGTACTAAAGAACCTAATCAGGGATTTCCAACAAAATTCTTTCCATACTGGTGAACTTGATGTTTTCCATTGTATTTCACATAAATCCTCCCATTCCTCTTCTGTTATATTTAGGTTTCCCTCCCTTTCCCATTTCTGTTTTACATACAATGAATTACCTTTTGTCTGTTGTAATCCCTTATAGATTCTTGAGATGGTTTTTTGGTTTGAGTTTGAGACATAAGCCTCTCTGAAGACTTTTAATAAAATATTTTCAGAAAGTGTTACTTTGCTTCAGTAGTTGCTCAATATAGTGCCGAACTTGAAGATATCTGTAAAAATCTTCATTTTTCAAACCATGCTGCAACTTCAGATCTTGAAAGCTCTTCATTGACCCCTGATGTAAAAAGGTACAATATGCTGTTAGGCCTAGAGTCTCCCACCCTTTAAACCGTATGTCCATTCTTTTGGGTACGAACTCTGGGTCATACGCACACCATCTCAAAACTTTTATGGCTTCTTTTAAATTTTTTGGGGCACCTTACTCCACAACCTAAGTGGTAAACAAATCCATGGATTTCCCAACTGCCTTAAATCATTCATCAAAGCCTTATCCCCAATTGCAGCTTGAATTGGATACTCTGCTGTTACCGCCATCTCAATCTCCTTCCACCTGGCAAAATATTCTGGACTACACCAACACGTCATTGGTCTTAATTGAGCTGCAATATAATAGTCCTTCAAACATGGAAGTGCAACCCCTCCCCTGCTCTTTGCTAGTTGTAGACTCTTGTATCTAATTCTAGGTCTCCGCCCTTGCCAGATGTACCTTGAAATAAGTTTGTCCCATTCCTGAAATTTTTGGTCAGGTAGGTCTGAGGAGGGCCTGGAACAGATAGAGTAATCTCGGCAAAATATTCATTTTTACCGATTCAATTCGCGATCCAAAATTCAGAAGAGGTATTGCATCCCATCTCCTTATGTCTTCTTTAATCTTTTGATTCAAGGGGAGGAAGTTAATCGCGAACAATTTTGACAAATCTTTTGGTATATTTACTCCCAAATATCTCATGGATTCTGCTTCCCATTGTAATTTAAATTTCGTCTTTATATTTCTTGAAGGGCTATATTTAAAACTAAGAATTTGCGTTTTCGTTACATTCAATTTATACCCTGAGAATGACCCATATTGTTCTAAAAGCTAAAATAACTGTTTAAGTGAATGTTCTGGGCTTGATAAATACACTAATACATCGTCCGCGAATAAGGAAATCTTTTGTTCTCCCCCCTTCATATCTATCCCTTTAATATTTGTATTCTGTATAATCCACTAACTCAGGGGTTCAATAAAAATTGCGAACAATAAGGGACTAATTGGACAACCTTGCCTAGTCCCACGTTCTAGTCCTAAGGAACTAGACACTGTCCCATTTATCTTAATTCTTGCCCTTGGTTTATCATAAAGAGCCTGTATTGTTTTAATAAAACTGCTATGAAAGCCAAATGTATCCAAAACCCTGTATAAAAATGACCAATTCACACATTTTTCAGCGTCCAGCCCCACCAACACTGCCTCTAGATTATGCTCTTTTATATGATTAATTACATGTAAGGTCCGTCTGATGTTGTCTTGCGTTTGTCTTTCGCGAACAAAACCTGATCTAGGCTGATGATTTGTGGTAAAAGTCCCTCTATTCGCTTTGCCAGTATATGCGTAAAGAGCTTATAATCTTGGTTGAGAACACTTACCGGCCTGAATGAGCCACAATTAGATTTATCCTTTCCCTCTTTTGGAATCAGTGAGATTACCGCTTCCCTCCAGGAGGGGGGTATCTTACTCTCCTTAAGGACCCAATTAAAAGTGGATTTCAGCACCGGAATCAGCGAATCTTTCATTAATCTGTACCACTCTGAAGGAAATCCGTCAGGTCCCGGGGCTTTACTTAATTTGAGATGAGCTATGGCTGAACTAATTTCTTCCTCCGATATTTCAGTTGCGAGCTGATTACTCTGCTCACTGGTTATTTTTGGAAGATGAATTGTCTTAAAGAACTCCTCCATCTTTGTTTTGTCAAATTGGGGTTGGGAATATAAATTCTTATAAAATGTTTCGAAACAGTTTTGTATATCCCTTAGTTTGTGTTGCATAAGGTTAGTCAGAGGGTCTTTAATTTTATGAATTGAATTCTCCGCCTGTTGTTTTCTCAATTTATACGCCAACAGTTTACTTGCTTTTGCTCCCCCTTCATAGTATTTTTGTTTTGTAAATATCAACTTTCTTTGAATATCTTCTGTATATATCTCATTTATTTCATTATTTTTCTTAATTATTTGTTCTCTAATTATCCGGTCTACTGTGTCTTTATGGTTTCGTTCCAATTGTTTCAATTCTGATTGTAAATCGTCAATTTTTTTTTGCCGAGACCTCTTTAAATGAGCACTGTATCCAATTATTTTACCCCGCAGAACTGCTTTACATGCATCCCAAAGTATCGGAGGGGAAACCTCTCCATTGTCATTCTGTTCCAAGTACTCTCTAATATCCACCTCAATTTGATCCTTCATATGATTCAGGACGAGGATATTTAATCTCCACAGAGTATTTCTCTGATCCTGTACTAGATTCATTTTTAAATAAACAGGGCTGTGATCCGAGAGGTCCATAGTGCATAGTGCTGTATTTCACAGCCACCAATCATGTGTAAGTCTTTACCAAAAGCAAAGAAGTAATCAATCCTTGAATACATCGAATGTGGGTTGGAGAAAAATGTGTAGTCCCTCCTTTGTGGATTCAAGTCTCTCCAAACGTCTATTAACCCAATATCCTTCATTGCAGTATTTATTTTCTTGTTTGTCAGTTTTGGCTGAGTTATGCGTGTTTTGGATGTATCAAGATTAGGATTTAATCTAATGTCCCCCCCGCAAATCAGGACCCCCTGAGTCTCTGCTATTATCAAATCAAATAGAATCCTATAAAATTCCCATTTCGAGTTAGGTGGGGCATAAATGTTTAGTAAAGTTATCAATGTCCCGCCCAAATTTCCTCTTATCAAAACATATCTCCCCTCCGTATCTTTCTTTTCAAATGTGAGTTCAAAACAAAGTTTGCTGGAAATTAGTATCGCCACTCCCCTCCTGTGGCCCGCCGGATATGAGGATGAAAACTGGTATTTAAAGCCCATTCTCTTCAGTTTTGCATGCTCTATATCGATGCGTTTCCTGCAAAAAGGCCACTTCCACTTTATCTCTTTTCAATTTAGTTAATATCTTGCTCCTTTTGATTGGATTGAGTAAACCGTGCACATTATACGTTACAATTTTAACTGCTTGCATATTGTAATTGTCCAATAGAATTAAACACAATTATCGATAGTGAACTCACTTTATCAAAGTTAACAGCAGCCACAAAAAAAACCTAAAATGAGCAAAATCATAATACAAACATTAACAACAAAAATGACTTCCATGTGTGGGGTCTTCCTTATGACCCTAATTGAGCCCCGACTGTAAGAGGGCTTTGAGGGATAACCTCTCCCCCCTATAGGTGGGAGAGGGCCTTCACTTGTCAGCATTTTCCAGTCCATGCTGCTGTCCATTAGGTTATGTGCAGGCTAAGGAAACAGCCCCGACCACACATGTATATTCGTTAATTATTGCCCACAAAGTACTCTTCTCATTTGCAGTAATTATTCACAGTCTGTCCCGAATGTCCTGAGCTCGGCTCGCCCCCCCCTCTTTTTTTTTACTTCTTTTTAATATATCGAAACGCACCCTCTCTTCGGTGGGCTCACCGGTAAACGTCAATTTCCATCACTTTCCATTCTACTTACAGTCACTCTGAGTCCTGGTCCTAACGCCTGAAAGCCTGGAGTTTATCTTTGTAGTTTCCCCTCCCGTCAGCAGTTTCTTTGTTCCCCGTTTTCCTGCTCGTGCTCCACGATAAGCGCTGGACCTGCTCCAACAGAGACGCTGGTTGTTTGATGACGGTCACTTGGAGCCCCCTCTTGGCCATGTCGCTGGTCACATCCACCGCTGATCCATATAGCACGTCCCCTCCTGGTAGAAAACTCTCAGCCTGGCCGGGAACGGAGTTTGAAAACGAATATTCTTCTCCTTCAGCACCGATTTCGCTTCGCCGTATTCCCTTCGCCTTGTCAAGACATCAGGGGCATAGTCATGGTCGAGGTTTACCCTTCTCCTGAAAAGTTGAAATCCCCGCTTCTGCCATGCCTGTTTCAGTATTTCTTCTTTCATCCTGTAGCTGGCCAGTTTGACTACTATGGACCTTGGAGACGCTTCTGGGGGCGGCTTCTGCATCATGGCACGGTGCGCTCTTTCAACTCGTATTTCGAACGAGACCGGGTGCTCCAGGTGTTCTCTAAACAGGCTTTCTACATAGGAAACCATTAACGGAGAACTGTCTTCTGCTCCCTCTTTAACTCTGTGGATTCTAATGTTTTCACGCCTGGAGCGACCGTCCAAGTCAGTCAGTTTAGCGTGCATTTGTATCTGGAGTTTCAACAGTTCAGATACCGCCCCCTCACCGTGTCTCAGCCGTCTCTATTCTCTCTTCCGCCACCTCGATTCTCGTGTTCGTTTTCTTTATTTCTTCCCGAATCCTCTTCAGCTGCTGGCTGTTGTCTGTCCTGAACTCTCTCAATTCTTTCAGTATGAGGTCCAGGCCCGCTCTGCCTGTTTGTTCTCCGTCGCCGTCCAGCGTATAATTATCCTCCGTGTCACTGCTGGCCGGTGGGTCATTCCCCTCCATAGTCCTGCTAGCCTCGGGAGCTAACTGGTCTTCTCGTTCTGCCTCACGTATTTCAATCTGCGTTGAATTCTTTGTCTTTCTAGGCATTCTCAAGGCGCCCAATCTTGCATCCAGTTGTCTCAAAACTTTTAGTTGATTCGAGTCGTATTAGGCTACTTTTAACTTAATTGGTCGAGAGCATGTTTTCCTATGCTGCCATCTCCTAGCTCGCTCAACCGGAAGTCCATTAAAACCGGTGTTTTAATGTTTAATTACCATATGTAAGGGTTCGTGCACAGAGGGGATTGTCGGGAAAGAGATGGCTGTTTGAGGAAGCTCCCATTTATTAACATTTTTGTTTAAACAGTAACGGTAGCTAGGTACTAACGTTAGCTCACAGAACGATAGCTAGTTAGCCAGCGCCAGCCAGGTACCAACGCCAGCTCACAGAACGATAGCCACGTTAGTTAGCCAGCGCCAGCCAGGTACCAACGCCAGCTCACAGAACGATAGCTAGTTAGCCAGCGCCAGCCAGGTACCAATGCTAGCTCACAGAACGATAGCCACGTTAGCCAGCGCCAGCCAGGTACCAACGCTAGCTCACAGAACGATAGCCACGTTAGTTAGCCAGCGCCAGCCAGGTACTAACACTAGCTCACAGAGCAATAGCCAGTTAGTTAGCCAGCGCCAGCCAGGTACCAACGTTAGCTCACAGAATGATAGCCATGTTAGCCAGCGCCAGCCAGGTACCAACGTTAGCTCACAGAACGATAGCCACGTTAGCCAGCGCCAGCCAGGTACTAACGCTAGCTCACAGAACGATAGCCACGTTAGCCAGCGCCAGCCAGGTACCAACGCTAGCTCACAGAACGATAGCCACGTTAGTTAGCCAGCGCCAGCCAGGTACCAACGCTAGCTCACAGAACGATAGCCACGTTAGTTAGCCAGCGCCAGCCAGGTACCAACGCTAGCTCACAGAACGATAGCCATGTTAGTTAGCCAGCGCCAGCCAGGTACCAACGCTAGCTCACAGAAAGATAGCCACGTTAGTTAGCCAGCGCCAGCCAGGTACCAACGCTAGCTCACAGAGCGATAACCACGTTAGTTAGCCAGCGCCAGCCAGGTACCAACGCCAGCTCACAGAACGATAGCCACGTTAGTTAGCCAGCGCCAGCCAGGTACCAACGCTAGCTCACAGAACGATAAACACGTTAGTTAGCCAGCGCCAGCCAGGTACCAATGCCAGCTCACAGAACGATAGCTAGTTAGCCAGCGCCAGCCAGGTACCAACGCTAGCTCACAGAACGATAGCTAGTTAGCCAGCACCTGCGAAATCGAATGCCAAACTGATGATATCAGGAGCTATCAGTAGCTAGATAACATTAGACAACGCCTCATGCATTCACACTTTCGCGGCCACTTGGATCCGTCTAAAATCACTCTAGACGGCCAGCATTTCATAATAGACTTGCATAGTCCGTCGGGCTGTTTGTAGAGCTAAATCTATACTTTATAGTATTGCTATCTGTCCATTCTCATTGTCAATTGACACCATAAACGTCCCTTCAAAATGGCTTAAAGAAATAATTTTTTCATCAATACGTTCTCATTTTATAGCGTCTTGAATATAAGCGGTATAAGGGATTACGGCTAGTATATTTCCTGGAAGGCGAGATACAGGGCACTAAGCTACTAACGTTAAATCCAATGGCATTTAGGATATACAGAAGCTGCAGTTAAAACTCAAACTGCATATGATTGGTATGATGGTCCACCATGAATGCATGAAAGGGGGGGGGGGGGGGGGGGGGCGGGGAACGTCGTTTCTGATTATTGATTACCAATAACCGCGTTAGCCTCAGTAGCCACATTCGCTGATCGGGTGGATGGCTATCATAACAAGCCCTGATCAGCATGTAATTTACGTGAAAAAGATCTTACCGTGGGCCGGTTGGATCCCCCAAAGGATTTCCCAGTTATCGATCGCCATCTTGTAGATCGATATGTCCATTGGCTGATTATATATTCCTTTACTGCACACTGAAATCCGCGTCCCAAAACGTATTCCAAGCTACAGGCTTGGCATCGCTTCATGTTAGCAGAAAACTACATTGGAGATCCAGAAAAAACAAGACAACTTCTGCCACAGGGAACACTGCATTATCGAGATAGCGCCCCTAAGAGGATCTGGCCGGTAATGCACTTTTTTTTATTCAAAGAGTAGGGTACTTCTGCAGTGCTGCTCGTTGACATCGAGTAGGTTATTACAATGGAATAAAAGCCAAAACAACCTTGCCACGGACATGTCCGTGGTTGGTCCTCAACCGTTGGATTCGAAACTCTGTGGTTGTGCGCCATTGTGTTAATAAACTAAAGTGAATAGTTGACTGGGTCATTTTGTTTAATGCTTCAGTTATGTTGAAAGAGGAGCTCTGAGCTGCTCATACACTAGACACTAGAGTGACTAGACTCTTGCCTTAATGGTTTGTTGATGTGGGTCTGTGAGGGGGAGGAAGAGGGGCAAGGCGTGCACTGCTGCAGCAGATTTAGGAGTCTGATCTGACGGTCACAGACCTGAGGGAGCGCGCCCAGTTAGCTGTAAAAATCCATAGATTAGCCGCACCGTTATATAAGCCGCAGGGTCGAAAAATGGGGAAAAAGTCCGAAAATTACGGTACTAATAATAATAACATCAACAATAGCGTTAATAATAATAATATTGATATGATTATTAACCGTTTCTGCGCCAAAAACGAATAAACTCGTTATAGCCCGCCAATCGTTGGCCGCCAACAACGAGTAAACTCGTTATTGGATCAGTTTTTTTTTTATTCGCTATTTCCATTCATAATTCATCCTGCTGTGCTGTAGGACTAGGTGACTCTGTCTGAGACCGCAGCGGTCCGATACCGCCGCCTAACGCCTTGCGGACTGAGTGATAGTATTAAAAACTGAGTTCTTTGGATTGAAATGTATGAGCCAGCTGGACAGAGATTCAGGAAACAAAGGTGTCAATCGATGGATTTTATTGGCAGGAACACACGGAGAACGAGGAACAGTCCTGGAGACCACAGCCGTCCATGGGGGCTGCAAGGCTCCAGAATGATGACACAACCATGGCTTTTATACTATGTGGGTTCCAAATTTTGCGAGCCACTGGTTAATAATGGATGATGAGGCTTGGTCGTATATGGTAGTCTAAGGATGAATCTGGTTTGCTCCTCTCACTGGCCTGTGGCCGGAGGCCGATACAGCCATGCATGCACATTAGGTCACACAGGTCATCAGGTCAGAGTATTTCTGGGTGCATGGCCTGAGTGCCTCCTGGCTGGCTTCATCACCGGACCCCACAGCCACATTAAGCCACATTCCAGAGAGCTGGATGTCAAATATTAGACATTAATGAACTGAAAATACCTATCAGGACGCTATTGCACCCCATTTGAAACAATGTGGTTTCTTTTCTCGGCCGAGCTGAGCCGTGCAAGTGGGGTCTATACATTCCGGCAAGACTCCGCCTTATATCGATGCATCGACTAGCCCCCCCCCCCTTTCATATGCAATGCTGGATAACGCTGGATACACTGACACGACCAGTATTTGGAATGGCGATCAGATAATTTGATTATTCTTTTTGCAGTACATCATAGACAAGGTAAGGACTATAATGTTATCGATCTTGCGTTGATCCGATAATTCTTTCCCCGCGATCGAAGCATGTCGGGGTGGTGTGTGTTGGTAGCGATCAAAAGCACGGAGTGGCCCCGCGTCCCCGTCTCCCTTTCATGCGTGCATGATGAAAGATAATACCGATAATCTAGCGTTGATTTCAGATTGATTGTTGATCCAAGGGAGGAATGGCAACGTGTTTTGTGAATTTCACTAAAGCGCTGTTTTCGCGTCTTTTCCTGGGATTACTCAGAATCACTCAAACTCATATTCACCACGGTATAAAATGGAAATTTACTGATGAAAAAATTATCTGTTTCTTGCATGTTGACCAGAAAAAACTCACTGACAATCAACAATGTCATTAGATCCATAGCTATAATATTTAATATAGTTTTAGCAGCGGCATTATCCCATTGAACAAAGCGCTGGCATAAACGGCCATACGCCCACACTGCCATCTGGTGATCATTGTGTTAATAACACAGTGTACATTATTAATAACACAGTTTCACAGTGCCCAAAGACGCTTTACAAAATGGGATAATACAACTGGGTCAAAAGCAAAATTAGTGAAAATGTGGATTTGAGGCTGATTTAAAGAACAGTAGGGTGTTGGCAGGTTAAAAATTTTTTGGTTGATTTAATAATAATAAATCAAATTTCTATAGCGCCTTTCAGGAAACCCAAGATCGCTTCACAATCAAGAGGGCTAGGGAAAGGGGGCAATAGGGGAAAATGGCGGGGGATGAGGGCAGGTAAGGGATAATGAACCTAATCTAATCTAAACTAACTAATGGGGAATGGTGAAAAGGTGTGTTTTGAGAGCAGTTTTGAAGGTGTCCAGGCTGCGTGTAGCTTATTGCCAGCGGAAGAGTGCAAGAATGCTTCCGCATTCGTCACCGCACGCCAGTACGGTAATGCGCCTTTCCTTTCGCCCCGCTCAGACAAATGCATGTAGTACATTGCAACACAACGCAGCATTTCCGCGTACATTGCAACGAATCACTTGGAGTTTGAAAGTGATATCAGAAGAAACTACTCAACCTCGGCTGTCTTTAACTATGAGTGAACACAACGCATTGTAACGTTAACGCAGCTGTCAACTGTACTTTACTATGGAATATACATGTATATTATCGCAACGCGTCGTCACAGACTAAACAGTGTTCTGGATTTTCCTACAATGGATTATTGATTGTAAATCAGTAGCGGCTCGTGGATGCTTCGCCACTAGGGGCGCTATACCAAACATTTTGCAAACATGTACAGTACCACGCACCCGACTCATGGCAAGACGTGAGCGATTCGACTCACGCTCACGGCAATGAATCGGCTCTTATGAACGAGTCGCTCAGCTGTTACTACAACAACACACAACCAGTCAAATAAAGTATAGTCTAATTCACAACTTGAAACACAATATATAAATAGAAAAGTTAGAAACAAAACTCGCTCCGTCTCCAAACACACGCAGATCTCTCCCTCTCTCCTTCTCTCTCTCACACACAGCGCGACGTGGAATCGATTCGTTACACAATCAGACCTATTATATACCAAGAATAACTTCAGTATGAGTACAGGGCTGTACACATATTTTGCATATTGTTAAACGAGCCAAGGCTAGCTATTAAACTATCGATATGAATCGAAAATCTGGGACCCTGATGTAAACAAGACAAACGTCTTTCTCTGGTCTGCATCCCCTTAACAATTGTGTGTATTGAGCCGTACTGTATTGTACCCATTCTGCAATCTGTTAATAAAGTTCTCATTCATTCATTCATTCAAACATAGACGATATTGAACAAGCCATAATCCACGTATTTTCAATCCAAAAGCGAGAGAGAGAGAGAGAGAGAGAGAGAGAGAGAGAGAGAGAGAGAGAGAGAGAGAGAGAGAGAGAGACTCACTGTTTAGTTGACACGTCCAGGGCAGGAGGGCTTGCCTTGATAAAGTAGTGTATAATCCACTGTTGATGTATTCCAGACCACTGTCCACTGTGTCCAGACTGCATCCGCCATATAGCTTGTTAGCCAAGTGTTAGCTTGTTAGCAGTTAGCAGCACCACACAACACAAGTACTTCATTCCTTTGTCCATTTCCGCTCGAACAGACTGCAAACGCCTGTGCGCCCCTAGTGGCAGAGCCGCCACTGTTGTAAATTGAACCCTTGCACTGAAGAACCATTATGAATCTGTGTTAGAAAATGTTTTGGATCTAAATCACTTGGAGTTTGAAAGTGATATCAGAAGAAACTACTCAACCTCGGCTGTCAATCAATTACAATCAATAATCCATTGTAGGAAAATCCAGAACACTGTTTAGTCTGTGACGACGCGTCGCGATAATATACATGTATATTCCATAGTAAAGTACAGTTGACAGCTGCGTTAACGTTACAATGCGTTGTGTTCACTCATAGTTAAAGACAACCGAGGTTGAGTAGTTTCTTCTGATATCACTTTCAAACTCCAAGTGATTCGTTGCAATGTACGTGGAAATGCTGCGTTGTGTTGCAATGTACTACATGCATTTGTCTGAGCGGGGAGAAAGGAAAGGCGCATTACGGGTACTGGCGTGCAGTGACGAATGCGGAAGCATTCTTGCACTCTTCCGCTGGCAATAAGCTACACGCGTCCAGGCTTGGGGCGTTGCGGATTTCAGGGGGGAGAGAGTTCCAGAGGGTTGGGGACGCCACGCTGAAGGCTCTGTCACCGAAAGTCCGCAACCTGGTGCAAGGGATGGAGAGGAGACCCAGATCAGAGGATCGTAGGTTTCGGGATGGAGTGTGCTGGTGGAGGAGATCAGACAGGTATCAGGGGCGAGGGCATGGAGGGACTTGTAGGTGAGGAGCAAGAGTTTGAAGGAGATGCGGAACTTGACTGGGAGCCAGTGGAGGTGGATGAGGGTGGGGGTGATGTGCTGCCAGGGCTTGGTGTGTGAGACCCTGGCAGCTGAGTTCTGTACATACTGGAGCCTGTCCAGGGCTTTTCTGGGTACCCCGAACAGGACTCCGTTGCAGTAGTCCAACCGGGAGGTGATAAATGAGTGGATCAGGGTCTCAGCCACAGAATCTCAGTGAGAGTCGGAGATGGGAGATGTTTTTGAGGTGGCAGACAGATTTTAAGAACGGTAGGGTGTTGGCAGGTGGATTTTGAGGCTGATTTAAAGGACAGTAGGGTGTTGGCAGGTGGGTTTTGAGGCTGATAAAGGATGGTAGGGTGTTGGCAGTTGGGTTTTGAGGCTGATTTAAAGAACAGTAGAGGGTTGGCAGGTGGGTTTTGAGGCTGACGGTAGGGTGTTGGCAGGTGGGTTTTGAGGCTGATTTAAAGGACGGTAGGGTGTTGGCAGGTGGGTTTTGGGGCTGATTTAAAGGACGGTAGGGTGTTGGCAGGTGGTGTTTTAAGGCTGATTTAAAGGACGGTAGGGTGTTGGCAGGTGGGTTTTGAGGTTGATTTAATGGACGGTAGGGTGTTGGCAGGTGGGTTTTGAGGCTGATTTAAAGGACAGTAAGGTGTTGGCGTTGCTGATGTGAGGGGAGGGCATTCCAGAGGGAGGGGGCAGCTGCTGTAACATATTAATAATATGAATGTGTGTATTATTATTATTAATACTAATAATAATAATAACATCAATAATACCATTAATAATAATTTTACAGTGCTCAAAGACGCTTTACAGAATGGGATAATAAAACTATGGGTCAAAAGCTAAATGAGTGAAAATGTGGATTTGAGGCAGATTTAAAGAACAGTAAGCCGGGTGTTTGAGGCTGATTTAAAGGACGGTAGGGTGTTGGCAGATGGGTTTGGTTGGTATTAACTACACCAGACAGACACAGCACCATGTTAATGCACAATGTATATAACCTAGTTATGAGTACTGGCTAAGCGTCCCGCTCTTAAGCCATACCGAGATATACCTCATATCATGTACCTATTGTACTCCATCAACAAATAAAACCAAAATACACCCCTCACCTGCCAGGCCCCGCCCCTAGTGGCGTGCTACATAGGACTGGGCATGGCCACCACTCACTCTTCCTCGGAAAAAATCGTTTCCAAAGAAAAGTTTCCCCAAGGGAACTCAGGGCACGCTAAGAGCGGGACGCTTAGCCAGTACTCATATAACTAGGTTATAATTATACATAACCTGTCATTATATTTCGTACTTGCATCGCGTCCCGCTCTTAAGCCATACCGAGATATGGGGTAGAGCGGACGTGAGGCCCGACAGATGCACCCCTTGAGGACCCGTAAGCCCACATCAAGGGGGAAGGGGAGTCCCATCACCCCATCCTTCCTAATGAAGAGGGGGCGCAGTCAACTCCACCCGAGTGCGAACAAGAGGGAACTAGAACCCCTTGAACACACAGCACAGGCGGAACCACGTGTGACACAACACACTGTGGCCCATACCCACACACCCCTGCTACCCCACCAAAGGACGGGAAGCAGGAGAGGCCACAGACCTCAGAACCGCCTGGGAGACAGAACCCCCGGTCATGTCCACGAGGTAAAACCTTACGAAGAGACCCGGGGAGGACCATGAAGCTGCAGCACAGATGTCCTCCACCGAGGCCCCACCCAGCAGAGCGGCAGAGGCTGCCACCCCATGAGTGGAGTGCGCCCTGACGCCCCCAGGGGGAGCCAGCCCGGCCAACGTGTAGCAAAGGGCAATGCCCTCGCACAACCAATGGGACAGGCGCTGTTTCGATAGTGCCTTACCAGCACGAGAACCACCGTAACAGACAAAAAGCTGATCGGTAGCCCTGAGGCCCTGAGTACGGCTGAGGTAAATCCCCAAGCCCGGACCGGACATGACAGGTGAAGGCCCGCCTCCAACTCACTAGCGTGAGGAGGTGGATGAAACGCCTGAACCACAATATCCCTGGAGCGGAAGGAACTCCGGATATTTTTAGGCACGAAGGCAGGATTAGGCCGCAGAGTGGCACCGCAATCGGAACGAAAAGACAGGCACTCTGGTCGTACCGAGAGAGCACAAAGCTCACCCACGCGTTTAGCGGAGGTGACGGCCAGCAAGAACGCGGTCTTGAACGACAGCTGTCCCAACGGCGCTTGCTCAAGAGGCTCAAACGGGGCCAAGGACAACCGACCGAGGACCAATTGAAGATCCCAACGTGTCGAGCGCCAAGCAGGAAACGCTTCACAAGAGGGTGGCTGAACAAAACATCACCCTCAAATCCCTCATGATAAGAGGATATAGCTGCTGCATATACACTCACCGTCGAAGCCGACAGTCTATCAAGGAGAGACTGGAGGTAACAAGGACAGTATCCAGGGGGCAGGACACCGGTCCCTGCCCCCCGCCTTACACCACTCTTGGAACATACGCCATCTGCCCCGCGTAAGCGCGACAGTGGAGGGAGCATACGCATTCCGGATGGTATCAACCACAGAAGGGTCCATCCTCTCCAGACATACCCTCTCACCAGCCAAACCATCAGACATTGGCACAACACCGGGTGCTGAACAGCGACCCGTGTGCTTGAGTGAGGGCCTTCGCCGACCATGGCGGAGCTACCAGTAGCTGGATCAGGACCGGGAACCACACAGCTGCGCCCCGGCCCGGCGCAATCAGGATCAAGGACCTGCGCTCCTCAACGTACCCGCCCCAACAACTGACCTAATAGATGTATGGGGAAAGAATCCCAGGCGGCACGGCATCGGTCCCAGACCTCAGGATGAGGACCGCCCGCGACATTACACCTGTACCCATATTCACCCTGCCGGGGATGTGGGGAGCCCTCAGGCCGCGCAGATGGAGGACGCCCATAGCCAGCCGCCCGCCGCCCGGTGCAGACGGGGGGAGCGTACTCCTCCCTGTCTGTCGATATACGACACTGACGTCGTATCGAGCATGTCGCAACACGCTCTGAGAGGGATGCCCATAGCACTCCACCCGTTGACTGGGAAGAGGAGTACTCTACTTCCAGTCTACAGCAACCCCAGGCTGGTAGGAACTCTGCCTGGCATGAGACCTGACGATCCACCTTGACCGCCAAGGACCAGAACGTCGGCAGGGCAGAATACACTTCGTAACCCCTGACGACGCAGAGGCCCCAGTGCGGCCTCCACGCACTTGGTGAAGATGCGGGGAGCCAGAGAAAAGCCGAACGGCAGCCCCTGGTACCCATACGCTAACCCTGTAAGGAAGCGCAGGTAAACCCTAGGACGGAAGATCGGGAATGCGAACACGCATCCTACAGGTCTATGGAGGAGAACCAGACCCCCACCTGACAGTGTTCAACAGGTAGGAGACGATCCAAAAAATACCGAACCTTCCCATGGTCCAACATGGGTCTGACACCCCCCCCCCCCCCTCCCGATTTGTCAGGCACCAGAGAACACCGGGAGGAAAACGGCCACAACGATGGCTTGCTTCGTCCACAGAGATCAGATCTCGTTGACCAGAGCTGTCACTGCTGGTGACCCTGACAATAGGGTCTGTACCAAACCAGAAAACGGGTGGGGTTGTGTAAATACAAGTCCCCGCCTCAGCGTTCTCTCCATCCACCTTGACATATGGTACTGCCGTAGCCATATGTGATGACACTCCCAACGCACCCGCCGCCATGTGGCGCAGGTCCGCAAGGAACTGTAGATAGGCGGCCCGGTCCCACCCGCTGTGCGTAGCCAACCCTGGACCCGTGCGAGCAGAGCGTTCTGTGGAGTCGGGTCGGAACCTAACACTACCCACAAGGCAATCGCAACTAAGGGGGGACCCCGACAGAAAGGGCCGGTTTGATACGGGGGAAGCTGACAACAATTTAGGTGACAAAAGCCCCCCCACTGAACACCCCTCCAGAACATGCTGAGGAGTTGTTCTGCAGCCGGACATGCAAGGCGTGAGGACCCCATGGGTTCCTACACACCGTAGCCCTGCAGTGATATTACTACCACCTAAATCACACGCACCTCTTCTTTGCCGATCTCGCAGGAGTGGGAGGCACCAACATGATACCTGGCCTGGCGAAGGCGAGGCCGGGGAAGCCTGCACTGTGTGCCTCAAAAGGTTTCGAGCCCCCCTGCTGACAACACCTATAGTTGACAGACGTAACACCAGGCTCAACCAACACAGCTTATGGTGTGGGAGCCGCTTGACAGCACAACATTCTCATGGACAGACCCAGGCTCAGCCATCAACTGGGTGTCAGCCCCTGTCCCCATGAGAAGCGAAAAGTGGGGCCGCCCGCGCTTCAACGAAGGAAACAATCAGAGCCCCCTTTTTCCGCTGGTGTTGGGGGAGGGAGTGATCGGAGAGCGGGCTGCTCGCGGCAGGACGGCGACGGCTTGTATATTCCAAGCCGAGCCCATCCAACATGGCCGATCCCTCGGCCGCCAAGGCTGTCGGCCTTGTTGACACCTGTCGATTCAATGCCCAGGATACCTCTGGCGGGGGAAAACATGGCCGCCTGTCGAGGGCCTTGTCATCGCCGCTGACGAGGCCATGCTCTCTCTTCTTCTGGCTGCGCGGTGTGAGGCGGTGTGGGGCCTAGGACAAATACCGCCCGCGCTCCAGCGGAAGACCAAAATCCTCTGCGGAGAGGGGAGCCCTGAGCGGTTATAGCTTGCGGCTGGGTCAAAGCTAATAACGTCAACAACCTCGCGCGATGTGTCGATGTCGGCTGGTCCTCAAAGCCCCGCCACCAGACACCATTTTTTGATAGAAAAAACAGCAATTCGAACACAGTTCTAATCGCTGCCAATTCCATACCGTGGCGGTACAGGCTTTAGCAGCCCACCAGCCACTCGCCGGGCCGACCCACCTCATGGCGTCGGCCGGGTGGGGCACTGTTTCAACATGTCAAAAGCAAAGGACCGATGCTAACACGGAGCACCAGTGGTAGTTGTAAACAGCAACCTCCACTGTGGTGTGCACCATGAAGGGGTTAATGAATAAATGAACTAACACCACGAACATACTGTAGAATGGGCAAGCCCATGTACACAACGTTAAGGGGAGGCGGACCAGAGAGAACCAGTCCCGCATTCATTCATAATATTCACAACAGCACACCAGCCCTAGACCTCAGCCCATTTACCCATGAAGGTAAACAAAGCGCCCCCCCCGCACTACTCCCCCAGTAGACACTGATTGACCGTCAGCATGAATGGTTGAGAGGAGGGAAGATTGTAGCATAGACAGACATTCCCGTAGCAGAGAGACAGAACAAAAACAGTAGCCCCACTATAGCATAGCGTTCGACGCTAATGTGGACAGAAAACAGTCAGCTGAGCCACAACACTGGCCGCCGCTAAATTCCATCCTGCAGCAGTATAGCTCTACTGCCACCCGCCGGGCCGACTCGCTCTCAAGCATCGGCTGCCGGGTGGGACACCGTCCAGCCCCGCCGAGGCACAGGATCGATGCTACCTGGATAGGCTACCTAGCCACGGCACACCCGCCCTGCACCCTGTTGTCAACCCATTTACCCGTAAAAGGGAAAAATAGGACTCAGCAAAACCCCCCACATTAGCTACCGACTGACCTTCATCAATGAACCGGTTTAAGAGGAGGGAAACGCGGCAACATCCCACGGCGGGGAACATTAGAACAGTGCCCAGTATTTCAGCAGTAGTGTTAGCATTTAGCATTAGCATTAGCATTTAGCGTTAGCATTAGTGTTTAGCAGCACGCTCCAGGATCGCTTGGAACCCGTCCACGTCAGTGGAACGTTCACCAAACCATCCCGCCCCTGGCACCGACACACAACATGGTTGTGTAACAAAACAAACCAGCATTACTAACACTAGCATCAATGCCTGATGACACAGGGCTCACCTGTGTGCGAGCCGGCTCGATAGCCAACCTCGCACGCTGTTCCTCGATCTGCTGCCACAAGACGAGGGAACATCAGAATAGACCCGACGTGTCGTTGGAACATACCCCGAAGATTCCAGGGGTAAGCAAATCTCCGTAAGTATTCAATATTATCTAAACTTTTCAAATCAACTAGTTGCATAGGGCGTCTTGCATCCGCTATGATGGAAACGAAAATAGAGGAAGAGTGAGTGGTGGCCATGCCCAGTCCTATGTAGCACGCCACTAGGGGCGGGGCCTGGCAGGTGAGGGGTGTATTTTGGTTTTATTCGTTGATGGAGTACAATAGGTACATGAGATGAGGTATATCTCGTTATGGCTTAAGAGCGGGACGCGATGCAAGTACAAAATATAACTACACCAGACAGACACAACACCATGTTAATGGTTGGTATTAACTACACCAGACAGACAGCACCATGTTAATGGTTGGTATTAACTACACCAGACAGACACAACACCATGTTAATGGTTGGTATTAACTATACCAGACAGACACAGCACCATGTTAATGGTTGGTACACCACACATAGAATGAACATGATTGTCTTATTTTCTGTTTTGAATAAAAAAAAATTATATTACCAATTACTTTAAAAAAAATTATATGACCAATGAAATAGATTTTATCTTTTTGTTATATAAGCATTATGGATTGCTTGATTATGTATGTGTGTATGTTTTATGATTTATGTTTTATGATTGCTTGACTATGTATGTGTTTATGTTGTATAAACAGACACAACCACATGTTAATGGTCGGTATTAACTACACCAGACAGACACAGCACCATGTTAATGGTTGGTATTAACAACACCAGACAGACACAACACCATGTTAATGGTTGGTATTAACTACACCAGACAGACACAGCACCATGTTAATGGTCAGTATTAAGTAACTACACCACACAGACACAACACCATGTTAATGGTCGGTATTAACTACACCACCCAGACACAACACCATGTTAATGGTCGGTATTAACTACACCACACAGACATAACACCATGTTGGTGGTTGGTATTAACTACACCACACAGACACAGCACCATGTTAACTCGCATGCACAACTCGGTGAGGGATAGGGACACGTTGAGGCTCTTTTCTCTCCACACTGGATGCAGACTCCATGGAAATGCATTCAAAAACCGTGTGCTTCTCCAGAAACACACCATTCCAAATATTATTACAAATATGTTCACTAGTCCAAATCAATACAAAAATTATTTTGAGTATCTTTTGAAGGCGGACACGATGGCCATGTCAGTTTATCTATGAAGACACGGAAAACTATGTGATTGAAACCTGGGTGGTGTCCTTCCTCATGTATGGAAAATAGCCCACACATTTCATATTTAGGCTATTTAACGTTCTCACGTATCGATACTTTGTTTGATGATAGACTTTAGAAATTAAATCTTGAACATGGGCCAATTTGTAGACGAGACGTGAGCATTTTTTTAAGATTAGTTTCTGACGCTCATACAGTAAGTATCTAGCTTTTCTGCTTTATGAAGCTGATTTTGTTTTCAGAACATCACACAAATAATTAGATTAGATTCAACGTTATTGTCAGAGAACAACAACATCTCATGGGCAGCCTATTAGTCTACACTGGAAAGAACACATCTGATGTAGCAGGAGAGGGAAGGTGGGGTGTGTGGCCTGCTGTTCTACACTCTTAAAGGAACACGCCAACATTTGGGGAAATGTTTAGCTTACCGTCTTCTCCAGAGAGAGACAAGAAGATAGATACCAGTTTCCTCTCTGTGCGTTCAGTAGAAAGCTGTCTGGCTGCATGTTAGCCTAGCTTAGCACAATGAATGGAAGTGGACATGGCCGGTTAGCCTTCGGGAGAGGTGTTAGTTGGAGAATGCCTAGGCTAAACGGCCATGTCCGCTTCCATTCATTGTGCTAAGCAGCCAGATAGTTTTCTACTGAACGCCCCGAGAGGAAACTGGTATCTATCTTCTTGTCTCCAAAATGTTGGCCTGTTCCTTTAACAATAAGTTAAAGGACTAAATAGCACTAAAAGTAGTTATTGGGCTCATAATCATCTATAGGCTGCGTAAAAGATAGAACAATTATAATAAATCAGGCAAAAAGGTTAATTACTATTACTGTTATGTAATACTGTTGTGAATATTTTTTTCAGTTTCTGATTGTTCAATGCCCCCCAGTTAAATAGTCCATGGGCCAGACCAGATATCGGTGCCACTCAGGGTGACTAAACTTACATATAATTTTTTCAAAGATCTATGTCTGTAGATGATATTTTGGTATGATAGCCGTTCCAGAGTGGTAGCTTTATAATAATTATCGAGTCATGAAGTATACCCACCCCCTCAGGGAATTGCATTTCAGATGCTGGCACATATCCTGTTTAGACTCACGTAGAGGACATCTGTCAATGTTTCACAATATTGTGACATTTTGGCCTCTGGCCCATGGACTATAAAGGGGGGAGGGGGGGGCTCAACTTCAGACAGTTCATAACACTTAGTTTAGTTAAAAATAAAGAGAGAGCACAAGTACAGTATGATGAGGTATACATATATATATTCATAATTAAGTATATGCCATTATTAAAAACAATTAATGCTTTGAAGGTACAATTGCATTTCCAATGAATATTTGGTTAGAAGATAAGATAGGATATTCCTTTATTGATCCCCTTGGGGAAATGAAGGCATCATAGCAGCATGGGGGAGGGGGGAGGGGAGGTACATGTATGGGCATGGTAATAGTTTATAGAAAGGAATATAAATCGTTTATAGAATAGGTAATAGAAAGATATAAATACAGGCAATACTATTATAGTACAGTAGAAAAGTAAAAATAGGCAGTGTAAACCATAATAATTAACTCTGAATATACTGTGGCCCCCCAGGGCCTCTGTCAGAGGGAAATGGCCTTTGTCTCCACATTGAACCACACGGTCAGAGACCCTTCCCCCAAACCAGGTCATTGAGGGCAAGTACAGTACCTCCCTAATTACCTGCTCACACACTGTAACAGGAACAGGTGAGCTGCATCAGCAATTAACGGTTGGGTTAGTACAAAAAGAGTCTAAAAAGAGAGTATATATATTTGTTCATGTTCAAGTTTCTTTATTAGTTGTCATACAGAAGTACAGAATACTTTTATACAAAATGCTTCTTTCTGTTTTGATCCAGAGACTGTGCTAGGCAAAAATAGATAAGTATAAAATAAGTATAGCAAGTATAAAATAGAAGTCAAGTACGTAGACAAAAGTGTTCAGTATATACATATATACAATGCTCAATGTAGAGGAGAAGTAACTGAGTTACCATACAATATACTATACAGTGCAAAGCAGAAGTGGGATGAGGTACAATTTAGGTACAATTTACAGTAAGGTGTAATGAGGTATGGGTTGTAGTGCAAATTCTTTACCAATCAATATAAAGTGTGCTTAGATGGTTAAAGTGGGTGCTGCAGTGAGTTGTTTGTTTAAAGTGAGTGTGTGTGTAGATGTGTGTGCTGTGAGTGCATTTAATGGTTGTTACATAGTGCTATTGTTCGTTGAGCATCCTGATGGCCTGGGGATAGAAGCTTCTTCTGAGTCTCTGTGCTTGCCATGAGACTCCGGTATCGCTTGCCTGACCGCAGCAGTTCAAAGAGGCAGTTGTTTGGGTGGCTGGAGTCTTTGATAATTCTCTTAGCCTTGCCCATGCACCGCTTGTTGTAAATGCCCTGGAGAGTGGGAAGCCCCCCTCCAATTGTGCGTTCGGCTGAACGGGCCACTCTCTGTAGTCTGCTACGGTCTTGTGCGGTGCTATTCCCAAAACAGGAGGTGATATTGCCAGTCAGGATGCTCTCTATTGTGCATGAGTAGAAGTTCTTAAGGATCTTCTGACTGACTTGGAACTTCCTTAGGCGCCTGAGGAAGTAGAGGCGTTGCCGTGCCTTCTTCACAACACTGTCAATGTGTGTGGTCCATGTCAAGTCCTCGGATATGTGGACTTCGAGGTACTTAAAACGGTTCACTCTCTCAACCGGTGCCCCGTCGATGCTGAGGGGGCTGTAGTCCCTGACCCCCGACCTCCTAAAGTCCACAATCTCCTTTGTTTTGCTGACGTTCAGGGAGAGGCTATTCTCTTGACACCATCCCGCTAGAACCTTGACCTCCTCCAGGTAGACCCTCTCGTCGTTTGCAGAGATCAGGCCCACCACTACTGTGTCGTCAGCAAATTTGATGATTGTGTTGTTGTTCCGCTGTGCCACACAGTCATGTGTGTACAGGGAGTAGAGGAGGGGACTCAGAACACAGCCCTGGGGGCCCCCTATGTTGAGAGTGATGGATGAGGAGGTGCAGTTGTCTGCTCTCACCACCTGGGGTCTGCCCATCAGGAAGTCCAAGACCCACTGGCAGAGGTCATAGTTCAAGCCCAGGTCCCTGAGCTTGGCTATGAGTTTGGAGGGGACTATGGTATTGAATTCTGAGCTGTAGTCGATGGACAGCATTCTCACATTGTCCTGCTCTGTCCCTTCCTGTAGAGCAGTGGTTCTCAACCTTTTTACACCAAGTACCACCTGAGAATGTAGCTGG
>NC_140182.1:27206252-27227787 GCF_963971535.1 Notolepis coatsorum
CCTCTGTGTTGTCCTGCTCTGTCCCTTCCTGTAGAGCCTCTGTGTTGTCCTGCTCTGTCCCTTCCTGTAGAGCCTCTGTGTTGTCCTGCTCTGTCCCTTCCTGTAGAGCCTCTGTGTTGTCCTGCTCTGTCCCTTCCTGTAGAGGCCTCTGTGTTGTCCTGCTCTGTCCCTTCCTGTAGAGCCTCTGTGTTGTCCTGCTCTGTCCCTTCCTGTAGAGGGCCTCTGTGTTGTCCTGCTCTGTCCCTTCCTGTAGAGCCTCTGTGTTGTCCTGCTCTGTCCCTTCCTGTAGAGCCCTGTGTTGTCCTGCTCTGTCCCTTCCTGGATGAGCCTCTGTGTTGTCCTCTCCTGTCACTTCCTGTGTTGTCCTGCTCTGTCCCTTCCTGTAGATCCTCTGTGTTGTCCTGCTCTGTCCCTTCCTGTAGAGCCTCTGTGTTGTCCTGCTCTGTCCCTTCCTGGAGAGCCTCTGTGTTGTCCTGCTCTGTCCCTTCCTGTAGAGCCTCTGTGTTGTCCTGCTCTGTCCCTTCCTGTAGGGCCTCTGTGTTGTCCTGCTCTGTCCCTTCCTGTAGAGGGCCTCTGTGTTGTCCTGTTCTGTCCCTTCCTGTAGAGGGCCTCTGTGTTGTCCTGCTCTGTCCCTTCCTGTAGAGGGCATCTGTGTTGTCCCGCTCTGCCCCTTCCTGTAGGGCCTCTGTGTTGTCCTGCTCTGTCCCTTCCTGTAGAGCCTCTGTGTTGTCCTGCTCTGTCCCTTCCTGTAGAGGGCATCTGTGTTGTCCTGATCTGTCCCTTCCTGTAGAGCCTCTGTGTTGTCCTGCTCTGTCCCTTCCTGTAGAGCCTCCGTGTTGTCCTGCTCTGTCCCTTCCTGTAGATCCTCTGTGTTGTCCTGCTCTGTCCCTTCCTGTAGATCCTCTGTGTTGTCCTGCTCTGTCCCTTCCTGTAGAGCCTCTGTGTTGTCCTGCTCTGTCCCTTCCTGTAGAGCCTCTGTGTTGTCCTGCTCTGTCCCTTCCTGTAGAGCCTCTGTGTTGTCCTGTTCTGTCCCTTCCTGTAGAGCCTCTGTGTTGTCCTGTTCTGTCCCTTCCTGTAGAGGGCCTCTGTGTTGTCCTGTTCTGTCCCTTCCTGTAGAGCCTCTGTGTTGTCCTGCTCTGTCCCTTCCTGTAGAGCCTCTGTGTTGTCCTGCTCTGTCCCTTCCTGTAGAGCCCCTGTGTTGTCCTGCTCTGTCCCTTCCTGTAGAGGGCCTCTGTGTTGTCCTGCTCTGTCCCTTCCTGTAGATCCTCTGTGTTGTCCTGCTCTGTCCCTTCCTGTAGAGGGCCTCTGTGTTGTCCTGCTCTGTCCCTTCCTGTAGAGGGCCTCTGTGTTGTCCTGCTCTGTCCCTTCCTGTAGAGCCTCTGTGTTGTCCTGCTCTGTCCCTTCCCGTAGAGGACCTCTGTGTTGTCCAGTCTAATCAGTTGAAAGCGTGGTCAACTTGTTTGCACACTCCGGCGGGTCGTACACACGTGCCCTGTTTGAGAAAATACATTTGGATTTAACGTAATAACGTAATAACAAAATAAAAAGAAATCCAGGTATAAACCACACCCATTTCCAAATCCGAATCCGAGTACAGATAATTGTGTTGATTGAACAGATACAGATACAGATAGTTTTGTTGATTGAACAGATACAGATATAGATAGTTTTGTTGATTGAACAGATACAGATACAGATACTGACGTCTCTGCACTCCCCTAGTATGTAGTGGAAGCTGGTGGAGACGGCTGTATTGATTATCATGAGAATGTTTCTGCTGAGAGTTACATGCAAGTAAAAAAAGAAGAAACGCGTCAGAAAATGATATAACTTTGATCCTGATCCTCTACAACCACAAGCCACAGTTTAGTCCTTTGATCCTGATCCACTTCAACCACAAAACACAGTTTACTTTGATCCTGATCTACTACTGCCACAGTTTACTTTGATTCTGATCCACTACAACCACAAGCCACAGTTTACTTTGATCCTGATCCACTACAATCACAAGCCACAGTTTATTTTGATCCTGATCCTCACTACAACCTCAAGCCACAGTTTACTTTCATCCCAATCCTCACTACAACCACGTGCCACAGTTTACTTTGATCCCAATCCTCACTACAACCACGTGCCACAGTTTACTTTGATCCCAATCCTCACTACAACCACGAGCCACAGTTTAGTCCTTTGTGGTCCGTTAGTTTAGCTTTAAATATCCTGGTACAGCTGAGCTGTTTGAATGTAACCAACACCAATCTGTACCAAACACATCATTCAAATCATTCAACCCTTTCACAACCACACTACAGAATGTTAACCATTTCACTACCACACTACAGACGGTTAACCTTTCACTACCACACTACAGACGGTTAACCCTTTCACTACCACACTACAGATGGTTAACCCTTTAACTGCGACAATACAGACGGTTAACCCTTTCACTGCCACAACACAAAATGTTAACCCTTTCACTACCACACTATAGAAGGTTAACCCTTTCACTGCGACAATACAGACGGTTAACCTTTCACTACCACACTACAGACGGTTAACCCTTTCACTGCAACAATACAGACGGTTAACCCTTTCACTGTCACATGGCAAAGGGTTAACCCTTTCACTACCACACTACAGAAGGTTAACCCTTTCACTACCACACTACAGATGGTTAACCCATTCACTGCCACACTACAGAAGGTTAACCCTTTCACTGCCACACTACAGACGGTTAATCTTTCACTACCACACTACAGAAGGTTAACCCTTTCACTACCACACTACAGAAGGTTAACATTTCACTACCACACTACAGACGGTTAACCTTTCACTACCACACTACAGGCGGTTAACCCTTTCACTGCGACAATACAGACGGTTAACCCTTTCACTGTCACATGACAAATGGTTAACCCTTTCACTGCCACACTACAGAAGGTTAACCCTTTCACTACCACACTAAAGAAGGTTAGTGAAAGGGTTAACTGGACAAATCTACTGTTTTCCCCAGCTATTTTCCCAATTCTTTAGAATTTTGAAATTAATCTTCAGTTGAAGTTAATTTCCAGTGCAGTAGATCTAGATAATGATGCTGATCCTCCAGGGATTAGAACAGAGAGGCAGAGTATTCTGAGAGATTTGACCCCTCTCTAATTTGAAATTAAATGTCTGTTTGCACTCCCCTGTGTATGGACTTTACTCTTGTGTGTGTGTGTGTGTGTGTGTGTGTGTGTGTGTGTGTGTGTGTGTGTGTGTGTGTGTGTGTGTGTGTGTGTGTGTGTGTGTGTGTGTGTGTGTGAACAGGAATGCATGCATGTTTGTTCATGCTTGCGTGCAAGCTTTGTATGTGTGTATGTGCAATCGTGCATGCCAGCTTTGTGTATGCTCATGCATGTGTAGAGTAGTGCGCTTGCTTTTATGTGTGTGTGGGTGTGTGTGCATGCATGCACTCCCTAGTGTGTGCGTGGATCACAAGGCTCGGCAGAGGGATGAATGTAAATGAGTGTGATCTTTAATTAAGAGAGCAAAGCAAACATTTCCATTTCGTCTCATATGGAAATGAGCCTGGGGATGTGACTATTCTCTGGAGGGTTCCTGCTGCTGATAAACCAAACAACGGCCCTGTCTGTCTGCCTGCCTGCCTGCCTCACACTCACTCACTCACTCGCTCGCTCGCTCACTCACTCACTCACTCACTCACTCACTCACTCACTCACTCACTCACTCACTCACTCACTCACTCACTCACTCACTCACTCACTCACTCACTCACTCACTCACTCACTCACTCACACTCACTCACTCACTCACTCACTCACTCACTCACTCACTCACTCACTCACTCACTCACTCACTCACTCACTCACACACGCACGCACGCACGCACGCACGCACGCACGCACGCACGCACGCTCGCTCGCTCGCTCACTCACTCACTCACTCACTCACTCACTCACTCACTCACTCACTCACTCACTCACTCACACACACACACACACACACACACACACACACACACACACACACACACACACACACACACACACACACACACACACACACACACACACACACACAACCACACAGGGCCCACTATACTGATATTGATGTGTGTCTGTAATTGAATTGAGACAAGCAGAGAGTTAATGAGGGCAAACTGACACCGACCACAAATAATTAACTCTCCATTTGGTCTGCTGTAGCAATTAATATTATAAACCCCTCTCTCTCTCTCTCTCTCTCTCTCTCTCTCTCTCTCTCTCTCTCTCTCTCTCTCTCTCTCTCTCTCTCTCTCTGTCATCCTCTCTCTCGTCCTCTCTCTCCCTCTCTCTCTGGTTCTCTTTTTCTCTTTGTCTCCCTGTCTTTCTGTATCTGTCTTTCTCTCTTTCCTCCTCAATTGTCATTTAAATCTGATTCTTTTTGAAAAAGGTAAAAAACGATCTGCCTATAGAGTGAGATAAATCAATCTCTCCAATGACATCACATTTATATTTGTATTATTATATTATTTATATGAGCCTTCCATTGGCTGTGACTATTTCAGTATAATCCTTCTATTAGTTCAGACAATTTCAGTATAATCCTTCTATTAGTTCAGACTATTTCAGTATAATCCTTCTATTCAGACTATTTCAGTATAATCCTCCTATTCGTTCAGACTATTTCAGTATAATCCTCCGATTGGTTCAGACTATTTCAGTATAATCCTCCTATTGGTTGTGACTATTTCAGTATAATCCTCATTGGTTCAGACTATTTCAGTATAATCCTCATTAGTTCAGACTATTTCAGTATAATCCTCCTATTGGTTCAGACTATTTCAGTATAATCCTCCTATTGGTTCAGACTATTTCAGACAGCATCCTCTCCTTCCGCTTGCTGTTTTAAAATGTTTTATTTTACCATTTTCAAAATCTCCGTCACAACAACACAGCAGTTTTGGGATCAACAACAATGAGCGTTGGAGCAGCAAGCTCCACTCTCACGACGTAAAACTACGGCGAAGAGGGGGCTCCAGTAGCTCACCGCATATCTCAGCGCTATTTCTGCGTCGGGGAAAACCGTGCTGCGTCACGGATCTGGTTGACTCCGAGTTCGATTCCCGGACCAGCCGTCATTTGCCGAATGTCTTCCCCTGCTCTATATCCCGTTTCACCCTGTATCTGTCGGTCATGCTTGACCAGAAAAGCGATAAACGCTAAAAAATAAAGTTAAAAAAAAAAAAAACTACGGCGAAGAAACATTTCTGAAGGCTACTTCGCAAGGTGCATCTTGTGCTTAACGCCACCCATACCATTGTGATCGGTTTGAGAAATACAAACAACTCAGTGTTTTTGTCGCTAGTGCACAATGATAAGTGGCTCTGCCAGGCCTCTCTCCTGTGCTGGCACAGCAGTACGACCAAGTGTGGAGATAGGTCTGCCCCCTGATATGGAACTATAAAGATAGATACCAGTTTCCTCTCTGTGCGTTCAGTAGAAAGCTGTCTGGCTGCATGTTAGCCTAGCTTAGCACAATCAATGGAAGTGGACATGGACGGTTAGCCTTTGGGAGAGGTGTTAGTTGGACAATGCCTAGGTTAACCGGCCTTGTCTCTCTGGAGAAGACAATAAGCTAATTTCCCAAAATGTTGGCGTGTTCTTTTAACAATAAGGGTGCTAAATAGCACTAAAAGTGGTCATTTGGCTCATAATCATCTATAGGCTGTGTAAAAGATAGAAAAATTATAATAAATCAGGCAAAAAGGTTCATTACTATTACTGTTATGTAATACTGTTGTGAATATTTCTTTCAGTTTCTGATTGTTCAATGCCCCCCAGTTAAAGGGGGGGCTCAACTTCAGACCGTTCATAACACTTAGAAGTCTGTCTGTCTGTCTGTGACTCACATTCTCGAGAACCGTTCATCCGATCGACCTCACACTTGTTGGGTGTATTGCTGAAGACCCAAGGGAGTGCAGTGTCAAATGTGGTGCCATTAACATGCACTTTACGCTTTGGCCTGTACAGTGACACCTAAGCCTGAAACAGTCCACCTGGGTATATTTAGTTGTTATTGCTGTGTAATTGTCATATAATGTGCTGTGAGTAAGTGCTTTTCACCCTTCTTTCAGAACTACTTCAACTTTCAATATCTGTTATTGTTTTAACTTTACTGTATGTTTTGAGTGTGTATCAAACTGTTAATTACACAAGAAAAACAAACATCGGAATTGGATTTTCCAGGTTTTTAGTGAAGTAGACACTGCAATTGAACATCAATTTAACTTTGCACATGTACATTTTGAACTTGGAACTGTTGAAGTTTGGCGGCTGAGTGGCGCAGTGGGCAAGGCGCTCGCCACTAACGCAGGATATGCTGGTATCGAGCCCAGCTCTCTGCGTTGCTACCGGCTTGGCCAGTCGTCATACTAACACAATTGGCAGTGTTGGAGGGTGGGAAAGCCGGTGGGTGGGGATTGGACGTTGTGGACAGCGACTCCTACAGGTCGGTTGGTGCGCCTGTACAGCAGAATCAGGAAGTATCGGGGGCAGCGTGAGCCTCCCACGCGTTACTCCTCGCCACTGAGAGATCTCGCTGTTCAGGTGAAAAGATGTGACAGCTGCCTCCTCGTGTACCGGAGGGGACACGTGATGCAAGGCTTGGTCCTCACTGCAGCCGACCAGTAACGCTTCCCCCGGTCCTGCTGGATCAGACTGCAACCCTCCCCCCGGTTCGGCTGGTCCAGGATTCGGACCTTCACAACTTCCCTTCAGACCCCCTTTCAATAACAATACACCACTGCACAACACAACACTGCCACCTGGTGGACTGATCCAGATGTGGCAGCTCTGGCATCAGCTCACTCACCTGTTTAACATTATTTGCCTCCATTTATGTTCGGTATATTTGTTGTCTTTGTTGTCTGCATTATTTCCACTGTGTTAGTCTTGTGTCCCTACTGTCTGTGTTTTGTAAATGTGTCTCAGTTTGTACAATCGCTCTAGTTGTCCCCTGTGTGTTCAGTCTTCTGTTAGTTCTGTCTACCACACCTGTGTCCTGTTAGCAATCACCCTCTGTCTCTAATTAGTGTTTGTATTTAGGTGTTGTGGGCCCAGCATACACTTGCTGGGTCATTGTTTCATGTTACCCGTGTGTACGTGTGTCAGTTGTGTTTCTTGTGTTTTTTGTCTTTTAAGTAAACCTTGTTTATTATCACACCGTCGTCTCCTGCCTGTTTAATTCAAGCTCTCGCGTTTCATCTGCAACTGGGTTCCAATCACCATGCCACCTAAGCGCACTCGTAACAGAGAGGCATAATCTAGCAACAATCGAGACAGGGGAGGGGAGAATTGAAGGGAAAATTGGCGAGGCGAAATTGGGATGGAAGAAAAATGGAAAATAAGGAGAAAAAGTGGATACAAAAAAGGAACTGTTGAAGTTTGTGATCCCTGGCCTTTTAGATTTATTCTTCTTAGGCTCCTTTCTCCTCACTTTTGTCCAGGCGGATCTTTAGCCCTTGTGGTAGACCATGAAGCAGGTAGAATTCTACCTGTGTTTACTTCCTCAATAACTCCCACAGTTTTTGGATTACCGTAATAAGTATATATATAACAAGAAAGCTCAGCTCCTTTGCTTTTAGATGGCGCTGAGCTTTTTTCAATAGCGTGTTGTGTCGTCCATTTCCTACTGTAACAGGCTTTGAATGGGCACTGCACTAGTTATGATAAAACAAATACAACAAATACTGAAACTAATAGAGAACAAAACTATTTCAAAACATAAAAAGCAAAACTAGAAACTAGCAAACCCACTCTGGAAGCCAGTGAAATTAACTTCACTCGTCGGCCAATAAAAGGTCTAATAAAGCCAACGGGGCGGGATCAGAACGCACTCTGTCACGTAAACATCACCATGGCAATGCTGTTTGGAAATTGTAGGACATATATACGTGTACAGATACAATTAGATGGGCTGGACTGGATATTGAAAGAGTCTCTGAAATAAAATGTCTTGGTGTCACCAGGGATGCAGTCGTAATATCAGAACTGCCTGGATGCCACGTACACGCGCGCTCCCGTGCATGCGCATGCGCATACATGTTCCCTTGCGGTCGCACAGAACAGATGATTATTATGCATAAATAGGAAACATGTTTGTATAGGAAATTACTAGTTTTAGTTTAGTTTTTGTAAATATTGCCTTGAAATAGAGAAGCTGAAAAAGGTAGCAGGATGTAGCCTTCAATATATAAAGAAATTATATTGTCAACAGATATGGTTGAAAAACAAACAATGTTTTAAATGTAATTGTAGATACAATATTGTAGTTACAATTTCTTTAATTGAATTAACTTAAACTATAAAAGTAAATACAAACTAAATTAACAATGTAACTTACAGTTTATAGAAGGACAGTTTCCTTCTGAAGCACAACTTAATGCCTCATCCTTCCAGTCGGGACCATTTGTCACATAATGAGAGTTCCACAGATCAAGCAAGGGCTTGTATTTTGGTTTTGCACTTCTCGTTCTTTGTTATGTTAGTATTGGTATCAGTGGCGGACTCAGGCTGTTTGAAGGTCAGGGGCGAAAAGAAAGAAAGGGCACCTACTGCACAACATGGGACCCCATCAGTGAGCAAAAAGATATGATGCGTCATGTATGGTGAAATAGTCTTCATCCTTGATTAATATTAACATTAGAATAACATAGACAATCCAGATTAATAGTATAACGCACCTCTATGATAAAAACACACAGGGAACAATACACCTTTCAAATGTTTATTTCACCTCATTGTCATGGTGTTTGAAAAGTAGATTTACAATGGTGTTTGAAAAGTAAATTATTATGGTGTTTGAAAAGTGGATTTATCATAGTGTTTGAAATTTAGATTTATCATGGTGTTTGAAAAGTAGATTATGGTGTTTGAAGGCCTAAAGCATTGCTGCAGTGGTACATTTCTCAATGCTAAAGATATCAGTGAGGAATATAAATATTTGGGAAACAGCATTTTAATATGGTCTGGGTTGAAAAATAGTGAACCTATTCTTTAAAAGCTATTTACAACATATATTTTACAGGATATAAAACAGTTTAACAGTTAAAGTTAATTTGAGTGCCATTGAGCTTCTTCTTTTCTCTCTCCTAACTCTCCTCTCCTCATGTCCTCGCCTTCTCTCCTCCTATACTCCCCTTCTCTCCTCCTGTACCCCTTCTCTCCTCCTGTACTCCCCTTCTCTCCTTCTCTCATGTCCTCTCCTCTCCTTCTCGCATCCTGTCCTCTCATTCTCTCTTCTATCTCTCCCTCCCCCCTCTCTATCTTCCCCATTCTCTCCATTAAAGTTAATATATTGTACCTGGATACTGGCTGGATCAGTGGGATATTTTAATGGCAACAGGAGAGCATTCAAGTTATTTATTGTTGTGTCGTTTGAATCATTTATCTCCCTATCATCATTTTCATCCTCGCTTTCTTTAGCATCTCCATGACCGTCTTCATCATAATTTCTCTCCATAGCATCATTTGCATTCTCTTTCCTCAACTTCTTCATCATTTCTCTCCATAGAATCATCTGCATTTTCTCTTTCCTCCACTTCTTCATAATTTCTCTCCATAGAATCATCTGCATTTTCTCTTTCCTCCACTTCTTCACCATCTCTCTTCCTGATATCATTATTTCCCTCTTGAATATCTCCATCTTCATTGTCTGTACTGTCTTTATCTAAGGTGGAGCAAATAATATTTGTTTTATAATAGTAATATAATTTTACTGTATATAATATTTGTACTGTAGCCTACAATGTTATAATTGTATTATAAAATAATATGTCATATAGCACTACCACCACTAGCCCTCTTGCCTTGATTGGAATAAAAAGGGTCTGTTGGTCAATTTAAATGTTTAAGACACATTTTTCTGTCCAAAATAAGCATTATTGACCACGTTAGCACCAGATTCTCAGTTATAATCCAAACTATGGCTCTGTGAGACAAGCGTGTACATGTATCTAGTAGTGAGGACTTACAAATACATACCTGTATCCTTATCTCCTCCCTTATAATTGTTGCTTTGGACCCAATTTTTCAAAGAGAAGCTGCCTCTCGCAGCATTTTTCAGCTGCTTTTTAATATTCTTCCGATTTCTTTCTCTCCTTGGCATTCTGTAATCATAGAATATAGGCCAATGCTAAACCCACTTAAAATCTCTTAGCAGGTGGGGGCCCACATGTGGGCCCTCTTGAGGATGATTTGCCCACCTGCACTTTGGCGACCTCTAGCGGCTTGGTTGTGCATATTTTTAAATACAATTAAATCGAATTAAAGCCTCATTAGTTGCCTGTCGATAGCCCTTTCGGGTGACAAAATCCATTCAGCGGTTCTCGAATTACATGCCGATATGTGAGGCTTGCGCGAAGTACACAGTATTGCGCAAATACTACTCCCGACTCTTGGGGCTCTAGTTCCGTCAATCATTTGGCGATCTTGAAAATGATTGGACAGGGTTGTATCCAATGAGTGTGGCTTTCCAATGATACCCCACCTGGGGATGTACTAATCAGGGATCTAGGTGAAAAGTCACGAGCAAAAACAGGAAGAGAAAAACAGCAGAATTAGTTGACGTCTATGAGAAAACAGCTTTTCTTTTGTACACAGTTGACCAAAATCACTAATCACTCATTTCTGAACGGATCTTTATGATCTACATAAGACTTCAGGCTTTCTGGGGAAATACTACTTCCGGACTACTACAGAGAAACGTGAGTAACAAGTTTATCTACAACTCAAGTTCAGACCTATGTTCATTAGCACTAAAGGTGAGTTTTCCTTATTGTATCAGAAACTCCAGAATGTCATATTTCAAAAGAGACCAGGCTCATGCATGTGGTATAAGCATAAAGTATAGTATTTTGGTTTGCAAAAAAAGTATGCAGTCCTCAAAAACGAAAACTAAAATGGCCAATTTTGGGGTTTACTACCACTTTTAAATTAGCTTTAAAAAGCAATTCACACTGAACTTTAAAGTATATGGGTATATTTTGTGCAAATAATCCTAAAATAATTTGTACACTTTATTTCTAAATTGAGAACACAGGTTAGTATAGAATCAGCTAAGCAAGGTACCTGTTTAGTTAGCTAGCTACAGTAGTACTACAGTAGTAATACAGCTAGCCTAGGCTAAAACATACTGCCATCAATAAAAGCACTTGCAGTGTACAGAGATTGAGTTTGTTTTACCGATTATGCATTACTAAATACTAATAGTGTATTTAGTAATGCATAATTGGTCAAAACAAACTCAATCTTTGCTACTTCAAAGAAAGCTTGCTGTATTACCTACCTCACACACAGCAGTAGGATGCAGGGTTAGAGCTCAGACTGCATTAAGCCCTCTGGCATCTGAACATTCAAGAGGGGATGTGTCTAAAACTGAACATTTAAATGGATGGAATATTGTAGTGATGGGGCTGCTCAGAGTTGTAGCTAACACTTTTGCGTGACATTATTTAACCGTCTGGGTCAAGTTTAGACCATTGGAAGGGCACCAATGGGCACGTCCTCTCATTTTCGCCACTCAAAATGCCATTTTAGCGTGATATTTTCAGCTGTGGGGGCACATAGTCAAGTTTAACCATTGGAAGGGCACCAATGGGCACGTTCTCTCGCTTTTGCTACTCAAAAGGGCACTTTAGGTTTAGCGTGATGTTTTCAACTGTGGGGGCACATGGTCAAGTTTAGACCATTGGAGGGGCACATCCTCTAGTTTTTTCACTCAAAAGGGCACTTTTGCGTGATGTTTTTCAACTGTGGGGGCACATGGTCACGTTTAACCATTAGAGGGGCACCAATAGGGCACATCCTCTAATTATTTCCACTCAAAAGGGCACTTTTGCATGACCTTATTTAACCGTGGGGCACAAAAGCACTCAAAAGGGCACTTTTGTGTGATATTTTTCAACTGTGGGGGCCCATGGTCACGTTTAGACCATTGGAAGAGCACCAATAGGGCACACCCTCTCATTTTTCGCCACTCAAAAGGGCACTTTAGCTCGCGTTTTTCAACCGTGGGGGCACCAGGGGGGGCGATGATTGGTATCCTATTATTATGCAATGTCTAGGTGATAGATAAGTGCCGGGTAGTGTAGGTGAAGACACCTGACGACCTGCGCTATTGTTATAAGACGGTGGGTACTTAGCGCACAAAGAACGAGTGGAACATATTTTTGTGTGCGCGCGCGTGCACATCCGTGCGCAACTGCGCGTACACATCCGTGCGCGACTGCGTGTACTTCTGCTCAGAAAACGGCTAGGACGGCGTGGTACCCCGTGGGACCACCACTGCATCACTGGGTGTCACGATTGACGAGAAAGTGTATTGGAAATCACATATTAAACCTGTTCAAACCAAATTGGCTCATTGTGGAGTTACAGCAATGTCAAAACATAACAGTTTAAAATAAAATATAGTCCATATACATTATTTTTTTCATTATAAGTCTGATCATAAAGGGAGCAGGTAGTTATGTAAGGGATAATGTATAGCTACGAGGTCATTGTCGCAAAATAATTGACCGACACAGAGTTTAAAATACCAAGCCGCCTCGGCGAGGTGTTTTAAACGTCAGTGAAGGTCAATTATTTTGCGACAATGATCGAGTATAGCTATACATTATCCCGCTTATTACATGGCTAACTTACTAACAATATACCTAATTCATTTTACATCGACTCGCAACACTGGTTCTGGCTGCGTTCTGGCTCCGCTCGTCGCTCCGCCCCCTGTCATCGCCGGCAGCAGAACACCGGCAGTGTCTAATTGCACTGAAACAGTGTGTGTCAGTGGGCTTGATTGCGAACAGCTGCGCACAGCGGTCATTATTGGGGGCTATTGACCAATCACAAGCAAGCATTTCGGCGAATGTGAAAACGCCATGTAATAAAAACTAGTAAAGTATGATTTGAGTAAAAAGGGGAAGGATTAAATATGTGTATACTTCTTCCCACTCCTTTTCAAATATGTTAGACTTTTGTATATTTTTTTTTATTATAATTAAATTTTTTATATACATTTATATATTTGAATGGCTATATCTGTACTTGTTGCTCGTTTGTTGTTGTTGCATATTTGAAATAAACTTCAATCAATCTATCAATCAATCAGTAAACACCACAGACCTCGATAGGGTCTCTCTCTCTTCCTGTCTCTCTTTTTCCCTCCATTTATCTCTTCCTTCCTTTCTCTCTCTCTCTCTCTCTCTCTCTCTCTCTCTCTCTCTCTCTCTCTCTCTCTCTCTCTCTCTCTCTCTCTCTCTCTCTATCTGTCTCTCCAGCTGTCTCTAAACACAAGAATTAGCATGCACACAATAATCTAATTATTGCTCCTACTCCTGACTATGAGAATAATTACATTAAGCTGATTGCATGTGTGCTGGGAAAGCAATATTCCTCTTTTCATACAAAAAGCGGATTTACAGAAATATACTGTTATTTTACAGTTTTCCTTATTTTTGTAAATGCCTATTAAAAATATACAGTAAAATAAAGGTTGCAATCTGTAGCTGAACATAATGGCAATGAAGGGCTTTTTAACAGAATAATTAAACAGTTTAACAATCTTGCATGTTAAATTACATTTAGTTTCATTGTAAAAATACCAAAGATACCTGCTGAATGTAATATAATGGCAAACTTCTGGTTTTTAACAGTAAACGACAGTACTGTATAATTGTGTCATTGGACTAGAGTTCCTCTTTCATTAGTTTAGGTTAGCCCCACCCTAACGACCAATGGCTATAGATTTTGGGGGCGGGATTAATGTTGAAACACGAATAGCGAGCAAGGAGAGCTATTTAATTTCATTATTAGTGAAATCGTCATGTCCTGATTGGTTAACAATGAGTGCTATGCTAATTAAATTAAGTAGTGGTTGTATTTTTAACTATATTATATTGTATTTTGTTTGATGACTCATAAATGCCACCTGGTTTAATTCTAGATTTTGATTGGTTATTTTATTTTCGTGTCACGCACACAAAGTGCTCAACCCTCATGGGTTTACAAGGCACCAAAAATACTGTTGCAGTGTTCCATTATGACATCACACATTTCATTATCTAATTACAGGTTACATGAATACAGATTGCAGCTCGGTCTTAAACAAAGTATTCTGTCTTCTCTCCCAAGCCTGGCAATTCAAATCTGCTACAAAAAAAAGTTCCCTTCCTGAAGCACAACTCAAGTTTTTCATATTCATCCTGAATGAAAATCAGACATTTCTAGATCGCATATAATTGTTCCATGACAGTTTATTGATCACTTCATGTGAAACCATGATATGAGAGTCACCCCGTCAACTCTATAACTGTAGCTTCTGGGCTGTTTACGCCAAAACATTAAACTATGGCGGTCAGGTGGCGTAGCGGAGATTGCGTTCGTCACCAACGCCGGAGACGCTGGATTCACCTGTTCGAATCCAGCTCCCGGCGTTGTCACCAGCTTGGCTGGCCGTTCATACTAATACAATTGGCAGTATTAGAGGGTGGGAAAGCTGGAGGGGTGGGTCCGGGTCGTTGTAAACAGCGACTCCTACAGTTCGGTCGGGGCGCCTGCTCAGCGCGGATAGGATCTAAGGGGGGTAGTGTGATCCTTCCACACGTTACACCCTCTCAGTGAGAGTCCGCGCTGCCAGGTGAAAAGAAGCGGTTGATTGGCTAGACGTGTGTCGGAGGAAGCACGTGATAGCCTCCACTCTCCCAGACCAACTGTGGTGGGTAAGTGCGCAGCGACGAAGGGGATTGGGAATTGGCATAACGACTAACATTGGGATGGGAGAAAATCGGAGGAAAAAGGAGGGGGAAAAAGATTTAAAAAAAAAAAACATTCAACTATGTTGGATAGTTGCTTGTAATTACTGTCAAATAATAATAATAATAATAATAATAATAATAATAATAATAATAATAATAATAATAATAATAATAATAATAATAATAATAATAATAATAATAATAATAATAATAATAATAATAATAATAATAATAATAATAATAATAATAATAATACACTTTATTTGTATATCACCTTTCATACAAGAATTGCAGCCCAAAGTGCTTCACAGCAGTACAGATAGACATAAAATGAGCATAATAAATGTAAAATAATGTTTATCAATGAAGATGATACACACACAATGTATATACGGATAGTCATTGTTTTATTTAGGAGGACATTTGCCTATTTTAACATTTGATCTTTGACATCTGGATATGATTTCAAGGAAGGAGAAGAATATGAATTGTACATTACAGTTACATTTACAGTAAAGACAACAAGGTTTCTTTCGGTTTTCTGACAGAATGTTTTTCATACCCTGCTGCCAGTTTTATTATGTCTCAGTTGTCAAACTTACTTATTTTCAAGTAAAAATTATTCACAGAGGCCCTCTACAGGAAGGGACAGGGCAGGACAACACATTGGCCTTCTACAGGAAGGGACAGAGCAGGACAACACAGAGGCTCTACAGGAAGGGACAGAGCAGGACAACACAGAGGCTCTACAGGAAGGGACAGAGCAGGACAACACAGAGGCTCTACAGGAAGGGACAGAGCAGGACAACACAGAGGCCCTCTACACGAAGGGACAGAGCAAGACAACACAGAGGCTCTACAGGAAGGGACATAGCAGGACAACACAGAGGCTCTACAGGAAGGGACAGAGCAGGACAACACAGAGGCTCTACAGGAAGGGACAGAGCAGGAAAACACAGAGGCTCTACAGGAAGGGACAGAGCAGGACAACACAGAGGCCCTCTACAGGAAGGGACATAGCAGGACAACACAGAGGCTCTACAGGAAGGGACAGGGCAGGACAACACAGAGGCCCTCTTCAGGAAGGGACAGAGCAGGACAACACAGAGGTCCTGTACAGGAAGGGACAGAGCAGGACAACACAGAGGCCCTCTTCAGGAAGGGACAGAGCAGGACAACACAGAGGTCCTGTACAGGAAGGGACAGAGCAGGACAACACAGAGGCTCTACAGGAAGGGACAGAGCAGGACAACACAGAGGCTCTACAGGAAGGGACATAGCAGGACAACACATAGGCTCTACAGGAAGGGACAGGGCAGGACAACACAGAGGCCCTCTACACAGGAAGGGACAGAGCAGGACAACACAGAGGTCCTCTACAGGAAGGGACAGAGCAGGACAACACAGAGGCTCTACAGGATGGGACAGAGCAGGACAACACAGAGGCTCTACAGGAAGGGACAGAGCAGGACAACACAGAGGCTCTACAGGAAGGGACAAAGCAGGCTGTTCTTCCTGAGGAGACTCAGGCTGCGGTTACACTAGGGCCATTTCATTTCATTTCGCTTTTCAGAATGCTGCGTATTGGCAGGCAAGTTAGGAGTTAAGTTAGACGTCGTTTTGTCTCGTCTATTATACATGTAGTACAATGCCAAAGCAGTAGGTGGCGATGTAGTTCAAACATGAAGGCCATTTTCAACCAATCAGAAAGGTTGAACGAGTCACTCCACATCCTGCAAAAAATTTCAGAAAAGCCACCATCTTTATACCTCGCATGAGCCATTTAGCTACATAGCATTTATTTTTCAGCAAGAAATAAAGTGCAATAAACAAAAACGGATACATTCACTGTGTGTTCTGCCTCATTTGTTGATGATTTGTTGATGAAACAAAACTAACATCAACACAATTGACCACCAAGAGCGGAGTTTAGTCTCACAAAAATATCGCAGATTTTGTTAGCTTACGTGCTAACGTGATTGGGATATGCCATTATAACAGTATAGCATTGTGGCTAGCAGCGTAGTGACGTTAATGCTAGCAGAATGAATGGATGTAAACTTTATTTAACAGATTGTAGAATGGGTACAATACAATACGGCTCAATACAAACAATTGTTAAGGGAATGCAGACTGTTGTATCTTGGACTGGGCTCCTTATAACAATAACTTGACAACACGTTGGTAGCCGCAGCTACTTGGGACAGCTCTGCTGTAAACACTGGAAATAACTAATGGACGGAGTCAAGGTCCAGCCAGGGGAGAATTTGGCGTCGGTCTCTACTGCGCATGGGCATTGGGCAGAACGGCTCTGTATCCGGCTCGCGCAAATTACATGGCACCATTGTCGGCGAGTTTCCAAAACAAAAACACCCTTTCAGCGTTGCCACTAGAAAAAGGCGTTTTCCTGCCAAAACTGCGTTTCTTTTTAACTTGGACATGCAAACGTAATCATTCGAAAATAAAACGTTGCTGGTTTTCACCAGTGTAACCATGGCCTCAGGTCCTTCAATGTGTGCAATAGACATGCTGCAGTCGTTGGGCAGCTGGGGGGGGGGGGGGGGGGGGGGCTACATCAACTGAAGGGACACCAACAAACTGAACAAGCTGGTGAGGAAGGCTATGCTCTGTGGTGGGAGTCGAGCTGGTCAAACTAGAGGTGGTGGCAGAGAGGAGGATGAGAAGGAAGCTGGCCGCTATCCTGGAGAACCCCTCCCACCCCCTCTACGAGGAGCTAGCGAAAATTCATACAGACTCATCCCCTTCCCCCGACACTCCACTAACCGCCTCGGCCAGTCCTTCATACCAGCGGCCATCAGCTCCACAACAGTGGGCAGGGACCGCTGCCAGCAACCAGAGAGCTAACGGCAGCAGAACTCGAGAATTACTAGGAATGTCTGATCACTGAGTGTGTCTGACTCCCACCTAAATTGCAGGGACTATAACATATAACGTATACGTATATTATGCCAGTTACGGTACCTTATGTAGGGAGAACGGGGATGGTTGTCACACTTTTTACTCTAGTGTGAATTGCTCATCATCAAAACATCTTTCAATAGTCATTCCTACATTAAATTGAAGCTTAAGATGTTGGCTTGAAATGTGTATCCCTCTCATTTTCCAACATATTGTAACAAAGAGGAAATTACCTATCAAAGACACTCTGACACATTGTGACAACCAACCCCATCACAGGGATGGTTGTCACATACTATGGGGTTGGTTGTCACTATGGGCTAGATCAGGGGTGGGCAATTATTTTTCCCGGGGGGCCGAATGAGCAACTGAAAATATGTTGGGGGGCCGGGCCAAAATTCCAAACTCATTATGCATAATATACATTTTATTTCTATATAAAAAGCAGTAAATGGCATTGTTTTGACCCCTGGTAAGAGTGTATGTTATTATTTGGCAATTAAAAGGTGAGGTTAGCTTTCAAAAATATCATTTATTCAAATAGAATTTATTTCCAAAATGATAAACAAAATGTGAAACATTAATAACAAAGGGCATTTTGAGTTTCATATACTATTGAAACAAGGATTTTCTTAGCTTTCTAAAGACATCACATCATCTTATAGCAAAAATAAACAAGACATGTCACTGAACTGTGTAAAGAAAAGTGTCCCAGTTTTGTAGCCTTTTTTACTTTACATGCCTATATTAAACATTTAAGAAAAAAAAATATCAAGTGTCCCATTTCACTTGTTATATTTCCACATTTTAGTGTTCTTCATTTCTTTTTTGTTTCATTCAGTGTGAGAAATCCAGTCTCTGTTGAGCTTTAACAAGTCCATCAAAGTCAGGTTGCATGTCTGAGGTGGAGATGCGAAGCACAGCTGCCAGATGTTCATCAGTGAGAGAGGATCTGTACCTGGACTTGGTAAACGAGAATGAGAATGTCTGTTCACATATGTAGGTGGATCCAAAGAGAACCAACATCTTCTGAGCATGTCTCCTAAGCGTATATTGTGCGTGTGAACGTTGACATGAAAAGAAAAAAGTTAAAAAAAAAAAAAATTAAAAAAAAAAATGTTTTTAATTTTTTTTTAATTTTTTTTTATTATCATGTAATCTTTCGCGGGCCGGTCAGAATCATCCGGCGGGCCGGATGCGGCCCGCGGGCCGTACAATGCCCAGGTCTGGGCTAGATCCACAAAGAATGGATTGCACGGTGCTAATTGCACCCTTACCCTGGGGGACCCTGATGTAAACAAGACGAAAGTCTTTCTCTGGTCTGCATCCCAAGAACAAGAACAAAATAAATAGGCCTAACAATAATAGCCAACACTAGGCTATACTCATTCACTATCTGAGTTACAGTGATGGCAAATGTAGGTGTAACAGAGTTTATTGTGATTCCACTTGGCAAGGTATAAGAGCCAATAGAATGGCATTTAATTGTTCTAGGGATTCTTATTGGTTGGTGGGCATTTCCTTGTGAGCTACAACGCAAGTGTTCACGTTAGCACGGTACCATTACATGAGGAATGTGCCCATGGTAGGTTCACATACAGTATACCCAGAATGAACATAATATTCCTAAATGTTTAACTCACTACTAGTTGTAATTATTAATGTAAGCATGTTGAAAATAAATTGTAGAATGTAGCGACCGCATGGTAAATGTGTTAAAATAATAATTAAGTGAGATTGTGTCGAAAATGTATATAACTATAGCTAACATGCTAGTAGGCTAATTATTACTAATTCTTCTGTAGTGAGCGGTGTTTGAGGTGTGTGATGAGCCGACCACGTAACCTGTCTGACCAGGATCTTTTGTGTGTTGCCACGTACTAAATATTGTCATTTGATTGTACATTGTTTATTTCATGTTATTATATTGACCATTACATGAGGAATGTGCCCATGTGAGCGGTGTTTGAGGTGTGTGATAAGCCGACCACGTAACCTGTCTGACCAGGATCTTTTGTGTGTTGCCAGAATAAATCACCCAAGACCATGAAGCAAGTGTCTGTCTTTCAATTAAAAAAAGTACACCACGCAGGAAAAGTTAGTTATATAGGGTCTGGGCACTCCAACTAAGCAGAGCTTGTGTGCCAACTGGTTGCACATCCAACACTTCTCCCATACCTCCCCTGAACGGCTGTTGGAGAACGTTTCCATACAAACCAAACAAAAACAATCATCTTCATCTGATGAAGACTCCTCCTGTCTCTTTATTTTCTGTTTTTTCTTCTTGCTGGCTGCCTTTTCCAGCTGGGGTGGAGTACACTAGGTTGGGATGTATAGGCTTGGTAGGTGGTCTAGGCTGGGATGTACTAGGCCTGGTAGGTGGGCTGGGGTGCATTGGGCTCTGCTCGGTCTGTCCTCAGCTCATCCATCACCTCCAAGTTGGTGAAGAAACTGTCCATGTTGTGCTCATTAAAGCACTGTCATGTGCTTGTCACATGTGACAACCAACCCCAAAGAAAATGTGACGACCAACCCCAACTGGAATGTCTTGCTAGTATCAAGGCTAACAACCATCTAAAAATGTGTTAGTTAGCCAACAACAATCTAAATAGCTTTCCCTTCACACTTTTTAAGGGTAACAATTGTTTCATTATAAACCAATTGTGTAAAAGCCTAGAAGAAGAATACTGAGGAGCTGAATATTTATAATTCCACATGAAAAACACAAAAAGTCCTCTCACCTAAAGTTCAGCTGTCTTACTCCAAAGAAGACTATGTAGGTGAGCTCTGATCCCAATTCTGGACATTTCCATACCAAAATATGGGAGAAAGCACCTTCTGGTAGCGAAATATAATGAATGTGACAACCTACCTGTGTGACAACCATCCCCGTTCTCCCCTATACTGTATACTTTACTTGTACATATTATTATTATTATTATTATTATTATTATTATTATTATTATTATTATTATTATTATTATTATTATTATTATTATTATTATTATTATTATTATTATTATTATTATTATTATTATTATTATTATTATTATTATTTTAATAATAATAATAATAATAATAATAATAATAATAATAATAATAATAATAATAATAATAATAATAATAATTATAATTATTATTATTATTATTATTATAATTATTATTATTATTATTATTATTATTATTATTATTATTATTATTATTATTATTATTATTATTATTATTATTATTATTATTATTATTATTATTATTATTATTATTATTATTATTATTATTATAGTATATACTGAGATTCTTCATATTTATTGTAATGTATGTATAATATAACTGATTGGTTGAAGTGATGTAAACTGTAAACATATTTAATAATCACTCTCTCCTATCTATAACTGATTCAACAACAATAAAGAAAATATACAGAAAGATTACTTATGATTTTTTATTTTAATCAATTGCAGTTGATTAATACTTTTTGTTGTTTGTTTTATATATCTAATCGATCGTCTTGAAAACCATGTCGGTTTCTCAGACCATGTGCTGGGCTGGTTTAAAACATATATCAGAGGGAGGAAATTCTATGTTAAACTAGGAGATCACATGTCTGATATATACGACAACAACTATGGAGTTGCACAAGGGAGTTGCTTAGGTCCTTTACTCTTCTCCCTTTACATGTTACCGCTGGGTGATATCATCAGAGAACATAATGTAGATTTCCATAGCTATGCGGATGATACACAACTGTACATATCTGCTGAACCAAATGATACAGCGATTAGCTCCATTACAGACTGCTTACTGGCAATAAATAAATGGATGAGTAAG